>NC_036842.1:64356110-64377932 GCF_002910315.2 Salvelinus sp. IW2-2015
AGCTTAGCATCCCTTCAAATCGGGACCACTTCTGATTGAGCGCATCATGTTTACTTCCTGTTTGAGTTTCTGCTTGTAAGCAGGAATCAGAAGATATGGTCCAAAATGGAGGTGAGGGAGAGCTTTGTATGCGTTTTTGTTGTGGCGTAAAGGTGATCTACAGTTTTGTCTCCTCTTAATTGTACAGGTGACATGCTGGTTAGAATTGATGTAAGACCAATTTCATTTTTCCTGCATTAAAATCCCCTGTTCACTAGAAGCACCGGCTTCTCGATGATCATTTTTCTTTTTTGCTTATGGCCTAGACAGCAGTGGAGGCTTCTGAGGGCAGGACGGCTCATAATAATGCCTGGAACGGTGCTAATGGAATGGCATCAAACACATGGAAACCATGTGATTAATGTATTTGATACCATTCCACTGATTCCGCTACTGCCATTACCACGAGTCTCCTCCCCAATTAAGGTGCCACCAACCTCCTCTGCTATACAGCTCATTGAGTGTTGTCTTAGTGCAACCAACCTCCTCTGCTATACAGCTCATTGAGTGTTGGTCTTAGTGCAACCAACCTCCTTGCTAACAGGACTGTTTCGCTAGCACAGACTGGAATATGTTCCCGGGATTCATCCGATGGTATTGAGGAGTTTACCACATCAGTCACCGGTATCATTAATAAGTGCATCAACGATGTCTAACCAGAAGACATGGATTACAGGCAACCTCCGCACAGAGTTTAAGGCTAGAGCTGCCGCTTTCAAGGAGCGGGACACTAATCCGGACGCTTATAAGAAATCCTGCTAAGACATCTGACGAGCCATCAAACAGGCAAGGTGTCAATACAGGACCAAGATCGAATCCTACTACGCCGGTTTTGCCACTCGTCAGATGTGGCAGGACTTGCAAACTATCACGTATTACAAAGGGAAACCCAGTCGCGAGCCTACCAGACAAGCTAAATGTCTTCTATGCTCGCTTCGAGACAAACAACACAACCATGGATGAGAACCAGCTGTTCTGGACGACTGTATGATCACTCTGTCCGTAGCCAATGTGAGTAAGACCTTTAAACAGGTTAACATTCAGACGTGTACTCGGAGCATGAGCCAACCCGCTGGCAAGTGTCTTCACTGACATTTTCAACCTCTCCCTGACCCAGTCTGTAATCCCTACATGTTTCAAGTAGACCACCCTAATCCCTGTGCCCAAGAACACCAAGGTTACCTGTCTAAATGACTATTTCCCCTTAGCATCTGTTGCCATGAAATGCTTTGGAAGGCTGGTCATGGCTCACATCTACACTACACAATTATCCCAGACACCCTGGACACACTCCAATTCGCATACCGCTCTAATTTATTTTTACCCATCTACCAATAGGTACTCACTTATGTCATCATGAAGTGCTTTGAGAGACTAGTCAAGGATCATATCACCTCTACCTTACCTGACACCCTAGACCCACTATAATTTGCATACCGCCCCAATAGATCCACAGATGATGCMATCTCTATTGCCCTACACACTGTCCTCTCCCCCCTGGACAAGAGGAACACCTATGTGAGAATGCTGTTCATTGACTACAGCTCAGTGTTCAACACCATAGTAACCTCCAAGCTATGGACCTTGGGACTGATCCTGGGACTGAACACCTCCCTCTACAACTGGATCCTGGGCTTCCTGACAGGCCGCCCCCAGGTGGTGAGAGTAGGCAACAACTTAGCCGCCACACTGACCCTCAACACAGGGGGCCCCTCCTGTACTCCCTGTTCACCCACGACTGCGTGGCCACGCACAATTTCCTTACCCATCATTAAGTTGGCTGACGAGACGACGTTGGTATGCCTGATCATCGACGACAATGAGACAGCCGATAGAGAGACGGTCAGAGACCTGGCAGAGTGAGACCAGCTGATCGTGGACCAAGGAAAACATCAACATGGCTGTACACTCTTAGAAAAAAATGGTTTTAAAAGGGTTATTTGGCTGTCCCCATAGGAGCACCCTTTTGGGTCCCCTCTGTTGAAAGGGTTCTACATGGAACCCAAAGGTTCTACATGGAACCCAAAGGTTCTACATGGAACCAAAAGGGTTCTTCAAAGGGTTATCCTATGGGGACAGCTGAAGAACCCTTTTAGGTTCTATATAGCACCTTTTTTGTAAGAGTAGTGGAGCGGGGCTAGAGCGTCAAGTTCCTCTGTATCCACATCACTAAGGATCTATCATGGTCCACACTCAACAACACAGTCGTGAAGAGGGCACGACAACGCCTCTTCCCCCTTAGTAGGCTAGAAAAGATTTGGCATGGACCCTCAGATCCTCAAAGTTCTACAACTGYACCATTTGAGAGCATCTTGACTGGCTGCATCACCGCTTGGAATGGCAACTGCTCSGCATCTGACTGCAAGGCGCTACAGAGGGTAGTGCGCACGGATCAGTACATCACTGGGGCTGTGCTCCCTGCCATCCAGGACCTAGATACCAGATGGTGTCAGAAGGTCCTAAAAATTGAGACTACAGCCACCCAAAGCATAAACTGTTCTCTCTGCTACTGCATGGCAAGTGGTACCGATGCACCAAGTCTGGAACCAACAGGACCCTGAACAGCTTCTACTCCCAAGTCATAAGAGTGATAAATAGTTAGTTAAATAGTTAACCAAATAGCAACCCGGACTATCTGCATTGACCCTTTTTGCACAAATCTTTTTGACTCCTCACATATGCTGCTGCTACYGTTTTATYTATCCTGTTGCCTAGTCACTTTATTCCTAGTTATATGTATATATCTACCTCAACCTCGTACCCCTGCACATGTTATCGTTACTCAATGTTGGAAAGGGCCCGTAAGTAACCATTTCACTGTTAGTCTACACCTGTTGTTTTACGAAGCATGTGACTAATATAATTGTATTWGGTTAGAGTAGTTACGAAATTGCTTTTAAAACCTTCCCTTATCATTTTTCACTCACTTTTGCATCAAATGCAATTTTGTTTCTTCTTCATAATGAAATGATGTTGCACATGCCACCAATGTACCTATTTACAAAAAACACAATCTCTCAGCTCTCAGCTCTCTTAGCAACACAATGGTGATGCGTGGGTCAGCTGTTTGTTCACCCGCACCCGCCTGTAATTGCTAATAACCMATCGGCAACCGCCCGACTATGTAATGAAGTGAAAATCTGAGGCCCGCACCCGACCCTAACCTGCAAATATAGAAAATACATTGTACGGTCAGATGGTGGAACAATGTTTTGACAGGYCTTTTTAGATGGRCCTAGATGGGCCTAGATGGGTTTCTTCTTATTTCTGACAGTTTGTTAGTCAACTTGACTAGAATTAGATACATGCAGCTTTTCTTCTGTCAATACTTGTTGCTCTAGAAGACTAAATAAACCCTTGCTCACCAGAATGTCATAGATCGATAGAATGAATGCTTCAGGCAGTCTCTATGGGGTGCCAGCTGCCACAGCGGTTCATTCTTGGGACTCTCTGTCTCTGTTTATCAATGTATGTCGTTTGCTGCTGGTGTTTCTGCTCCAGCTTAGCAGACGACACTTTTGGTATCTTTGGCCCTTCTTTTTACACTGTGTTAAAACCCTCCAGGCGGCTTCATGCCATCACTTCTTCGGTGGCTCCATCAGTTGCTCTTATAAGTTAAACTAAATGATGGCTTTCAACGATCGTGCCACCGGTCTGCATGCGGGCCTGTCACATCTCATATGCTGGCACGGCTTTGACTTAGAATTGTGGACCACTACAAATCCTTAGGTGTCTGGTTTAGACTGTAAACTCTCGCTTCCTCAGCTCACATCAAACATTCCAATCCAACCGTTTCATATCTAGAATTGGTTCCTATTCCGCACAAAGATCTTACTCATGCTGCCAAACATTACCTTGCTAATGACCATCCTTCCAATCCTCGACTTCCGGTGATGCTCATTTACAAAATAGCCTCCAAACCTATCATAAATTGGGATGCAGTCTATCACAGTTTGCCTCCGTCTTTGTCCAAAGCCAATATCTACACCACTGCGACCTTGTACCTCGCGGTTGGCTGGCCTCGTCATAACTCGTGCCTAAACACTGGCTCCCTGGTCATCTTCAAGCCTGCTAGGTAAGTTCCCCCCTTATTCTCGTATCGCTGGTATGTCACTGCAGCACCTACTGTAGCACGCGTGTCAGCCGGATTATCTCTCTGGTCACCCCAAACCATTCTTCTTTGGCCGCCTCTTTCCCAGTTCTCTGCTGGCCATGACCTGCGACGAATAAAAGTCTCTGATCTTGGAAACCGTTATCTCCTCACTGCTTTAGCAGCTGTCAGTAGCAGCCTCTTGATTACTGCCTGTACATAGGCTTCTATATTTGCCCAACATACTTTTACTTACTGTAAAAATTTATTTATTTATTTTGCTTTTTGCACCCATTTTTCTATCTCTCTTCCTTTCTTCCTGCAAGCCAACATTCCAGTGTTTTTTTGTTTTTTTATTGCTATTTGTCTTGTATTCGCATACCATGGCCTTTTTATATTTTTATTTATTTAATGTATATATATTTGGTTTGCTTACCTCCCTTATTCACCCTCACTTGCTCAAATTGTATTAGACTTATTTTTCACTGTGCTTATTGACCTGATGTTGTTTAACTCATGAGTACTATGTTGTTGTTGTATGTGGCTGAACTGCTTTGCTTTCTTTGGCCAGTAGCATTGTAATGGTGAACGTGTTCTCCAATTTGCCTTACTGGTTATATAAAGGTGAAATTAATATAATATAAATCTAGTTGACATCGGTAAAGTTTTTATCTTTCATCTCTGCTTCTCTGTAGTCGCAAAGACGTTTAGGGACCAGAGAGAAAATTAAATAACTCAACAAAAAGAAATGGGAAAAAATGTTCGGGTAAAATKTCCAATTTGACTGGTTTTAAGGAAATTATGAGCTGTTAAAATGATCCAACATGTTTTTGATAAGATTTCAGTTCGGCTTGGATTAATATTTTGTGTGATTTTCATTCTCTCAAGATGCTGAAAGAATAATATTTCTCCACTCCTGTTCCCGAGTCAATTTAAATTTGGTCTATAATTTTACTSCAAGATATGCTTAGATCTGTTAATATTATATTAAGCTATTTTAGARGTTATAGACCTACAGTCAGTGTCCAGACTTCAGTTGGGCTGCTATTCCATTTAACCCATCTGAACAGTACAGTTCCCATGATGTGCCATTTTGAAGTCCCAGTCTTGTGACTGTCGAATTTGTATAGCGCCTCACAATCATTACACATAACATAGCCGGCACCGCCATCATCCTCATTTACCACTTAAATCTTTCCCAAAAATTAGACTACTGTTCTGGCCCTSCCTTCTATTTATTTTCATCTCTCCATATTACAGCTTTTCTCTAATACTTTTTCTGCCAACATTCACAAAAGCATTTGGCAATTGGTGTGTATTTGCATGCAACAGTTAGGCCCTAAAGCTTAGGCTTAGGCTACGCACTAACAGCAGATACAAATACTGAAAGAAAAACCTAAATGTAGCCTACAGATATGAATTCAACAAGAATTATAAATGTTATGGATTTTTAATGCAATGTTTTCTCTTTATTCAACCCGCCCACCACCCACCCACCCTTCATCCACACGATATTTCATTACCCTAAACCTCCAGACCCGCTGAAATCACTACAACACAATACGTCATTGAACATCCAGAGATGACCAAAGGTGTGAAATGCCACTCCGGGTTTTCCACCCTTGTTCAGAGAACTTGATCCCAATAACGGAAAGAGTCGAGAATGTCCGAAGGGAAACGATTGAGCACAGGCTGAGGGGCGCTGTCCACCACCGAAACCGGCTGAAATTATTCTGCAATAGGTACTTCGATTCATGTGGTAAAAAAGTTGAAACTGAAAAAGTTGTGGTACCTATTAGATGTTATTTAATCCTAAACAGCAATTACTCAGAAGGTGTCTGAAAACGGCAGTAGCCCTGCAATCACTTGAAAATGTGAGGCGTTTCTTTATCAAATATCTGACAACCAGTCGCATTCCATTCCCTTTCTTTATTATAGACCGTAAACCATAATCAAAACTACGAATGTGCCAATGCCAGTGTAGGCATACACGAACACACGAGTATATTCGAGACAAGATTAATATACAAGTCTAGATGCATCCCCACAGCAAACTGAGACCAAGACGCACACTATGTTGGTATACAGTTGAAATAATGACAGCCATTAAAACATTMATCTGACTTTTTAATTAGATTCATGTCTGAAATTGCGTAACGATTGATTTGATTGATTAAAKGCATGTAATTCGGCAAAGAAAGGGTGTTGGCTTAGAGGCAGGCAAATAAAAATGGCCGTGTGAAGTTCCCACCCAATTATTCGACCAGATATCCTACATGTGTGTAGGCTATTTGAGAACAATTGAATATCTTCATCAACTATATCGCTTGAATTTAGTTCACAGAATCAACTAATTTGGCATTGACACCCCCCAAACGTTCAAACCAGCAGATATAGCCCACAAAAGGTGTCCAGTTTTAGGCTGTATTCTATACCCAGGTTACATATATAGCCTGGTGGCTATTACACGCTTATTTCTCTACACTTGATAAAGTAGCTCGCACACCGCGAGATCAAATAATGAAGGGCCAGGGGGCATAAATGTGCGATTAAACATGCCACTAAGATTAATTGAGAGAGKGATTCTCGAAACTGGTCAATGCACGGTTTATTGTAGAGACAGACAAGCTCTCAGTGAAAGCCAAAGTGCATTAGCTGTAGGCAAAACAGGTTCCGATTTCAGCACCATTTTTGTGAACAGCTCATCGATATTTTCCCGTACCCGCAACGCTGTTGGTTTAAACCAATAAATTACACCAGTAGCTCTTCCCGCCAGTAAAGGTAATAATTACTTTAAAATATGGCGGACCAAATAAGCTTCTGTAGCCTATACTCTTCAATCACAAGCTATAGCCACTGTGTGTGTGTAGCCTCATGCGTAGCCTATCCATCACACACATTCAATGCAAAGAATTGCTAGACCGTGGCACTTACTTCATCTGTTTCACGATGGTACTTTTTCCTGACTCCCCAGCCCCTGGAGGGATGAAAAGAGACAAGGGGCTGTAAAGTACATAAATGCTGTAGTTTTCATTTATATTCATAGTCAGATWAGCGTCTGGCTATGGAACCAGAAAACGGGTGTGTGATTTGACACTTCAGATTATGGACAAGAAGCCGAGGGCCACCCCTGCTCCTGAAACATCTTACCAAGCAGGAGTAGTTTTACGTCTTTCGCGGCAGTGACTCCATCTTCTTTTAGGTTTTTCTCGATAGCCTTGCTCCTGTCCAAAGCCGCTCTCTCCTCGGCGCTCAGTGTACATCCCATGACTACACAACCTCTGATCTTCTTGATATCCAAAGTAACGGTTGGCGAGGACCAAAATATACCAGCAATTATTTTCCCTCTTTCTTCCTTATCCCTCGCTAGGCTGGCTGACTCGCTCTCGTTCCACTCTCTCGCGCTCTGTCGGCGACTAGTTAAAGCATTAAAAAAATCCACCACGATAACGTTTGACACTTGTTTGAAAAAAGCACTTGTCTTCGTATATTGCCCTCACACTGTCTGTTTTTTTCGGTGTTGTTGTGCTTGGTCCGCGAGCTGGGAAACTCTACTGGGCGACGGCTGCGAGCGCTCGCATCGTTTAGCTTGCTCAATGTAGGGGGAGAGCGCGCTTGGCTCCGCACTCRGACAATCTCGCTGACGTCAGGACCAATCAGCGCAGGAGACATGCTTGAGCCACCATCCTGGTGGCAGAGTACCGTTTTGCACTGCCTGTTTGACGGTCTCAAGTCAATTTTTTAAAATGTATTCTACAGGGGTTAACTTTTCGGACAGGGATTTCTGTAACAGAGCAGGTAGCTTTCCAGTTGTGTCAGATTTCCTCTGATATGCAAAGGAAGCAAAACAGATTGTCTGTCTGGGCTAGGTGTGATCTTATTAAATCATAATTGGCTTGTAATTAACTTATT
Source organism: Salvelinus sp. IW2-2015 (assembly GCF_002910315.2). NCBI lineage: Eukaryota > Metazoa > Chordata > Actinopteri > Salmoniformes > Salmonidae > Salvelinus > Salvelinus sp. IW2-2015. Next base: position 64,364,152 of record NC_036842.1, read on the forward strand.
ATGCAAATAGCACACAGTTCATCTAATTATGGGTCGGCAGGTAGCCTAATGGTTCAGAGCGTGTGGCCAGTAGCCAAAAAGTCACTGGTTCGAATCCCCTAGGTGAAAAGTCACTGGTTCGAATCCCCTAGGTGAAAAGTCAATGTGCCCTTGCACAAGGCACTTAACTCTAATTGCTCACGTAAGTAGCTCTGGATAAGAGCATCTGTTAAATGAGTACATGTAAATGGCTGGAGTACATCATTCATCAGATGCATTAGCAGTATTTAGTTTTGAAACACCAGCACGTATTTTTCATAGATTTTGCTTTCATTCATGATTTATTTGTTGTGACAATTAAGTTATTTTACAAGACCATTGATATGTAGGTCAAATGAAATGTCTTATTCAATACAATAGATTTAAATTCATTATTCAGCAGTGCACATGAAGCCAGTTACCCGGCTGTGCAGTGTGCCATAACCAGCCTCTGAACACACACATTTGATTTGGTGACTTGTAACTTGCTATTTGGACAGTCAGTATTCCAAAACGGATTTGAAAAACAAAACTGATTTGAAAATTGAGGCCTGCAGTGTGAACAAGGCTTAAGAGCTTTGGACACCTGGATTGTACAATATTTGCCCATTTATTCTTCAAATTCTTCAAGCTCAGTCAAGTTGATCATTTTCAAGCCTGCCATAGATTTTCACGCCGATTTAAGTCAAAACTGTAAATAGGCACTCAGGAACGTTCAATGTCATCTTGGTAAGCAACTGCAGTGAATATTTGGCCTTGTATTTAAGGTAATTGTCCTGCTGAAAGGTGAATTTGTCTCCTAGTGTTTGTTGGAAAGCAGACTGAACCAAGTTTTCCTCTAGTTTGTCACCTGTGCTTAGCTCTATTCCATGTATTTTTATCCTAAAAAAAACTCTCTAGTCCTTGCCGATGACAAGCACACCCATAACATGATGCAGCCACCACTATGCTTGAAAATACAGTGCCTTCAGAAAGTATTCAGACCCCTTCACTTTTTCCACATTTTGTTGCRTTACAGCCTTATTGTAAAATGGATTAAATACAAATATCCTCAGCAATCTACACACAATACCCCACAATGACAAAGCTAACAAAAACAGTTTTTAGAAACTTTAGCAAATGTATTAAAAATAAAAAMCAGATATTTACATACGTATTCAGACCCTTTGCTATGAGACCTGAAATTGAACTCAGGAGCATCCTGTTTCCATTGATCATCCTTGAGATGTTTCTACAACTTGATTGGAGTCCACCTGTGGTAAATTCAATTGATTGGACATGATTTGGAAAGGCACACAACCATATAAGGACCCAAAGTTGAATGTGCATGTCAGAGAAAAAGCCAAGCCATAAGGTCAAAGGAATTGTCCGTAGAGCTCAGAGACAGGATTGTGTCGAAAAATGTCTGCAGCATTGAAGTTACCCAAGAACACAGTGGCCTCCGTCATTCTTAAATGGAAMAAGTTTGGAACCACCAAGACTCTTCCTAGAGCTGGCCACCCAGCCCAACTGAGCAACCGGGGGAGAAGGGCCTTGGTCAGGAAGGTGACCAAGAACCCGATGGTCACTCTGACAGAGCTCYAGAGTTCCTCTGTGGAGATGGGAGAACCTTCCAGATGGACAATCATCTCTGCAGCACTCCACCAATCAGGCCTTTATTGTAAAGTAGCCAGACGGAAGCCACTCCTCAGTAAAAGGGACATGAMAGCCCGCTTGGAGTTTGTCAAAAGGCACAAAAAGACTCTCAAACCATGAGAACAAGATTCTCTGGTCTGATGAAACCAAGATTGAACTATTTGGCCTGAATGCCAAGCTTCACTTCTGGAGGAACCCTGGTACCATCSCTACGGTGAAGCATGGTGATGGCAGCATCATGTTGTGGGGATGTTTTTCAGCGGCAGGGACTGGGAGACTAGTCAGGATTGAGGTAAAGATGAACGGAGCAAGGTACAGAGAGATCCTRTGGAAACCTGCTCCAGAGCTCTCAGGACCTCTGACTGGGGCTTCTCAGGACCTCTGACTGAAGGTTCACCTTCCAACAGGACTTCGACCCAAAGCACACAGCCAAGGCAATGCAGGAGTGGTGTCACGCCCTGACCTTAGAGAGCCTTTTTATGTCTCTATTTTGGTTTGGTCAGGGTGTGATTTGGGTGGGCATTCTATGTTCTTTATTTCTAGGTTTTGTATTTCTTTGTTTTTTGTATTTCTTTGTGTGGTTCCCAATTAGAGGCAGCTGTCTATCGTTGTCTCTGATTGGGGATCATACTTAGGCAGCCCTTTTCCCTCCTTATGTGTGGGATCTTGTTCTTTGTTTGTGTGCAGGTAGTTTGCACATCGAAGCTGTTCGGTCGTTGTATTCTTTATTGTTTTGTCCTTTCTAAGTTTCACTTCGTTATTAAATTATGTGGGACTCAAAGAACGCTGCGCCTTGGTCTCTTCCTTCCGACGACACCCGTTACAGAAGATCCCACCACAAAAAGACCTAGCAGCGTTTCTTGGAGGAGTGGACATGGGAGGAGATAATGGAAGGCAAGGGACCCTGGGCACAGGCGGGAGAATATCGGCGTCCTAAGGAGGAGCTGGAAGCAGCTAAGGCGGAATGRCGAGAGGCAGCCCCAGAWTTTTTKKKGGGGGGGGCACACGGGGAGATTGGCGGAGTCAGGTTATAGACCTGAGCCAACTTCCCGTGCTTGCTGTGGGGAGAGAGTGACCGGGCAGGCACCGTGTTATGCGGTAAAGCGAACGGTGTCTCCAGTGCGCACTCATAGCCCGGTGCGCTATATTCCAGCTCCCCGCATCGGCCGGGCTAGAGTGGGCATCCAGCCAGGACGGATGGTGCCGGCTCAGTGCTCCTGGCCTCCAGTGCGTCTCTTCGGCCCAGGTTATCCTGCGCCAGCTCTACGCACGGTGTCCCCGGTTCGCCAGCACAGCCCAGTGCGGCCTGTTCCAGCTCCCCGCACWTGCCGGGCTACAGGGGGTATCCAGCCAGGATGAGTTGTGCTAGCTCTGAGCTCCAGACCTCCAGTGCGCCTCCACGGTCTAGTGTATCCTGCGCCGGCTCTGCGCAAGGTGTCTCCAATGCGTCTGCACAGCCCAGTGCGTCCTGTGTCAGCGCCTCGAACGTGCCGGGCTGAAGTGGGTATCCAGCCAGGACGGGTTGTGCCTGCTCCACGAACCAGGCCTCCTGTGTGTCTCTCCAGTCCAGTGRTGATCCATGGCACRAAGCCTCCAGTGRTGATCCATGGCACAAAGCCTCCAGTGATGATCCATGGCACGAAGCCTCCAGTGATGATCCATGGCATGAAGCCTCCAGTGATGATCCATGGCACAAAGCTTCCAGTGGTGATCCTTGGCACGAAGCCTCCAGTGATGAGTCATGGCACGAAGCCTCCAGCGACGGCCTCCAGTCCGGAGCCTCCAGCGAGGGTCCCCAGTCCGGGGCCAGCAGNGCCTCCAGCGAGGGTCCCCAGTCCGGGGCCAGCAGAGACATGAAAATAGCTGTGCAGCAACGCTCCCCATCCAACCTGACAGAGCTTAAGAGGATCTGCAGAGAAGAATGGGTGAAACTCCRCAAATACAGGTGTGCCAAGCTTGTAGCGTCATACCTAAGAAGACTCGAGGCTGTAATCGCTGCCAAAGGTGCTTAAACAAAGTACTGAGTAAAGGGTCTGAATACTTATGTAAATGTGACATTTCCTTTTTTTTATATAATGATTTTGCAAACATTTCTAAAAACCTGTTTTTGCTTTGTCATTATGGGGTATTGTGTGTAGATTGATGGATTTTTTTGTTTCAATATTACTTTAGACCTTTATTACAAACAGGAGGCATGTTTTGGAATATTTTTATTCTGTACAGGCTTCCTTCTTTTTACTCTGTCATTTATGTTATTATTGTAAAACCATCCTTAGTTACAGTAGCTCCTATCACAGCCGTTAAACTCTGTAACTGGCCTCATGGTGAAATCCTTGATCGGTTTCCTTCCTCACCGGCAACTGTTATGAAGGGTGCCTGTATCATTGTGACTGAGTGTATTGATACACAATGTAAATAATAACTGCACCATGCTCAAAGATATTTTTTTTTTTTACCAATAGGTGCCCTTCTTTGCGTACCATTGAAAMACTTCCCTGGTCATTGTGGTTGACTGAGGGACCTTACATATAATTGTGTGTGTGTGGTTCAGAGGGTAGTCATTTAAAAATCATGTTAAACACTATTATCCATACAACTTATTATGTGACTTGTTAAGCACATTTTTACTCCTGAACTTATTTAGGCTTGCCAATACAAAAGTGTTGAATACTTATTGACTCAAGACATTTCAGCTTTTCATTTTTCATTAATTTGTAACAATTCTAAAAACATCATTCCACTTTGACATTATGTGGTATTGTGTGTAGAGCAGTGACACAATATAAATTGAATCCATTTTAAATTCACGCTGTAACATGAAATGTGGAAAAAGTCAAGGGATGTGAATAATTTCTGAAGGCACTGTATTACAATTTTGATAGTTATCATATGGTGAATTTAGCATAGATTTCTGGTCAATGTTCTCCATTTTGACAGTGAGTGTTCCTTTCAGAATAGAATAGAGAGAATTGAAACAACACATAAGTGTCTGTGTGATGATTGAACTTGGTAGTGGATGTCTGCCCACACACCATTACATAGTAGTCAGCCAGGGCTTGTCTTCTGTCAGCCTATGCAGATTACAATGCATTCAATCATATCGGTGCAGCCCCTAAATACACACGCAGAAACAGTCACACAAGGATACTTAATCATAAACATTTCAGGTTCTCTTTTATGCTCTCCCTCTCTTTCTGAAACAGAGTGACGTAACATATGCAATGATTTTCCTCATCTTTCTTTTCCCTTTCCTATTACTTTCTATTTCATTTTTACTTAACCCTTATTATACCAGGTAAGTTGACTGAGAACACAATCTCATTTACAGCAGTGATCTGGGGAATAGCTACAGGGGGGAGGAGGGGAGATGAATGTGCCAWTTGGAAGCTGGGGATGATTAGATGGCCATGATGGTACGAGGGCCAGATAGGGAATTTAGCTAGGACACCGGGGTTAACACCCCTACTCTTACGATAAGTGCCATGGGATCTTTATTGACCACAGAGAGTCAGGACACCCATTTAACGCCCTGTCCAAAAGACTGCACCCTACACAGGGTAATGTCCCCAATCACTCCCCTTGTTTTCTTGTAATTTAATTGAATCCTCTATCTTGTGGGAGTCTCACCTGCTACGTCATGGTGATCTCAACAATAGGCTGACCTGGGACTTGCTCTTGGGTCCTGTAAAGAACAAATTAGCAGGTGACAGGTCCATTTTCTCATACACTATTAGTCCCCATGAAACACCTCAATATTTCTATAGAACACCATTTTATCTTTGTGTGGATATTGGAGATATGCTGCTGACAGCATCTTCCTTAAATCAATTAATAGATGCTATCAAGATTACTCTCTGAAAGTGTAAAGCTCCTTTTCATTCTCTCTCAGTGATCTGGGCCAGTTTACATCTATCTGCCTGTGGATAGAAATTGTATGTGATTTATCAATATGAAAATACATCATGTACAAAATATTCAGTATCCTTTGGATTTATTGAACACACATTATCACTTATTTAACAACACTGTGGGGCTGATATAAACAACAGGCAAGAGAACAAAGGAATAACAGTTGAAGGAAGGAGACAGGAGTATTATGCTCTCTGCATTACATTAGCCAGAAGAGCAATCTAATCTCCTGCTCAGGAATCAATTGTGTGAGAGGGTAGGCTGCCACATGATAGCTGGAATGCCCAACTTTAGTGATGATGAGTTGAAGGGGTATGATTACAAAAAATCGTCTTGACTGTGAGTGAATACCTATAATCTTCATCTATACTCATACAGAACAATTGGACAGAGTAAGAGTTCTTATGAAAAATCCCCTAATCTAAGTAACAAGTTTAGGGGGAAAATCCCCAAATCTAAGTAACAAGCTTTGGTAATATATTTGATCCTGTTGCACAATGAATACATGTGATATGATGCAAGGTTTCCAGGACTCATGCAAGAGGCAGCCACGCGCAGATAAAAGGTAGCTAAACAACACTCGATGAAACCGATTCAATCCGTTAGATGAAAATGATCCTTTATTCTGAGATAATATGCCTTTTTCATAAGTAATCAAATATCAATGCTATATTTGATTTTTATTGGTGGAAAGATTATTCCCTAGGGCTGAATGTGTGTGTGTGTAGTGTCTGTTGTGAGTGCGTGTGTGTGTTGTGTGAGTGCGTGAGTGGAGTGAGGGTGCATGTGGTGTGTTGTGTGTGTTGTGCATGTGTGTGTGTGTGTGTGTGTGTTGTGTGTGTGTGTGTGTGTGTGTGTGTGTTGTGTGTGTGTGTGTGTGTGTGTGTGTGTGTGTGTGTGTGTGTGTGTGTGTGTGTGTGTGTGTGTGTGTGTGTGTGTGTGTGTGTGTTGTGTGTGTGTGTGACCGTGCATGCGTGCGGCATGGAAGGATATTAGTTAACAGTCAGAACTTATCAACTTAATGTATCATCGTCACCACACATTCTAGCCTTTTGGTAATACAGTGTCCTCAATACAGATTTATTCCAAATAATTCACTCTATGGAGTTCATCACATACTGTTCTCAGCAGCCCAATCCAAAATAATGACACCCTAACAGTTATTCATTTGACCTATTCACTGTGAAAGTGTCAGAGGTCAGACTTGATCACATATCTCCATCTCTATATTCAAACTGGAAGGAAGTGCTAATTTACAACAATTGACTTTTTCAACATCCTGCCTAGGCCTTCAATCTTTGGAAATTAAATCAGGCCAGAGGATTGTTACTTTTGCGTCAGTGTCTGAAGGAGCTCTGTAATAGATCTCTGAGAGCATGAGGAGTAACATTCAGCCTTTGCCAGATGAGCAGCAGTGTCCCTGAGAGTGGGATGGTCATGGAGTGACAATCTCCCTGCTGTAATTATCTCCAGACCGTTGAGGCTTCTCCCAGAGAAGCTTTTTAAGGAAATGTCAGAAAGCTCCAGTCTGAACATTCATAATTGTTGTCCTTTCCTAAATTCTTCAACCTCTTCTGTAAACCTTTATTTTCTCGTCCAACCTCATTCCGTAGCCTACAGGTCAATATAAGGCAGCCTGAGTATTGTCRTGGTAATTTCCTGTATTACTCAATGATGAGAGAGCCAACCACACACAAGTCAGAGTTATATTATAAAGTCCATCTTTAATTATATATGAGCTTCACCATAGCCCTTTTTGACTCTCAGATCAATTCAGTGTCTATAAATGAATTCTCTGAGAGTCCTACAAAACAATTCTTAGTATCATTTATAGCCAAGACACACCCCTCTCAACTCACATGACGAACAACAGATCTTAGGAACATTACAAAGAACCTTTTACTTGAAAGAGGAGTATCCCATAGCTAGATAGCATTAGCTATAAATTATCGTTCAGTTTGGTCTCCCAAAACGAGGTTCCAATCTCGTGCTTGGTACCAAAACATTACCTCATCCAATGGCATATATCAATTGTCAATTCTAGATACKCCCATCTCAAATATACCCCCTCCTGGACAAGATCAGAAAAGACAGTGAGCCTCTTAGGTCATCACATGGTTTAACAGATACATTGACATATGAAGACAAGCCTGACCTCTCCCCTCTCTGGGCCCCAAGTGACTAAGCCCTAGCTGAGAAAGGAAAATGCAACTGCTGACAGTATAGTTCAAAAAGAGACATTCTAACTGACAAGTATCCCACATAAACATAATATGAAGATRAATAAAACATCTTATTTATCTATGTTACCTAACTAATTCTGATTCAGCCACGACATTACACGGCTGGGCTGGCCCCCTTCAGAATGAACATGATAAGTATTTGTCATCTAGTACAGCGATAGATTTTAAGCTCTGCAACAGATCTGTCTGAAATTAGTTAGTGGTAATACAGAATCCGTYCAGTTCCTTTATATACTGTCGGAGGGACGATAATAATGACGAGAGAATGACAGAGGACAGAGAGCGAAGCAAAGATACTATACAATTTTGGTGGTTTTTAAAGAACTTAATTCACAGTCATCTGCAGCATTCTCAAGGGGGCACCGTTGCAGTGCATTTGGAAAGTATTCAGACCCCTTGAATTTTTCCACATTTTGTTATGTTACAGCCTTATTCTAAAATTKATTAAATTGTTATTTTTCTTCAATCTACACACACTCCCCATAGTGACAAAGCAAAAACATTTTTTTTTTGCAAATGTATWAAAAAWAAAAAACTGAAATCACATACAYAAGTATTCATATACATAAGTATATCGTATACATAAGTATTCAGACCCTTTACTCAGTTTACTGTGTTGAAGCACCTTTGTCAGCAATTACAGCCTCGAGTCTTCTTGGGTATGACACTACAAGCATGGAAAACCTGTATTTGGGGAGTTTATCCCATTCCTCTGCAGATCCTCTCAAGCTCTGTCAGGTTGGATTGGGAGCGTTGCTGCACAGCTATTTTCAGGTCTCTCCAGAAATGTTCGATCAGGTTCAAGTCCGGGCTCTGGCTGGGCCACTCAAGGACATTCAGAGACTTGTCCCGAAGCCACTCCTGCGTTGTCTTGGCTGTGTGCTTAGGGTCGTTGTCCTGTTGGAAGCTGAACCTTCTCTCCAGTCTGAGGTCCCGAACGCTCTGGATCAGGTTTTCATCAAGGATCTTTCTGTAATTTGCTCTGTTCATCTTTGCCTTGATGCTGACTAGTCTCCCAGTCCCTGCAGCTGAAAAACATCCCCACAGCATGATGCTGCCACCACCATGCTTTACCGTAGGGATGGAGCCAGGTTTGATCCAGACGTGATGCTTGGCATTCAGGCCAAAGAGTTCAATCATCAGACCAGAGAATTTTGTTTCTCTTGGTCTGAGAGTTCTTTACCTGCCTTTTGGCAAACTCCAAGCGGGTTGTCATGTGCCTTTTACTGAGGAGTGGCTTCCGTCTGGCCACTCTACCATAAAGGCCTGATTGGTGGAGTGCTGCAGAGACGGTTGTCCTTGTGGAAGGTTCTCCCATCTCCACAGCGGAACTCTGGAGCTCTGTCAGAGTGACCATCAGGTTCTTGGTCACATCCCTGACCAAGGCCCTTCTCCCCCGATTGCTCAGTTTGGCTGGGCGGCCAGCTCTAGGAAGAGTCTTGGTGGTTCCAGACTTCTTCCATTTAAGAATAATTGAGGCCACTGTGTCCTTGGGGACCTTGCTGTCTCGGAGCTCTACGGACAATTCATTCGACTTCATGGCTTGGTATTTGCTCTGACATGCACAGTCAACTGTGGGACCTTATATAGATAGGTGTGTACAATTCCAAATTATGTCCAATCAATTGAATTTACCGCAGGTGGACTCCAATCAAGTTGTAGAAACATATCAAGGATGATCAATGGAAACAGGATGCAGGTCAATTTCGACTCTCATAGCAAAGGGTTTGAATACTTACAGTATGTAAATAAGGTATTTCTGTTTTAGTTTTTTTAGACATTTGCAAACATTTCTAAAAACCTGTTTTCACTTTATCATTGTGGGGTATTGTGTGTAGATTGAAGCTTTTTATTTATTTAATCCATTTTAGAATAAGGCTGTAACGTAAAAAAGTGTGGAAAAAGTCAAGGGGGTCTGAATACTTTCCGAATGCACTGTATATTAACAGCTTTTCTTACCTTCTCGCATCACAGCTGTGGCGAGGCAGGAGGAGAAAGAGACAAGGAAAACTGAGCAGCTACAGAGAGAATGGAGCTGTACAGAAGAGTAACTTCATTATTATATCTATAGGCAGATAGAGAGCGAGAGAGGTGTGAATAATCGAGAGACAAACAGAATGACAGTTAGCAAAGTTACTTTTCAGAGCACCTAAATAAGTTCAGGAGTAAAAATGTGCTTAACAAGTCACATTTGTATTTGTATTTGTATTTATTATGGTTCCCCATTAGCTGGGGTCCCATTAGCTGGGGTCCAGCAAAATTAAGGCAGTTTATACAATTTTAAAACATTACAATACATTCACAGATTTCACAACACACTGTGTGCCCTCAGGCCCCAACTCCACCACTACCACATATCTACATTACTAAATCCATGTGTATGTATAGTGTGTATGTTATCGTGTGTGTGTTGTGTGTGTGTGGTGTGTGTGTGTGTGTGTGTGTGTGTGTGTGTGTGTGTGTGTGTGTGTGTGTGTGTGTGTGTGTGTGTGTGTGTGTGTGTGTGGTGTTGTGTGTGTGTGTGTGTGTGTTGTGTGTGCCAGTGTTTGTGCCAGTGTTTGTGCCAGTGTTTGTGCCAGTGTTTGTGCCAGTGTTTGTGTTGCTTCACAGTCCCGGCTGTTCCATAAGGTGTTTTTTAAATCTAATTTTACTGCTTGCGTCAGTTACTTGATGTGGAATAGAGTTCCATGTAGTCATGGCTCTATGTAGTACTGTGTGCCTACCATAGTCTGTTCTGGACTTGGGGACTGTGAAGAGACCTCTTGTGGCATGTCTTGTGGGGTATGCATGGGTGTCTGAGCTGTGTGCCAGTAGTTTAGACAGACAGCTCGGGGCATTCAACATGTCAATACCTCTCATAAAGAAAAGTAGTGATGAAGTCAATCTCTCCTCCACTTTCAGCCAGGAGGGATTGACATGCATATTATTAATATTAGCTCTCTGTGTACATCCAAGGGCCAGCCGTGCTCCCCTGTTCTGAGCCAATTGCATTTTTCCTAAGTCCTTTTTTGTGGCACCTGACCACACGACTGAACAGTAGTCAAGGTGCGACAAAACTAGGGCTTGTAGGACCTGCCTTGCTGATAGTGTTGTTAAGAAGGCAGAGCATCACTTTATTATAGACAGACTTCTCCCCATCTTAGCTACTACTGCATCAATATGTTTTGACCATGACAGATTACAATCTAGTGTTACTCCAAGCAGTTTAGTCATCTCAACTTGCTCAATTTCCACATTATTTATTACAAGATTTAGTTGAGGTTTAGGGTTTAGTGAGTGTTTTGTTCCAAATACAATGCTTTTAGTTTTAGAAATATTTAGGGCTATCTTATTCCTTGCCGCCCACTCTGAAACTAACTGCAGCTCTTTGTTGAGTATTGCAGTCATTTCAGTCGCTGTAGTAGCTGACGTGTATAGTGTTGAGTCATCCGCATACATAGAAACTCTGGCTTTACTCAAAGTCAGAGGCATGTCGTTAGTAAAAATTGAAAAAAGCAAGGGGCCTAAATAGCTACCCTGGGGAATTCCTGATTCTAACTGGATTACATTTGATAGGCTTCCATTAAAGAACACCCTCTGTGTTCTGTTAGACAAGTAACTCTTTATCCACATTATAGCAGGGGGTGTAAAGCCATAACACATACTTTTTTCCAGCAGTAGACTATGATCAATAATGTCAAAAGCTGCACTGAAGTCTATCAAGACAGCCCCCACAATCATTTTATCAGCAATTTCTCTCAGCCAATCATCAGTCATTTGTGTAATTGCTGTGCTTGTTGAGTGTCTTTTCCTTCCCTATAAGCATGCTGAAATTCTGTTGTCAATTTGTTTACTGTAAAATAGCATTGTCAAACACCATTTTTTCCAGAAGTTTACTAAGGGTTGATAACGGGCTGATTGGTCGGCTATTTGAGCCAGTAAAGGGGGCTTTACTATTCTTGGGCCATCTGATTCAATAAATGAAGGAGCCGAGTTGGCTTTTTTCCCAAAATTTCATTTAAGGTGCCCCAAAGCTGTTTACTATCATTCTTTATATAATTTATTCTTGTTTCATAGTGTAGTTTATTTTTATTTTTTATTTAGTTTAGTCACATGATGTCTTAATTTGCAGTTCGTTTGCCAATCAGTTGGGCTGCCAGACTTAATTGCCATACCTTTTGCCTCAACCCTCTCAACCATACAATTGTTMAATTCCTCATCAATCGAAGGGGATTAACAGTTTTTACAGTAATTTTCTTAATGGGTGCGTGCTTATTAGTAACTGGAATAAGTAGTTTTATAAATGTAGTCAAGTGCAGCGTCTGGTTGCTCCTCATTACACACCACAGATCAGCAAATATTATTTACATCATCAACATTTGAATCATATAACAAGTTGCTTGGACTCACTCTGTGTACAATGATAGTGTTTAACATGAATTTGAATGACTACCTCATCTCTGTACCCCACACATACAATTATCTGCAAGGTCCCTCAGTTGAGCAGTGAACTACAATCTCAGCTTCAACCACAAAGATCAGGGAGGTTTTCCAATGCTTTGCAAAGGATAAAAAAAAAAAAAGTGATCTAATTTTATTTGTCACATACACATGTTTAGCAGATGTCATTGCGGATGTAGTGAAATGCTTTTTTGTCTACCTCCGACAGTGCAGTAATACCTAGTAATATTTAACAATTTCACAACAATACACACAATACACACAAATCTAAATTAATGGAATGGAATTAAGAATATATACAAATTTGGATGAGCAATGTCAGAGCGGCATAGACTAAGAAACAGTAGAATAGGATAGAATACAGTATAGACATATGAGATGAGTTATGTAAAATATGTAAACATTATTAAGGTGACTAGTGTTCCATGATTAAAGTGGCCAGTGATTTCAAGTCTATGTATAAAGGGCAGCAGCCTAGTCTAATTTAACAGTCTGATGGCCTTGCGATAGAAGCTGTTTTTCAGTCTATCGGTCCCAGCTTTGATGCACCTGTACTGACCTCGCCTTCTAGATGATAGCGGGGTGAACAGGCAGTGGCTCAGGTGGTTGTTGTCCTTGATGATCTTTTTGGCCTTCCTGTGACATCGAGTGCTGTAGGTGTCCTGGAGGGCAGGTAGTTTGCCCCCCTTGATGCGTTGGGTATCAAGTAATACTGCAAAAAATGTGGCAAAGCATTTAACTTTTTGTCCTGAATACAAACTGTTATGTTTGGGCAAAAATCCAATATGGCACATTACTGAGTACTACTCTCCATATTTTCAAGCATAGTGGTGGCTGCGTCATGTTATGGGTATGCTTGTAATTGTTTTTTGCAAGTCAGTTAAGAACAAATTATTTTTTTCAATGACAGCCTACCCCCCAGGTAATTCTATTTTTTCTGAATACAATTTCTAAAAACCTGTTTTCGCTTCGTCATTATCGGGTATTGTGTGTAGATTGAGGGGATTTTTACTTATTTAATCCATTTTAGAATAAGGCTGCAATGTAACAAAATGTGGAAAAAGTCAAGGGGTCTGAATACTTTCCGAATGCACTGTATATTAACAGCTTTTCTTACCTTCTCGCATCACAGCTGTGGCGAGGCAGGAGGAGAAAGAGACAAGGAAAACTGAGCAGCTACAGAGAGTGGAGCTTTACAGAAGAGTAACTTCATTACTTTATCTAGAGGCAGACAGAGCGAGAGAGGTGTGAGAAATCAAGAGACAAACAGAATGACAGTTTGCAAAGTCATTGAGTTACTTTTCAGAGCATCTGATAAAATTAAGTTATCGAATATCGAAGTCATTAGCCCTCCTTACAACTCAGCCAAAGCATCAAACCACATAATGGAACTGTAACCTAGAATTCAGTGTCAGAGGCCTTCTCCCAGACAGACATAGCTGAAGACCAAGGTCCGTTCTAAGGGCAGAATTACTGCACAGGGCATCTCTGCACTTCATCACAATAAAGTTAATTTAATTTACAGTAGCTTCCTAT
>NC_036842.1:64383897-64393148 GCF_002910315.2 Salvelinus sp. IW2-2015
CTGTTAAACACATGAACAAAAAATATAAGTACTTGTTTCTGTTCCTCCCCCCTTTTCCAGTCACCCCTTTTCATATTCGACCATCAACTCCCAAGCAGCATGCCCATGTAGAGCTGTGCTGGATGGTTACATACTTTTTATTACATTGTGCTGTCAAATCAGGTTAGTGCTTTGCATTCCTTCAGACATTTTATTAAATTATTTTTGATATATTGTCAAGTACAGGCTTAGTTTTCAAAGCTAGAATCCTTACTTGCTACCTACATCACTTTGATTTATACATTAATTATATATACACCCATTAATTCCTGAAGACTATAACTTTATAATGCCTCATGAGCTTAGTTCAACTGTCGTACCCAGTCAGGACCCAAAATATATGTTTTTTTACTCCAAATGTTGGTAAACAACGTACATGTAAGCAAACACTATATATCCTCAAAACATGGTTACAACTATACTTGATATCGTAGATGGGCAGTTCTTGAATCCATAGCTCTGTATTCATTTGAGAGTGGTTACATTTCTCCAGGCCCATCCTCAGCTTTTTCAACTGCGGATTCTAGCTTAAATACTCACTGAGAATGCAAGCATTATCTCTCTCTATCTTTTCATCATAAAATCTAACCATGGGATAATTCAAAGTCACTTTCATCATTTGCTAAGTTAAATGCAGTGATTATAGGGGAAATCAAATTAGGTTCTGTTGATGCTATTAGAGTGCCTTCAAAAACTATTCACACCCCTTGACTTTTTCCCCATTTTGTTGTGTTAGTCTGAATTTGAAATATATACATTTTTAATTATGTTTTTTTCACCCTGTTACTGTAACGAACGTCGTCGGGAGAAGGAGAAGAGGACCAAGGTGCAGCGTGGTAAGTATTCATAATATGTTATTTTAATAAATATGAACACTCTAACAAAACAACAACACGACAAACGAACAGTTCTGTAAGGTGACGAAAAACACTAAACAGAAAATAACAAAAGAATAACCAAAACAGTTCTGTCTGGTACAGATACGAAACAAAAAACAACTACCCACAAACCCAGGTGGGAACAAGCTACCTAAGTATGGCTCCCAATCAGAGACAACGATCGACAGCTGCCTCTGATTGAGAACCATACCAGGCCAAACACACAGAAATACAAAACAAGGACAACATAGAACACCAGACATAGAATGCCCACCCAAACTCATGCCCTGACCAACCAAAATAGAGACATAAAAAGGATCTCTACGGTCAGGGCGTGACAGTTACATATAAATACAACAACAAAAATACATAAATCTTCATGTTACATAATCCTATGCTTGTTTGCATGATAGAAATGTCAAATCACATAGCTAACTATATCTTGACATTAATACAATTAGCAATGTATTTCGATTTTACTACTGAGAAGGGGCTATAATAAGAATTTGGTGGGTGCTTATATTGGTCCTATTTCACACATATACAAGTGTGTGTTAATACACGTAACTAAAATCATGCATAAGTCTGTCACTGGGGTCATTACAACAATCAACTTAAACTTATTGATTCATAGTCATGTCTCTCACGGTGTCTGGCACAGAACGAATTGGGCTGTGAAGGCGCACTGGCGACACAGTGCGTAGAGCCGGCGCAGGATATACTGGACCGTGGAGACGCACTGGAGGTCTGGAGCGTAGAGCTGGCAAACCGCGTCCTGGCTGGATGCTCACTTTAGCCCGGCAAGTGCGGGGCGCTGGCACAGGGCTGTGAAGGCGCACTAGCGACACAGTGCGTAGAGCCGGCGCAGGATATCCTGGACCGAGGAGGCGTACTGGAGACCAGGAGCGCTGAGCCGGCACAACGCGTCCTGGCTGGAYGCTCACTTTCGCATGGCAAGTGCGAGGAGCTGGCACAGAACGTACCGGGCTGTGGATGCGCACTRGAGACACATTGCGTATCTCCGCGAAACATGGTGCCTGACTGGTCCCACGCTCCTCACGGCGACTGTCTTGCTCCAGACACCAAACCATCCACTCTACCTCATCACTCCCCTCAACCATCTCACAATACTCCTCGCTCAGTCTATCCCAATACTCCTCTTCGCTCTCAAACTTGCCCCTCGGCTTCGCCGACCAACCCGTGTGCCCCCCAAATGTTTTTTGGGGGGGCTGCCTCTCAGGCTTCCTTCGTGGTTGTGAACTTCAGAGTCACCGTTGGTCCTCCTTCACTGCCTCCGCCTGCTTCCATGGCAGGGTCTTGTCCCCTGCCATAACCTCCTCCCATGTCCATGATGTCCTCCACTCACTTTTCTCCCGGGCCCAGGATCCCTGCTCCTCCTGGCCACGCTGCTTGGTCCTTTGGTGGTGGGATCTTCTGTTACGTCCGTTGTTCGAAGGAGACCAAGGTGCAGCGTGTAAGCGTACATCTTCTTTATTGATGAACACCAAAAAACAACAAATATATAAACGAACGTAACGTTCTGCAGGCTACACAGTAACAGTACAAAAACAAGATCCCACCAACTAGGGTGGAAAACAGGCTGCCTAAGTATGATTCCCAATCAGAGACAACGATAGACAGCTGCCTCTGATTGGGAACCATACCCGGCCAACAAAGAAATAGAAAACTAGAATGCCCACCCAAATCACACCCTGCCTAACCAAATAGAGAAATATAAAGGCTCTCTAAGGTCAGGGAGTGACAGTACCCCCCCCCCCCCCCCAAAGGTGCGGACTGACTCTATGAGGAGGGTCCGGGTGGGCATCTAGCCTCGGTGGCGGCTCCGGTTCGGGGCGTAGACCCCGCTCTACTTGCTGATCCCTCCGCTTCCGTGGAACCGGATCCGTAGATCGTCGCCGGAGGAACCGGACCGTAGATCGTCGCCGGAGGAACCAGACTGTGGATCGTCGCCGGGGACTCCGGGCCGTGGATCGTCGCCGAGGCTCCGGACTGCAGACCGTCTCAGGAGGTTCCGGACTGCGTACCGTCGCCGGAGGCTCCGGACTGCAGACCGTCGCCGGAGACTCCGGACTGCGGACCGTCGCTGGAGACTCTGGACTGCGGACCGTCGCTGGAGACTCTGGACTGCGGACCGTCGCTGGAGACTCAGGACTGCGGACCGTCGCTGGAAACTCAGGACTGCGGACCGTCTCAGGAGGTTCCGGACTGCGGACCATCTCAGGAGGTTCCGGACTGCGGACCGTCTCAGGAGGTTCCGGAATGCGGACCATCTCAGGAGGTTCCGGACTGTGGGCCGTCGTTGGAGGTTCCGGACTGTGGACCGTCGTCTATCGTTGTCTCTGATTGGGAATCATACTTAGGCAGCCTGTTTTCCACCCTAGTTGGTGGGATCTTGTTTTTGTACTGTTACTGTGTAGCTGCAGAATGTTACGTTCATTTATATTTTGTTGTTTTTTGGTGTTCATCAATAAAGAAGATGTACGCCTACAACGCTGCACCTTGGTCTCCTTCGAACAATGGACGTAACACACGGGCTAATCTTTTATTTTAAATCGCCTCATTAGCCAATATCTTTGTTGACTAAAATTAAACTAGAGTATATATATATATATACATACATACAGTACCAGTCAAAAGTCTGGACACACCTACTCATTCAAGGTTTTTTCTTATTTTACTATTTCTACATTGTAGAATAAAAGTGAAGACATCAAAAACTATGAAATAACACATATGGAATCTATGTAGTAACCAAAAAAGTGTTAAACAAAACAAAATATATTTGAGATGTGAGATGCTTCAAAGTAGCCACATTCTGCTTGATGACAGATTTGCACACTCCTAGCATTCTCTCAACCAGCTTCATGAGGTAGAAAACTGGAATGCATTTCAATGAACTTCTTGACGCTAGGGGTCAGATTTTTTTTATTTTTAAATAACGTTCCAAGGTAAACGGACTATTTCTCAGGTCCAGATCGTAGAATATGCATATAATTTACAGATTAGGATAGAAAACACTCCAAAGTTTCCAAAACTGTCAAAATATTGTCTATGAGTATAACAAAACTGATTTTGCAGGCAAAAACCTGAGGAAATCTAACCCGGAAGTGATTTAATTTTTTTTTATAATGTGTTTCATTTCCCGTCTTTCTTCCATTTAAAGGGGTATCAACCAGATTCCTTTTCCAATGGCTTCCTCAGGCTGTGACCAGGCTTTAGACATAGTTTCAGGCTTTATTTTGAAAAATGAGCGAGATTTTTCAAAACCAGTCAGGTGTCCTTTGATTAGTTCCTGCGCGCTCTCCATTTTCTTTCTCTCTTTTATTGAATGGGTTACGGTCCGGTTGAAATATTATAGATTATGTATGTTAAAAAACACCTGAGGATTGATTATAAAAAACATTTGAACATGTTTCTACGACATTACGGATACTTTTTGGAATTTTCGTCGAACGGAATGAGGCTGTAGTTTTCTGAACATAAGTGGCAACCCAAATGCTGTTTGTTTTGTTATAAAAGTTATTTATCGATCAAAAAGAACATTTATTGTGTAACTGGGAGTCTCGTGAGTGCAAACATCGCAAGATTATCAAAGGTAAGCGATTAATTTGATTGCTTTTCTGACTTTCGTGACCATGCTAATTTGGGGCTAGCTGTTCTAGCATTGATTGATACACTCACAAAAGCTTGGATTGCTTTCGCTGTAAAGCATATTTTCAAAATCTGTCACGATAGGTGGATTAACAACAAGCTAAGCTGTGTTTTGGTTATTTCACTTGTGATTGCATGATTATAAAATATTTTTTGTAATATTTTGCGCCCTGCAATTCAGCGGTTGTTTAGGAAATGATCCCGCTAAAGGGATCCGTAGCGCAGACAGGTTAATAGGTGTGCTTGTTAAAAGTTAATTTTGTGGGATTTCTTTCCTTCTTAATGTGTTTGTGACAAGGTAGGGGTGGTATATAGAAGTTAGCCCTATTTGGTAAAAAGACAAGTCCATATTATGGAAGCAACAGCTCAAATAAGCAAAGAGAAACGTCAGTCCATCATTACTTTAAGAAACTGAAGGTCAGTCAATACAGAACATTTCAAAAACTTTGAACGTTTCTTCAAGTGCCGTCGCAAGAACCATCAAGCGCTATGATGAAACTGGCTCTCATGAGGACCGCACACAGGAAAGGAAGACCCAGAGTTACTTCTACTGCAGAGGATAAGTTCATTAGAGTGAACTGAACCTCAGATTGCAGCCAAATAAATGCTTCACCGAGTTCAAGTAACAGACACATCTCAACATCAACTGTTCAGAGGAGACCGCGTGAATCAGGCCTTCATTGTCGAATTGCTGCAATTAACCACTATTAAAAACCTCTTGAGAATACAGGGGGTAATATTTTCGCATTAGCATAATTTGCTCTACAGAATTAAACTGCCTCTATTCATTAATTGCTCTTACTATATGCATATGAATCATACCATTGGAAGAAACAATCCCTAGTTTTTAAATCCGTTTCAATTTTGTTCTGAGTGATACAGAAGTCATTCAACAGCACTTTCCATGACCAAGAACATAAAAATCAAGATGTGTTATGCTGGCTTCAAAGCTCTGCCTATATATGGTCGTGCCCCCTATGACCAGAAACACACCACATTCGCCTTCCTCTGGTTGTCAAGATGACGTCAGGAGGAGAAATTCTTTGTTTATCTGGGACTGACGTGAAATAGGACCCATTTCTTTGGCGTGACCGACAACTTCCGGACATCTTAATTTTCCAATTTGAGTCTGCGTTGGTGTACTGTTTTGCTGGCGTTATGTATGCAAACTATCTCCGTGTCGAATTTTGTTTGATACATGTGACCATATCATCGTAATGTATGTTTTTTCAATATAGTTTAATCAGATTATTTGAATTTTTCCGGGAGTTTTTTCGGTGTCCGTTGTCGATTGTATTTACGTTTGAGAATTCGTGCCACTCGACCGGTACCTGTGCTAAATGGAGTGGGCAAGGAAGAATTCTGAACGGAACCAACGACTCATCTTGACAAAGGACACTTTGATCAACATTCTGATGAAAGATCAGCCATAGTAAGACCCAATTTACGATTTTATATCATATCTGTTGTGCATGTGAACTGGACGTGGGCGCCTAGCCGAATCTGCCTGGTAAAAATATCGTGTCCTCCGCTAACGTGGTTAGCTAATAGATTTTACATATTCTGTCTTCCCTGTAAAACATTTTTAAAAATCTGAAATGGTGGCTTTATTCACAAGACCTGTATCTTTCATCTGGTGTCTTGGACTTGTGATTTAATGATATTTAGATGCTACAAGTTACTTGTGACGCTATGCTAGCTGTGCTAATCAGTGGGGTGAGTTGGGGGGTGCTCACCGGATCAGGGTTGCTGACTCGTGAGAAGTTAAAGGAAACCAATAAGAACAAGAGACTTGCTTGGCCAAGAAACATGAGCAATGGACATTAGACCCGGTGGAAATCTGTCCTTTGGTCTGATGGATGAAAATGTGAGATGTTTGGTTCAAACCGCCGCGTCTTTGTGAGACGAGAGAGGTGAATGGATGAGCTCTGCATGTGGTGGTTCCCACCGTGAAGCATGGAAGAGGTGGTGTGATGGTGTGGGGTGCTTTGCTGATGACACTGGTGATTTATTTAGAATTCAAGGCACACTTAAACTGCATGGCTACCACAGCATTCTGCAGGCGATTCACCATCGATCTGGTCTACGCTTACTGTGACTATCATTTGTTTCTTAGGACATACGACTCACCATAGTTCTTCAGTGCCTATGTAAGAATGTGTGATATCATGTGGTATGTGAACCAGAAAGGAAGGAGAGGATGGAGACGCGTGCATCAAGATGACCTGGCTCCCCACAAATCACATGACCTCAACCCAATTGAGATGGTTTGGGATGAGTTGGACCATTGAGTGAAGGAAAAGCAGCAAACAAGTGCTCAGCATATGTGGGAACTCCTTCAAGACTGTTGAAAAGCATGGGCTATACTCGGCCTTGTCTCAGGATGGTAAGTTGGTGGTTGAAGATATCCCTCTAGTGGTGTGGGGGCTGTGCTTTGGCAAAGTGGGTGGGTTATATCCTGCCTGTTTGGCCCTGTCCGGGGTTTCATCGGATGGGGCCACAGTGTCTCCTGACCCTCCTGTCTCAGCCTCCAGTATTTATGCTGCAGTAGTTTATGTGTTGGGGGCCTAGGGTCAGTCTGTTATATCTGGAGTATTTCTCCTGTCTTATCCGGTGTCCTGTGTGAATTTAGTATGCTCTCTCTAATTCTCTCTTCTTTCTTTCTCTCTCTGGAGGACCTGAGCCCTAGGACCATGCCTCAGGACTACCTGGCATGATGACTCCTTGCTGTCCCCAGTCCACCTGGCCTTGCTGCTGCTCCAGTTTCAACTGTTCTGCCTGAGCTATAAAACCTGCCCTGTTCACCGGACGTCTACCTGTTCCAGACCTGCTGTTTTCAACTCTCTAGAGACAGCAGGAGCGGTAGAGATACTCTCAATGATCGGCTAGGAAAAGCCAACTGACATTTACTCCTGAGGTGCTGACCTGTTGCACCCTCGACAACTACTGTGATTATTATTATTTGACCATGCTGGTCATTTATGAACATTTTAACATCTTGGCCATGTTCTGTTATAATCTCCACCCGGCACAGCCAGAAGAGGACTGGCCACCCCTCATAGCCTGGTTCCTCTCTAGGTTTCTTCCTAGGTTTGGGCCTTTCTATGGAGTTTTTCCTAGCCACCATGCTTCTACACCTGCATTGCTTGCTGTTTGGGRTTTTAGGCTGKGTTTCTGTACAGCACTTTGAGATATCAGCTGATSTAAGAAGGGCTATATAAATAAATGTGATTTGATTCCTCATGAAGCTGGTTGCGAGAATCCAAGAGTCTGCAAAGCTAGCATCAAGGCAAGGGGTGGCTAYTTTGAAGAATTTCAAATATAAAATGTTGATWTGTTTAACACTTTTTAGTTACTACCTGATTCCATATATGTTATTTCATAGTTTTGATTTCTTCAATATTATTCTACAATGTAGAAAATWGTGAAAATAWAGAAACCCTTGAATGAGTAGGTGTGCCCAAACTTTTGACTGGTACTGTATATATATACAGTAGCTCTGGAAGTGCTTTTTAATGGCACATGCAGCCCCTGGAAATTGAGTCAGAATGTTTAGAGCGTTTCATAACAACTACAATGAAAATGGTTAGCTTTACGTCGACACCATTGACTGGACTGGACCTAGAGTTCCTTAAGACCAGATATTTTGGAGGATGTTTGTTGTTTCTCCTTTTCTTGTTTTCATGGCTTTCACACACTCCAGGTTTAGCTTGCTCTAGATGTTCCTGGAAAAACTCATGCTTGGCCTTTGCCCGCCACCTTTAGTGCCGTGTAACCCAGTTGTAATCCAGAAAGGATACACTTAGAATCCTATCTTGTTGTCACGCCCTGACCTTAGTTATCTATGTTTTCTTTATTATTTTGGTTAGGTCAGGGTGTGACTAGGGTGGGTATGCTAGTTTTGTCTTGTCAAAAAAGTAGAGAGATAACCATCATGGTGTCCTTCCGAGATCACTTAAGAAGCAGTAGCAATAATGCAACAGACAACTTCACTTTAGCTACTGTACGAGCTACAGAGCATACCACTGGAGGACGCAGAACAACAGACACTGGACATTGTGAAAGTGGTTTAAATTGAAAATTATTTAATGGAAATATGCAGCATTTTCATAACACATTGCGGGTCTCTCCACTTAACACCAGTTCACTAAAACTATTTAAATAGCTAGGTACAATGCAGGTACACCATGTTACATAGGGCTTTCACTGTACCTGGGCATAAAAGTACCATGTAAAGCCATAGATTTAGCGTGCATGATATACTGTAAAGTGGGACCAGATGACAATCATACACATAAACAGTGTGATCTGTACTGTGACGTATAATGTTGCATTTTTTCATACAGTTGCTTTTTATAGACAAGTGTCACGGCCGTCAAAAGGAGGAGTCCAAGGCGCAGCGTGGTATCGGTACATTCTTCTTAATTCTAAGAATGAACACTGAACAAAACTAACAAAATAAACCGTGACGCTATACACATGAGTGCTGAGGCAACTACACATAGACAAGAACCTACAAATACCCAAGGGAAAATGGCTACCTAAATATGGTCCCCAATCAGAGACAACGATAAACAGCTGCCTCTGATTGGGAATCATATCAGGCCCCATAGACATATATATATACCTAACCTAAAAACCCCATGATATACAAAAACCCTA
>NC_036842.1:64396499-64465296 GCF_002910315.2 Salvelinus sp. IW2-2015
TACTCTGGAGCAGGTTCATCAATAGCTCTCTGTACTTCGCTCCGTTCATCTTTGCCTCGATCCTGACTAGTCTCCTAGTCCCTGCAGCTGAAAAACATCCCCACATCCCCCCATGCTGTCACCACCATGCTTCACCGTAGGGATGGTGCCAGGTTTGATCCAGACGTGATGCTTGGCATTCAGCCAAAGAGTTCAATCTTGATTTCATCAGACCAGATATTTTTTTTCCTTGGTCTGAGAATTCTTTAGCTGCCTTTGGCAAACTCCAAGCGGGCTGTCATGTGCCTTTTACTGGCCACTCTACCATACAGGCCTGATTGGTGGAGTGCTGCAGAGATGGTTGTCCTTGTGGAAGGTTCTCCCATCTCCACAGAGGAACTCTGGAGCTCTCTCAGAGTGCACATCGGGTTCATGGTCACCTCCCTGACCAAGGCCCTTCTTCCCCAATGGCTCAGTTTGGCCGGGCGGACAGTTCTAGGAAGAGTCTTGGTGGTTCCAAACTTCTTCCATTTTTATGATGGTGGTTATTGCATTACGGAACTGTTTTATATGTCATATTTTGTACACATGAAATGAATGTCAGATATTTGTCCCTCTGTCTCTCTCTTTCTCCATCCACCTGTTCCCTCCCTGATTCCTCCCCCAGTGTAGTTGAATGTCATTTCAGTGTGTAATTCATAATAAAGCTGACAGAGGCATTTCTATCCTTCTCTTTCCTTTTACTTCCCTTCTCCTCCTCTCTCCTCCCAGCTCTCTCGCATTGATTCAAGACCAGCTGTTAAGAGTGAGGGCCCCAAAGTGCCTTCCTTTCCTCATGCTCCACAGAGCTGCTCAAGGAGCTCCCCCCTCCAGGAACCCCTCACTGCATCCCTACACACTCTCCCCCAAATACGTGAGTCTGGAAACACATCATGGTGTCCTCGAGATACTTAAGAACAGTAGCACATAATGCAACAGACAACTTGCACTTTAGCTACTGTACGAGCTACAGAGCACATACCACTGGAGGACGCAGAACAACAGACACTGGACATTGTGAAAGTGGTTTAAATAAAATTATTATAAGATAATAGAGCATTTTCATAACACAATTGCGGGTCCTCCCTACACACCAAGTTTCACTAAAACTATTAAATAGCTGAGTACAATGCAGGTACACATTGTTACATAGGGCTTTCACTGTACCTGGGCATAAAAGTACCATGTAAAGCCAAGATTAGCGATGCATGATATACTGTAAAGTGGGACCAGATGAACATCATACACATAAACAGTGTGATCTGTACTGTGACGTTAATAATGTTGCATTTTTCATACAGTTGCTTTTTATAGACAAGTGTCACGGCCGTCAAAAGGAGGAGTCCAAGGCGCAGCGTGGTATGCGTACATTCTTTTAATTCTAAGAATGAACACTGAACAAAAACTAACAAAATAAACCTGACGCTATACACATGATGCTGACAGGCAACTACACATAGACAAGAACCTACAAATACCCAAGGGAAAATGGCTACCACTAAATATGGTCCCCAATCAGAAACAACGATAAACAGCTGCCTCTGATTGGGAATCATATCAGAGCGCCCATAGACATATATTATAATACCATAGACCTACAAAAACCCTGATATACAAAACCTAGCAAACAAAATAGCATACCCACCCTAGTCACACCCTGACCTAACCAAAATAATAAAGAAAACATAGATAACTAAGGTCAGGGCGTGACAACAAGATAGGTTCTAAGTGTATCCTCAGGACCTCTGACTGGGGCTAAGGTTAACCTTCCAACAGGACAACGACCCTAAGCACACAGCCAAGACAACACAGGAGTGGCTTCGGGACAAGTCTCTGAATGTCCTTGAGTGGCCCAGCCAGAGCCCAAACYTGAACCCGATCTCTGGAGAGACCTGAAAATAGCTGTGCAGCAACGCTCCCCATCCAACCTGACAGAGCTTGAGAGGATCTGCAGAGAGGAAGGGAGAAACTCCCCAAAAACACGTGTGCCAAGCTTGTAGCGTCATACCCAAGAAAAGTTGAGGCTGTAATCGCTGCCAAAGGTGCTTCAACAAAGTACTGAGTAAAGGGTCTTAATATTCATGTAAATGTAATATTTTGTTTGACATGTTTTTATAAATTAGCAGAAGTTTCTAAAACCTGTTTTGCTTTGTCATTATACGTTATTGTGTGTAGATTGATGAGGGAAAAAAACAATGTAACACATTTTAGAATAAGGCTGTACCGTAACATAATGTGGAAAAAGTCAAGGGGTCTGAATAATTTCCGAATGCACTGTATAGCTTATGAAAGCYGCAGGAAACCTCTCAGACCAATATCTGGATAAAAGGGTTTAAATCTAATTCAAATGCCATACAGATCGAATCCCAGCTACATAAAGGTAATAATGGATGAAAGTATTTCACTAAATGAAAAAGGAAAAAATATAGTCAGGAGAATGTCTGTCTCACTGTAAACAGGAGCAGTCCTCTTAACAGCCTCTCTTTCACTTTCACACACCTGGACCTTAGTCTACAGTAGATAAGCAAACATGAAAATTCACATTCAGAGGGGGTGTTTCTCGTGGCCAGTGATTTTAAAGCAGGGAAACTTTAATCCGTTTTACCTMATTTTTACCAGTATGTCACCTGTGCAACTAGAGGTGACACGACTTTAGATCACCTTTACTCCAGAAGCGCTAATATTAATAATATGCATGCCAGTCTCTCTTCACTAAGAGTTGAGGAAAGACTGACTGCGTCACTTCTTGTTTTTATAAGAAACATGAATGTGTTGGAAATTCCAAATTGTTTGCATTGTCAACTTACACACAGCACCTACACACAMACTTACCCCACCAGACATGCCACCAAGGGTCTTTTCACAGTACCCAGGTCCAGAAGAAATTCAAGAAAACGTACAKTATTATACAGAGCCATGAATGCATGGAACTCCCTTCCATCTTATATAGCRCAAGTGAACAGAAAACCTGGTTTAAAAAAACAAATAAAGCAACACCTCACAGCACAACGCCTCTCTCCCATGTGACCTACTTGTAGTGTGTGTGTACTGACGTATGTGTAACTGATAGACGCACACACACACTACATGTTCATGTTTTTAAATGTATGTAAATTGTAAAGTCTTTTGTCTGTAATGTCTTTTCGTTATGTGTCGTACCCCGGTAAGACTAGCTGTCGCCATTGGTGTTGGCTAATGGGAATCCTAATAAATAAAATCTAAATACAGGGCGCTCCCTCGCTATCCAGGTAGCCTAGTGGTTAGAGCGTTGGACTAGTAACCGAAAGGTTGCAAGATCAAATCCCAGAGCCGACAAGGTAAAAATCTATCGTTCTGCCCCTGAACAAGGCAGTTAACCCACTGTTCCTARWCTGTCATTGAAAATAAGAATTTGTTCTTAACTGACTTGCCTAGTTAAATAAAGGTAAAAAATAAAAATATCAGACAATTACTCTATCCTCCTGCTTACAAGAAAAACTCAAACCAGAAGTACCAGTGACAGGCTCAATACAGAAGTGGTCCAATGAAATGGATGCTAAGGTACAGGACTGTGTCACTAGTACATATTGGAATATGTTCCGGGANCAAGTGAACAGAAAACCTGGTTTAAAAAAACAAATAAAGCAACACCTCACAGCACAACGCCTCTCTCCCATGTGACCTACTTGTAGTGTGTGTGTACTGACGTATGTGTAACTGATAGACGCACACACACACTACATGTTCATGTTTTTAAATGTATGTAAATTGTAAAGTCTTTTGTCTGTAATGTCTTTTCGTTATGTGTCGTACCCCGGTAAGACTAGCTGTCGCCATTGGTGTTGGCTAATGGGAATCCTAATAAATAAAATCTAAATACAGGGCGCTCCCTCGCTATCCAGGTAGCCTAGTGGTTAGAGCGTTGGACTAGTAACCGAAAGGTTGCAAGATCAAATCCCAGAGCCGACAAGGTAAAAATCTATCGTTCTGCCCCTGAACAAGGCAGTTAACCCACTGTTCCTARWCTGTCATTGAAAATAAGAATTTGTTCTTAACTGACTTGCCTAGTTAAATAAAGGTAAAAAATAAAAATATCAGACAATTACTCTATCCTCCTGCTTACAAGAAAAACTCAAACCAGAAGTACCAGTGACAGGCTCAATACAGAAGTGGTCCAATGAAATGGATGCTAAGGTACAGGACTGTGTCACTAGTACATATTGGAATATGTTCCGGGATTCATCCTATAACATTGAGGAGTTTACCACATCAGTCACCGGTTTTATTAATAAGTACATCCACGATGTCGTCACCACAGTCACCGTACATACCTCCCCCAACCAGAAGCCAAGGATTACAGGCGACATCCGCACTGAACTAACGTTCTGCCGCTTTCAAGGAGCGGGACGCTTATAAGAAATCCTGCCGCGACCTCCGACGAACAGGAAACATTTCAATACAGGTCTAAGATCGAATCMTCTTACGCTGGCTCTGATGCTTGATGGATGTGGCAGTGCTTGCAAACTATCACGGATCACAAATGGAAACCCAGCCACAAGCTGCACAGCGATGCGACCTACCAGATGAGCTAAATGCCTTCTATTCTCGCTTCGAGGCAAGAAACACTGAACCATGCATGAGAGCACCAGCTGTTCTGGATGATTGTGTGATCTCACTCTCCGTAGCAGATGTGAGTTAGACCTTTAAACAGGTTAACATTCGCAAGAATGCGGGGCCAGATGGAATACCAGGACGCGTATTCAGAGCATGCGCTGACCAGCTGGCAAGTGTCTTCACTGACATTTTCAACCTATCCCTGACCCTCTCTGTAATATCAACTTGTTTCAAGCAGACCACCTTAGTCCCTGTGCCCCAAAAAGCCAAGGTAACCTGCCTAAATGACTA
Source organism: Salvelinus sp. IW2-2015 (assembly GCF_002910315.2). Taxonomy (NCBI): domain Eukaryota; kingdom Metazoa; phylum Chordata; class Actinopteri; order Salmoniformes; family Salmonidae; genus Salvelinus; species Salvelinus sp. IW2-2015. Next base: position 64,401,402 of record NC_036842.1, read on the forward strand.
TCGTCCTRTAGCACTCACATCTATAGCGATGAAATGCTTTGACAGCCTAATCATGGCTCACATTGACACCATCAATCCAGACACCCTGGACCCACTCCAATTCACATACCGTCCCAACAGATCCACAGATGACGCAATCTCTATTGCACTCCACACTGCCCTCAACCACCTGGACAAAATTAATAACTATGTAAGAATGCTGTTCATTGACTACAACTCAGCATTAGTCCCCTCCACGCTCATCACCAAGCTCAGGACCCTGGGACCCTGGGACTGAACAACTTCCTCTGCAACTGGATCCTGGACTTCCTGACGGGCCACCCCCAGGTAGTGAGGGTAGGCAACAACACATCCGTCACGCTGACCATCAACACGGGGCCCTCCCCAGAAGTGTGCTTAGTCCCCTCCTGTACTCCCTGTTCACCCACGACTGCCTGGCCACACACAACTCCAACACCATCAAGTTTGCTGACAACACAATGGTGGTAGAATTGATCAACGACGACGATGAGGCAGCCTATAGGGAGGAGGTCAGAGACATGTCAACGTGGTGCTAGGACAACAACCTCTCCCTCAGCAAGACAAAGAAGCTGATCGTGGACTACAGGAAACGGAGGGCCGAGCACACCCCCAACCACATCRATGGGGATGTTGTGGAACAGGTTGAGAGATTGAAGTTCCACTGTGTCCACATCACTAAGGTTAACATGTTCCACACACACTCACACAGTTGTGAAGAGGGCACGATAGTGCCTCTTCCCCCTCAGAAGGCTGAAAAGATTTGGCATGGGCCCTCAGATCCTCAAAAAATTCTACAGTTGCACTATTGAGAGTATCTTGACTGGCTGCATCACTGCTTGGTATGGCAACTGCAAGGCACAAAGACTCCAGCCACCCAAGCYGTATACTGTTCTCTCTACTACCGCATGGCAAGCGGTACAGCTTSTACCCTCAAGCTATAAGACTGCTAAACAAGGCTGCTAAATAGCTAATCAAATGGCTACCCGGACTACCTGCATTTACCCTTTTTTTACTAACTCTCTTGCACTGATTCTATGCACACACACTGGTCGCTACCCACACACTCGAACATACTTATACTGACACCAGGGTTTCCGTTAGGCGGCAATTGCCGGCTTTTGGCAAATAAAAAAGTGAAAAGCCAATAAAACTGTTGCCGGTCATAATGACCTAGAGAAAAAAATCTCGTAAATACATTTGACTGTCATGCTTATAGGGTCATTTGCATAATTTAGTGGAATACAATTGGCCTGTGTGTATGTTCATTAGTCATCATGCACACTACATGACCAAAAAGTATGTGGACACCTGCTCATTGAACATCTCATTCCAAAATCATGGGCATTAATATGGAGTTCATCCCCCATTTSCTGCTATAACAGCCTCCACTCTTCTGGGAAGGCTTTCTACTAGATGTTGGAACATTGCTACCACAAGAGCATTAGTGAGGTCAGGCACTGATGTTGGGCGATTAGACCGGGCTTGCAGTATACGTTCCAATTCAGAACAAAGGTGTTCAATGGGGTTGAGGTCAGGGCTTTGTGAGGCCACTCAAGTTCTTCCACACCGATCTCGACAAACCATTCTGTATGGACCTCGATTTGTTCACGGGCATTGTCATCCTGAAAAGGGAAAGGGCCTTCCCCAAACGTTTGCCACAAAATTGGAAGCACAGAATCGTCTGGAAAGGTGGCATCCTATGACGGTGCCATGTTGAAAGTCACTGAGGCCATTCTACTGCCAAGTTTGTCTATGAGATTGCATGGCTTTGTGCTCAATTTTATTACACTCTGTCAGCAACGGGTGTGCTGAAATACAGAATCACCATTATGAAGGGCTATCCACATACTTTTGTATATATAGTGTATCTTATTTATCCAACACAACTATCACACGGGCACAGCATACAGGGCCTATTTTGAGTGAGAATTTTGCCTGCAGCTCCTCAGCTGGTTGCTGCTGGAGTAAAACATGGGTCTGAGTTCAAAAACAGTTTGAGCACACACATTAAAAATAGCTAGCTTTATTAATAATATATAATAGACTGGTAATTGAAGCGCTTCTCCCATTCACCATTCAAGTGCAGCCAAAGAGCCTATCAGTGCTCTGCTTCCACCACGCAACTTTAAAATTGTGGAGCTGGAGGCAGTATGGCATTTTGAAAAACATACTATCTTAGTTTAAAAATCTGAATGTTTTATTTCATATTATGAGGCATGTCTTACCTTGCTTCAAAGTAGGCTATAGGCTAAATCTGTCCATAAAAAGCGTGGACGGGCAATTTTTTTTATTAATCAATCAATCAAATGTATTTAATAAGCCCTTTTTACATCAGCCGATGTCACAAAGTGCTATACAGAAACCCAGCCTAAATCCCAAACAGCAAGCAATGCAGATGTAGAAGCATGGTGGCTAGGAAAAACTCCCTAGAAAGGCATGAACCTAAGAAGAAACCTAAGAGGAACGGCAACCAGGCTGCGTGTGAGGGTGCCAGTCCTCTTCTGGCTGTGCCGGGTAGAGATAACAGTACATGGCCAAGAAGTTCAAACATTCTTATAGATGACCAGCGGGTCAAATAATAATAATCACAGTGTGTGTGTAGAGGATGCAACAGGTCAGCACCTCAGGAGTAAATGTCAGTTGGCTTTTCATAGCCGATCATTAGAGTTAGAGAGCACGCAGGTGCCGTGAGAGAGAGAGAGTCGAAAACGCAGGTCCGGGAATACAGTGTAGCACGTCCAGTGAAACGGGTCAGGGTTCAATTAGCCGCAAGGTCACGAATAAGTTTGAAACTGGAGACAGGCAGCACGTACCAGGGATTCGGACTGGCGAAGGAGCAAGGGAGTCACGACGGGCCCAGGGTAGTCGTTGGGAGGCAGGTCCCTAGGACTTCTAGGTCCTCCCAGATGTATCATCTCGAGGAACCATGGAGAGAATACGCGGAGAGAGAGCACAGAGACGGCAATGCGAAGATGACACACCTGGAGAGATAACACTGTAGCACACAGTCCGACATGACACACACTAAGTGCAGTATCTCACACCAGCATCCACGAAGTACCTTGAGGATCAGAATTGACTCCAGTATTGAAGATGATAGAGGACATTAAGTGATACTTAGATTGCATCAAGTCTTGCGCAGCATATGTCTATATATCATTCGTCTAAGGACTTTGTTAATGAGTACTTATTATAGCCTTCGTACATCAAGCTAATATGCCGCAGGAGTGCTTCTGTCGCACTACATGACTCTCGCTAGCACTTGACAACATTCGAGAGTACACCACATTCAGTTCGTTATATAATCTAGATTTGCGCTCTTAGCATGTTAGCATATTATCTGACACGTTGTGCGCGGACCGCCATATTAACTCGCCGAGAAAGTCCGAACTTACTCTACGGAAGAAAATCTCCTAAGAGCGGAACCAGGATGCAAGGGCCGGTCGTGTGCGACACAGTCTTCACACTCTTTGCTAGGCATAGCGATGGTTGCATGGAGGAGAACATCACGATACTGAAAATAGCCTAAGGACCTTTGTATGTCTAAGTTAATAAGATAGAAAAGATAGGACATATGAAGGGTCAAATAATAAATCATGAATAATTTTCAGTTGGCTTTTCATAGCCGATCATCAAGAGTTTGAAAAAACAACAGGTCTGGGACAAGGTTGGGCGGTTCCATAACCGCAGGCAGAAAACAGCTAGAAAACAGAATAGTCAGCAAAGGCCAGGCGGACTGTGGACAGCAAATGGAGTCACAACGGAAGAGCGGCATCAGTCCCTAGACGCATGGTCCTAGGGCCCAGGTCTCACCTCAGAAAGCGTGTAGGAGCATAACGTGAAAGACTATGTCTTGGAAGCATAAGAAGGAATAACAAAGAAGAAGGTAAATTAAGCAGAGAGCACAAGGATTTCAAAATTGTATCATAAAATCGACAAGGCCATGGAGTCAAATAATAATCAGTGAAAATCTAAATCCTCAGTGTGGCTTTATATAGCCCGATTCATTACGAGAGAGTTTTGAAAAACAGGCAGGTCTGGGGACAGGTAGGGTGTTCAACATTAACGCAGGCAGAAACAGTTCGAAAGCTGGAATATGCAAATGCAAGGTCCAGGACAAACGTGGCGAGATGACAGATCAAGGGAAGTCACCACGGCCGTAGTCTTTTCCCGGGGAAAACGGTAATGGATTACTCTAAGGGCTCAAGGATGCCTTGCGAGAGAAAGAAATAGAGAAGGAGAAATTAGAGAGAGCCAAAGATTTTTCGACAATAAATCCTAGTTCATAAATGCACAAGCCATGTAATCCAAATAATAATCTAGGAATAAATCTCAGTTGCTTTTCGATAGCCGAGTCATTAAGAAGTTGAAACAGCAGGTCCTGGGACGCAAGGTATTAGGGGCTTTCCGGTAACCGCAGCAGAACAGGTTCCTCCTGAAAACTAGTATATGGCAGCAGGCCAGGGCGGCTGGCGTGACAGGCAGGCTGCTATCATTCAGCATAGCCATTTGTATGTACCTGAACGTATTGGACCTAGGTGAACTCAGGGGTTCCAGAAGAGGAGATAAGAGAGAGAAGAGAGAATTAGAGAGAGCATACTTAAATCACACAGGGCACATTATGGATGAATAGGGCCATGCGAAGAAGTATCCAGGTAAACAACCTGGACCATAGCCACCACACACAATATAACAATAAACATATTGCAGCAATAAATATGGAGTGCTGAGACACAGGAAAGCGGTCAGGAGACACCTGTGGACCCCATCCAGAGAATGAAACCCAAGACAGGGCCCCAAAACAGAAGATATAACCCAACCCACTTTTGCCAAACGGCACAGCCCCCGCACCACTAAGAGGGAAATCCTTCAACCACTCAACTTACAATAAACCTGAGGATCGAGAGAGAGACCGAGTAATAGGCGCCATCTAGAGAGGCCTCACACCGACAAGCACAGAACTCTAAGGGGGAGGCGAGCGAACCTCCCAGAGAGGGAAATGATCAGCGCGCCTCAGATAAACTCAACAACCCAAACTCTCATAAGTGAACGCACCCCTCCTAGGGACGGGCTGAAAGAGCACCAGCAAGCCAGTGACTCACGCCCCATAATAGGGTTAGAAGAACAGAGAATCCCGGTAGGAGAGAGGGAACTGGCAGGCCAGACAGCAAGGGTGGTTCGTCGCTCCAGTGTCCTTCTGTTACACCTTCACCCACTACTGGCCAGACTACACTCAATCATAGGACCTGCTGAAGAGATGAGTTTTCAATAAAGACTTAAAGTCGAGACGGAGTCTGCGTTCTCTCACATGGATAGGCGGACCATTCCATAAAAATTGAGCTCTATTAGGAGAAAGCCCTGCCCTCCAGCTGTTTTGCTTAGAAATTTTAGGGACAATAAGGAGGCCTGCGGTCTTGTGATCGTATGTGCTGGTACGTTAGGATTACGGCAGGACCAAATGGGAGAGAGATAGGTTACGAGGCAAGCACCACCATAATGCTTTGTGGGTTGCAGTAAAACCTTGAAATCAGCCCTAGCCTTAACAGGAAGCTAGTGTAGAAGAGGCTAGCACTGGATAGATATGATAAAAAAATGTTGGTTCTAGTCAAGATTCTAGCAGCCGTGTTAGCACTAACTGAAGTTTATTTAGTGCTATATCAGGGTGACAGAAAAGTAGATTATTGCAGTAGTCTAATCTAGAAGTGACAAAAGCATGGATTAACTTTTCTGCATAATTTTTGGACAGAAAGTTTCAGATTTTTGCAATGTTACGAAGATGGAAAAAAGCTGTCCTTGAAATAGTTTTAAATATGTTCGTCAAAAAGAGAGATCAGGGTCCAGAGTAACGCCGAGGTCCTTCACAAGTTTTGATTGAGGACACTGTACAACCAATCAAGATTAATTGTCAGATCCAACAGAAGATAATCTTCAATTTAACATTGCCACCCCCCCCCTCCCTTTTGTACACTGCTGCTACTCTCTGTTTGTTTGTTACCCTATGCCATAGTCACTTTGCCCCCACCTACATGTACAGATTACCTCAACTAGCCTGTACCCCCGCACACTGACTCGGTACCGGTGCCCCCTGTATATAGCCTCGTTATTGTTATTCTTATTGTGTTACTTTTTATTAGCACTTTTTATTTTAGCCTACTTGGTAAATATTTTCTTCTTCTCGAACTGCACTGTTGGTTAAGGGCTTGTAAGTAAGTATTTCACGGTAAAGCCTACACTTGTTGTATTCGGCGCATTTGGCAAATAAAGTTTGATTTAATTTTGATTTGATTTGACGATCTCTTTGTTCCTTGGGACCTAGAACTAGCATCTCTGTTTTGTCCGAGTTTAAAAGTAAAGAATTTGCCGCCATCTACTTCTTTATGTCTGAAACACAGGCTTCCAGGGAGGGCAATTTTGGGGCTTTACCAGGTTTCATTGAAATGCAGCTGTGTATCCTCTGCATACCAGTGAAAGTTAACATTATGTTTCCGAATTACATCACCAAGAGGTAAAATATATAGTAAAAACAATAGTGGTCCTAAAACGGAACCTTGAGGAACACCGAAATTTACAGTTGATTTGTCAGAGGACAAACCATCCACCGAGACAAACTGATATCTTTCCGACAGATAAGCTCTAAACCAGGCCAGAACTTGTCCATGGAGACCAATTTGGGTTTCCAATCTCTCCAAAAGAATGTGGTGATCGATGGTGTCAAAAGCAGCACTAAGGTCTAGGAGCACGAGGACAGATGCAGAACYTTGGTCTGACACCATTAAAAGGTAATTTACCACCTTCATGAGTGCAGTCTCAGTGCTATGATGGGGTCTAGAACAAGATTGAAGCGTTTCGTATACATTGTTTATCTTCAGGAAGGCAGTGAGTTGCTGTGCAACAGCTTTTTCATTTTTTTTTTAGAGGAATGGGAGATTCGATATAGGCCGATAGTTTTTTTATATTTTCTGGGTCAAGGTCAAGGTCAAGGTTTGGCTTTTTCAAGAGAGGCTTTATTACTTCCACTTTTAGTGAGTTTGGTACACATCCGGTGGATAGGAAGCCATTTATTATGTTCAACATAGGAGGGCCAAGCACAGGAAGCAGCTCTTTCAGTAGTTTAGTTGGAATAGGGTCCAGTATGCAGCTTGAAGGTTTAGAGGCCATTACTATTTTTRTGAATGTGTCAAGAGATTTTGGATTAAAAAACTTGAGTGTCTCCCTTGATTATAGCATGGGCATAATGCTATGTAAATGGTGATGCACTTCACTGGGTAGTGCTGCTRGGGGACACCATGTTAGCAGCTTACATGAGGCTTTTAACTTGATTAATTACTAGATCATGACCCTGAGGCTGCACTGGCGACCACAGACGAGTGTTTTAAGTCCTTCATCTTATTTTAATCTTTCCTGGCGGCTGACAAGTCCAGGATTGCATAACCCATGGTAAGTGAGACTGCCTGACATAGATTTAGGGAACATCACAGAAAGATGCATATCATTGGATCCAATTAGGTGGAACAGATATGTCTGATATAACAGTGTAATATAACAGAAACATGACAGGTGTAAATCCAAACTGTACAGAGCAAACAGGATTTGGCTTTGCAAGTCAGCTTATCATACATCCTCTAATGCCCCCACTAGACTTGACCATGGTGTGACCTTCAACCTTCCCCTGGTGTAAAGAAGTACTTACTGTGTGTGTTTAGGGAGTAATGAGACAAGAGAAATCCAAACAAATCCTCCACCTGGGAAAAAGTAAGACATTGAAAAGCATGTTAATGCATTGGCCTCATTCATTATGGTTAGATTTATACTGGACCTTCTCTGCTGGATTCTACTGTTCTGTCAACAAACTGTAGGTACAACATCTATTATAGCCCTTCAGTCTAGCATGTCCATGGTATACATGACTAGGCCAAGAGAATAAACATCAAGGCAATGCATTTTTTACTCTGCATAGGTATTTSCAGACCCAGCGCCGGGATAAAGTGACGAAGGGGATAGTTGATTTTTTTTTTTCTTACATTGGAATTATATTGAATTCAGTTTATCATGCTATAGCACRATAAACATAAAGTTCAAATGCAGAGACTCATTGAGTACTTTTTGAAGCTGTGCTGTACACAAATGCTGGGTTGTTTGGGTGACCAATCTACTGGGTTGCAGGCATTGGGTCATTTAGTTGGGTTGTTTTCTTTAAAAAGAGCAAGGTTGGGTTGTTAATACTGGGTTATTGATGTTGGGTTATTGAGATATGACCCAGTGGGTGGGTTAATTCTCCCACCAAATCCAGAAGATCAAATTGATCCGGMAAGCTCGTGAATGAGGACTGTTGCAGCTGTAGCAAGTCTACCAGACAGTGGAGCCAGCGCTGAGAGGAATTACTTTCCAACGGACAAATGGGTATTACTTTTCAACGGACAAATGGGCAAGGTACTGTGGCTGAACAAAAATGGTGAGTAAAAAGCTAGCCAACATTACTAATTATCCATTCAGGTTAAATAGACCTAGCTATCATAATTACATATTATCTCAGTCATTRACAATTTTAGATCATGTTAGCTAGCAAGCTAACTAGTAAACCACTCCAGCAGTTAGTTAGCTAGCTAATTAACTACTTACCTAACGTTTGCTAACTTAGCTGGCTAGCTAAGTATTTTTTTCCGTCAGTAATTTTACCAGGCAGGTGACCCGTGATACAAKTYAATATTCGACATTCATCCATATCTGAGGACGTCAGGAGATGGCGTGGAAACCGGCCACTAGGGGCAACAGTGAGAGCTATTACCTTCAAGTAAGTTTCGGTAAGTTTCCACAATGCTAGGGCATTGTGGACAGGGATGGTGGATGGGCGTAAACATCTGCCTCTGGTTCCGTGTTCAAATCCAGCGATAGAAAGTCGTTTTTAATATTTTTGTTTTCAGCCTATCCCAAACCTTAACCCTTACCTTAACTATTCAGAGTTAATGCCTAACCTTAAGAATTCTGAGTAAATGCCTAAACTTAACCTTAAACACTTTAAAATATTCCTTTGGAACAACTTAGAGATTTGACTTTTTGAGAAACATGGATGAACGTCTAATTCTGACTTGAGACCAGTGGCGATTTTAGCATGTCAATCTTGTTGGGTTTTGGGGGTTGATGCAGCGCAGTGTAACGATGTGGCATGGCTAGCTAGTTAGCGGGGTAGGCGGCTAGTAGCGTTCAAATCAGTTAACGTCACTTGCCTGTAAACCTATAGAAGTGGTTGTGCCCCTTGCTCTTGCAAGGGCCGTGGACTTTGTGGAGCGATGTTGTAACGAACGGCTCGGTGGTGTCGAGGTTGTGCTGATGTGTGCAGAGGTCCCTGTGGTCGCGGCCGTGTCGGGGCGAGGGACGGGTTTAAAAGTTACTGTTATTGATGCTGTTGACCGGATCACTGGTTGCTGCTGAAAAGGAGGAGGTTGAGAAGGGTGAGTGTAACGGATGTGAAATGGCTAGGCCTAGTTGCGGGTACGCTAGTACGTGTTCCAACATTACGTCACTTTGCTTCGTGAAACCTGAGTAGTAGTGTTGCCTGTGCTCTGCAAAAGGGGCCTGGCTTTGTTGTGGAGCGATGTGTAAGACGGCTTCGTGGGTGTCAGTTGTTGATGTGTGCAGAAGGTCTGGTTCGCGCCCGTGTCGCGGGCGAGGGGACGGGTTGTAAAGTTATACTGTTACAGGGGGCAGCAAAGCACTCACAAACAATGAACAACACAACAATAACAATTAACTGCGCTATGAGACGGTGACAAATGGAGCACCACAACTCTTAGGGCCTACGATAAAGCTGTCCCAACGCAATCCCAAACATTAGGACACTGCCATAGTTTGTACATCTCAATTGTCAGTAGAAACCACATTTGTTTTAGCAAGTCAGCCATATCAGCTATGTTTTTTTAAAAGGCAGTAAATGAGGCTAAATGAACTGTTTCGCTGCCAGACAAGGCTCCGCTGATAGCCAGGTGTAACAATGGTAAGGTGTTGACTCTTCTGATGGGAATGCCTTATCTACATGTACMTACTACCTCAATCAGCCCAACTAACCGGTGCCTGTATGTAGCTTCGCTAGTTATAGCCTCGCTACTGTATATAGCCTCGCTACTGTTATTTTTCACTGTCTTTTTACTGTTGTTTTTATTTCTTTATTGTATATTGTTATATCTATATTGTTCACCTAATACCTTTTTTGCACTGTTGGTTAGAGCCTGTAAGTAAGCATTTCACTGTAAAGTCTACCTACACCTGTTGTATTCGGCGCACGTGACAAATAAACTTTGATTTGATTTATGTAGGCCCTAACAGTTTGTGTGCACCGTTTGTCACTATTATAGTCAAATTCATGTATTGTTTAGTGTTGTGTAGTGGCTTTGCTGGCATGCATCCCACATTTTTGGGGGGAGTTTACACCACCAAGATTTACATTCTAAAATCACCACTGCACAGGAGGTTGGTGACACCTTATTTGGGGAGGATGGGCTCATGGCAGTGGCYGGAGCAGAATAGGTGGAATGGTATCAAATAACATGGTTGCCATGTGTTTAATGCCATTCCATTTGCTCCCTTTCAGCCTTTATTATGAGCCATTCTCCCCTCAGCAGCCTCCACAAAGTTCTGACTTCAAAATGTCAGCATTTAAAATAAAAAAGCCTCTCATCAGGCAAAAYCTGTCTTAACCAATAAAGCACAGGTGGGGTCTACCAGGCTCAGCCTCCCCTTGTGTTACCCAAAATTTCACTAAATACAACATCCCCAAATGGGCACTTAAATACATTTGGCCACACGTATTCTTGATGCACAGGGCAGGTATATMTATGCCTGCTAAAGTGCAGCCTTCACACACCATTAAACATGACGGAGAAACCGGACACATGCTCTCCAAACAAAGACAACTAAGAAATTGACACTAAACTGGTAAAAACAATTAAATAAACCMAAAGTTATTTATCAGAAGTGTTGTGTAGCTTGTGAGCTCTCCAAACAACATTTCCACTTGGAGAATGGTATGAATGTATAGGCTATTATATTTAATGAATTATCAAAATGTCAATAACCAATAGTGGAGAGAGATGTGCCTATAGCGCATCTTCGCCACACACCCCTCGCCTTATTCTGGTCTCTAAATGTTTAATTATGCTTGCAACACATTCCTCACACATTGTCAGGACGTAGCAGTGGTCATTTTCCSTTCAACTGAAATCATTATAGTTCAGAACTTCTAACCACCCTCATTAAACACACACACTACCCAAACGAATGGACATGTGACAGCAAGGCAGAATGGCATATTCCAAACGAGCACTGGGYGCATCATAAATACTGGTGAATGTAGATTGGCGGAGCAAATAAAGGAACATCATAGCACTTGCCCCAAAGCTGATGAACACTTTGCCCAGGCCCTAAACACTGTCCACTATCATTTTGGCGATGCGGGGGCACTAACTTCCCAGCATGGGCCTTTGTTGAAGCAGGTAAGGKAGCATTATCTTCCAAACAATGCACAGTGGACACTGGTGTATCCGAGTACAGGTATTACAGCCATATCTCTCTCAGGCACATGCGGGGTAAAATGCATGTAAATGCAAATGCAAGTGATTTCCTGCTTCACATTTAGACCAAATTACAAATTGTTGCAGCTTTGTAGTCTCTCTCAGCCTAAATGTCTTATTTTGGAGAAAGAAAGTATAAGGATAAGAAGGGCTATCTCAACTATTCTCAGATTTTCAGAAGTATTAAGATAAATGTTGTTTTGGGATATTAAACKTACTGTATCTTTGACAGGTTGCTTAAATTAGCTAGCAGTGCTGTATGTTTCTCTAATGGACCAGCGCTGCTGAGGTTTTATGCTTCCAGGGCAGAGAGGGCATTTGTGGCCTGCCTGCMTGAAGCCTCTGAACCTGGTTAGCTGTTGGAGACATCCTGTTGGTCCACCTGGAAGACATTGTGAAGCTCATATTCAAATTAAAGARGATATGAGACACCTTGTTATTACAGTGGTGACCTGTTCTATGTGCAGTGACTATAAACTGGCCATCCGTTGTACATGATTTTGGTGTCCATAAATATAAACACCAGATGGCGCCAGAAGTCCATTATTTTAACGTTGTAGGCCAGAACAAAGTTAAATATCCGTTATGAAGTGGTGAGAAAAGTACCCAATTGTCATACTTGAGTATAAGTAAAGATACCTTAATAGAAAATGACTCAAGTGAAAGTGAAAGTCACCCAGTAAAATACTACTTGAGTAAAAGTCTAAAAGTATTGGGTTTGAAATATACTTAAGTATGAAAAGTAAATGTCATTTCAAAAATATGTTTAAGTATSAAAAGTAAAAGTATAAATCATCTCAAATTCCTTATATTAGGCAAACCAGRCRGCACAATTKTMTTGTTTTTAAATTTACAAATAGTCAGGGGCACACCTGTTCTGCTAAGCATTCAAAACGTAACGAGTWCTTTTGGGTGTCAGGGAAAATGTAAGGAGTTGAAAGTACATTATTTTCTTTAGGAATGTAGTGAATTAAAAGTAAAAGTTGTCAAAAATATAAATAGTAAGGTACAGATACCAAAGCAAACTACTTAGTAGTACTTGAAAGTACTTTAACCACTGCCCTTATGTGAGATGGAAAAAGAGTGCTGGATGAGTGATTATTGAAGGGCTCATTGTGGGCAAGTGTTGTACAAAGGTTGCTGCACAAAGGTTGCTGCTAGTTTGAAAGGTAGCCTATATGTCAGCCTTAAATATAAGGCAAACATTTTCATGTTACTATTTTGCATTCATGTATATGTGTATGGACCAATATAATTTGATTTAATGTTTCGCACTTTGGTGTTTCTTTTTGTAATTGCCTTCAGTTTTGTTTAATCATGTCACAACATCTACTTGGACATGTTTGATTTAATTTCTATTTCATAATTTGTTTTTATGTTTAAAAAAAATGTAGCCTAAGGGAGTTAGGGATAGGGGGCAGCATTTTCACTTTGGATGAATAGCGTGCCCAGAGTGAACTGCCTCCTACTCTGTCCCAGATGCTAATATATGCATATTATTATTACTATTGGATATAAAACACTCTGAAGTTTCTAAAACTGTTTGAATGATGTCTGTGAGTATAACAGAACTCATATGGCAGGCAAAAACCTGAGAAAACATCCAAACAGGAAGTGAGAATTCTGAGGCTGGTCGATTTTCAACTCATCGCCTATTGAAATCCCAGTGGGATATGGAACTGTTTGCACTTCCTACGCCTTCCACTAGATGTCAACAGTCTGTAGAACGTTGAATGAAGCTTCTACTGTGATGTTGAGCCGGATGGGAGCTGTTTCAGTCAGTCGTCTGGCAGAGAGCCAAGTCCTGGTCACGCGCATTCCACATGGTAGCGACTTGCGTTCCATTACTTCTACAGACACAAAGGAGTTCTCCTGTTGGAACGTTATTGAATATTTATGATAACAGCATCCTAAAGATTGATTCTATACTTRGTTTGACAAGTTTATTCGACCTGTAATATAACTTTTTGAAGTTTTCGTCCGACGTTATGGGGGACCTGCATGAGCGTTTGGATATGTCTACTAAACGCGCTAACAAAAGTAGCTACTTGGATATAAATAATGGACATTATCGAACAAAACAACAATTTATTGTAGAACTAGGATTCCTGGGAGTGCATTCTGATGAAGATCATAAAAGGTAAGGGAATATTTATAATGTAATTTCGTATTTCTGTTGACTCCAACATGGCGGAGAAATGTTGTTTATATCTGAGTGCCGTCTCAGATTATTGCATGGTTTGCTTTTTCCGTAAAGWTTTTTTGAAATATGACACAGCGGTTGCATTAAGAACAAGTGTATCTTTAATTCTATGTAAAACATGTATCTTTCATCAAAGTTTATGATGAGTATTTCTGTAATTTGATGTGGCTCTGCAATTTCTCCGGATATTTTGGAGGCATTTCTGAACATGGCGCCAATGTAAACTAAGATTTTTGGATATAAATATGCACATTATCGAATAAAACATACATGTATTGTGTAACATGATGTCCTATGAGTGTCATCTGATGAAGATCATCAAAGGTTAGTGATTAATTTTATCTCTATTTCTGCTTTTTGTGACTCCTATCTTTGGCTGGAAAAATGGCTGTGTTTTTTTGACTTGGTGGTGATCTAACATAATCATATGTTGTGCTTTTGCTGTAAAGCATTTTTGAAATCGGACASGATGGGTAGATTAACAAGATGTTTATCTTTCATTTGCTGTATTGGACTTGTTAATGTCTGAAAGGTACATATTTCMAAAAAATATTTTTGAATTTCCCGCGCTGCCTTTTCAGCGGAATGTTGTCGAGGGGTTCCGCTAGCGGAACACGTGTCCTAGACAGGCTTTAACTACACTGAACAAAAATATAAAATAAACAACTTCAAAGATTTTACTGAGTTACTGTAACAAAGACGCTGAGAGTCGAGAAGCAGGTGAAATGTTTAATAAAACAACAAACAAGACACCATAACAGTAGCATCTACGCATAAACACAGGAACAATAGTGACTGAGGAAAGAACCAAAGGAAGTGACAGATATAGGGGAGGTAATCAGGAAGGTGATGGAGTCCAGGTGAGTATCATGATGACGTGCAGGTGTGTGTAATGATTGATGCCAGGTGTGCGTAATGATGAATCCCAGGACCGGTGGTTAGTATACCTGCAACGTCGAATGCTGGAGGGGAGGAGTAGGAGTAGACGTGACAGTTCCAGTTCATATAAGGAAATTGGTCTACTGAAACGAAATCATTAGGCGCTAATCTAYGGATTTCACATTACAGAGAATACAGATATGCATCTCTTGGTCACAGATACCTTAAAAAAAAGGTAGGGATGTGGAACAGAAAATCAGTCGGTATCTGGTGTGACCACCATTTGCCTCATGCAGAGCTACACATCTCCTTCGCAAAAAGTTGATCAGGCTGTTGATTGTGGCCTGTGGAATGTTGTCCCACTCCTCTTCAATGGCTCTGTGAAGTTGCTGGATATTGGCGGGAACTGGAACACGCTGTCGTACACGTCATCTATTGAGCATGTTTGGGATGCTCTGGATTGACATGTCTGGTGAGTATGCAGGCCATCGAAGAACTGGGACATTGTCAACTTCCAGGAATTCTGTATAGATCCTTGCGACATGGGATTGTGCATTATCATGCTGAAACATGGCTATTGCGGCGGATGGATGGCCGGAACAATGGGCCTCAGGATCTCGTCATGGTATCTCTGTGCTTTGAAATTGTCATCGATAAAATGCAATTGTGTTCGTTGTCCGTAGCTTATGCCTGCCCATAGCATAACYCCATCGCCACCATGGGGCTCTGTTCACAACGTTGACATCAGCAAACCACTCGACCACACGATGCCATACCGTGATTCATTGAAGGTGAGCATTTGCCCACTGAAGTTGGTTACCATGCCGAACTACAGTCAGGTCAAGACCCTGGTGAGGATGACGAGTGTGCAGATGAGCTTTCCTGAGACAGTTTCTGACAGTTTGTACAGAAATTATTTGGTTGTGCAAATCCACGGTTTCATCAGCTGTCCAGGTGGCTGGTCTCCAACGATCTCGCAGGTGAAGAAGCCAAATGTGGAGGTCCTGGGCTGGCGTGGTTACATGTGGTCTGCGGTTGTGATGCTGGTTGGATGTACTGCCAACTTCTCTAAAATKAAGTTGGAGGCAGCTAATGGTAGAAAAAGGAACATAAAATTCTCTGGCAATAGCTCCGGTGGACATTCCTGCAGTCAGCATGCCAATTGCACGCTCCCTCAAAACATGAGACATCTGTGGCATTGTGTTGTGTGACAAAACTTCACATTTTAGAGTGGACTATTGTCACCAGCACAAGGTGCACCTGTGTAATGATTATGCTGTTTAATCAGCTTCTTGATATGCCACATCTGTCAGGTGGATGAAATGATCACCAATAGAGATGTTAACAAATTTGTGCACAACATTTGAGAGAAATAAGCTTTCTGGGATCTTTTATTTCAGTTCTTRAAGCATGGRACCAACATTTTACATGTTGCGTTTATATTTTTGTTCAGTGTATTTTGTCATGTGACTAACCACAGATCAAGATACATAAAAGTAGCATTCTCCAGGGATGCAAACAATAATTCTATTGCATGGTCACAAATAGGAACTAATTTATTTCTGACCAGGATTTGACATTTATTTTATCAGATTTTTCAATGACACTCAAACAACTTCACAAACAATTTTCTCGAAAAATTGTGACACAAAACCAGTGGTTGTTGATACAAAAATCTTACAAACCACATACTGTACGATGTACTCTTTCTAAGGGTTACATGTTATATGATATTTATGTGTTTGTCCTTGAGCTATGAAGATGAGTCTGTGAGTGTAGGTCGGTGTATCATGGCTTTTATGAATTTATGAATGTGCGGTCTTTGAGACAACAACTCTCCTCTTGGAACTGGTCCTGAAAAGTTGTTCTTATAGGAGTGTTTATATCTGGACATACACACACGTACTCACCAGCGCTCCTGTGCTGTATCGTATTGTTTGGTATGACAGTGTGGTATTATTTTAGGCTTTGTGATGGCCTGTATTGTTCCCCAGTGGGGTCTTTTGTGTTGGAGGGCTATGGTGACGCTGCAGGGGCAGGTTTGTGCTGACGCTGGCCTGTAGGGATGACAGAGCCTGATATGGCCGTATGACTGGTCCAGAGAGTCAGCAGCAAAGCAGCTCAGAGATGGAGTAGGACCTGTGCACGTACACACTCTCTCATACACATTCTTAATAACAGTTTGTTCATCCAACTGAAGCGCAGCCATGCAGGAATCTCCTGGCTCTATTGGTGTGGATGGAGGTTATGCCAGTAATGTGCCTGCCTTCCTCACCAAACTGTGGACCCTGGTCGAGGACCCGGACACCAACCATCTCATCTGCTGGAGTGCTGTGAGTACCTGAAGAACTGACAYTTCTGGTTGGTTAAAGAGAGTTAGCGGTCTTTCATACAGTGGAATATATTTCATGTGTTTGATATAAATTACAAGATAGAGAAGTCCTGTTTTAGTGAATATTCTACTTGTCTATTACTCAAGGATAGTTCTATGTTTGAACATCAAATCAATTGGTGACCATTTATACCCGGGTTAAAAAAACAAGATATCTGTTTAAACCTTTGGTTAACTCAACACGTGCCTGCCTTGCAATTCATCAGTGAAATTAGAAAATGCCTTTGTCTTGTTCCCTTCATAAAAGCATGGAAAATGTAATAAAAAAATGACTAGTATGTCAGCATTGTGTCTATAAAGGAGTGGTGAGACCACACACTAAGCACCCCTCGACGTCTTTGTTTTTGTACCTGATACTGTTATGCCGAAGACTCCACAATCTCGTTTACAGAGTCCTCAAAATGTAAGTGAGTAGCTATCTTTGAGAAACTTAAGAATGATTTCATCATGATCATTAGCTGATTTTGCGTGCTGGACTCATATTGAGACAGATATATTAACAATTACAACAACAACAAAAAATCGAAATAATTTGGCCAACCTGTTTTAACACTAAAATAATGTGACACTGCAGGGCTCTTCAACCTTTTCTTGCACAGAATGAAACAAAGTTGTATTTCCGACATCACAACTAGGAAGTTCTGATGAGCACGTGAATGCAGGATAGCTTCACCGCTACATGGCAAAACAGTTCTGTTTAAAACACTACCAAGATTTGAATTTAGTTCAACTACCACCAAKTAGTTTAATTACTAGTTTAACTACATGTAGTTCACTAGGCTACTCCACAACACTGATCTAGAAAGGTAACACATTTTCACTTATAGCAGCTGTTTAGCTTGTTAAACAAAGATTAGCCATAGGTTGGCAAAAAAATGTATATCCAAGTCAAKAAATAAAGTTGTCATCATTAGAAAGAAGACATGATCCTCTTTTCTACTGAAAATGTATTTATTCTGTTGTTGCTAGCAATATTCATAAAGACATTGGAGGGGAATTCTCTACAAATATTTTCGCTGACCCCAGGTTGATTACCTCTGTGCTACTAGACTTTGACTAAGTGACAAAAGTCCATAATCTTGTCATTGATTTACTGTTAAATAGGTTGTGTACAGCTTACTGATAAATGTGTTTCTCCCTCAACTTTCATTTCAGCTTTTAGCATACTTAAATTCTAAGAAATGAAAAAGGGAAGTGGCTAAGATTCCCCTGTCTGCTCGAATCCAGAGTCTTTTCAAAAAGAACTAGCATATGCAAGTAAATATTTAATATGGACTTCTTGTTGTAAAGCAAATAAGACTTCCTATTTGATCAACCTTCACATGATTTATAGGACTGAGCCTTATATGGTTTTGACACTAACGTCCTTGACTAAAAAGCATTAATCTGTGTCTGGAAAACTGGTTCTGAATGTTGAATTGAGGTAGTCAATGGCCAATCAGTGGTTCATAGAACTTAAACACAWACCCCTATTTTGGTTCTGTCCCTCAGACTGGAACCAGCTTCCATGTTTTTGACCAGGGCAGGTTTGCCAAGGAGGTGCTGCCAAAGTACTTCAAACATAACAACATGGCCAGCTTTGTCCGTCAGCTCAACATGTGTGAGTACCTCTCCTCATCACTAAAGAATAAAGACCCTCTCGGATATTTAGCAGTATTTAGAAGTGAATAGTGTAGGAATGACTTGTGTAGGTACTGTAGGATAGGCATTCATTTGAGTGTTTGTGCCTCTGGAGGTGTGTGTGTTGTTGTGTGCCGCTAACTGTGGACTGGTGTGCAGATGGCTTCAGGAAGGTGGTGAACATAGAGCAGAGTGGCCTGGTGAAGCCAGAGCGAGACGACACAGAGTTCCAGCACCTCTACTTCCTGCAAGGCCACGAACACTTGCTGGAGCACATCAAGAGGAAGGTGAGACAGAAACCTAGGAAATAAAACACACACACACACCAACAAAGTACACATGGTAAGACCTCTGTGTGTGTTTAGGTCTCAATTGTGAAAAGTGAAGAGACTAAAGTACGACAGGAGGACTTGAGTAAGCTGCTGTATGAGGTGCAGATGCTGCGCAGTCAACAAGAGAACATGGAGTGTCAGATGCAAGACATGAAACAGTAAGTAGGAAGAACAGTGTGCTGATACAACGCATCAATCATAACTACATCCACAATGTATGACACATGCTAAATCAATACAGTTACAAATATCAGTACTGTAGTTGGTTTAATGCTATGAAATTTAGTTTGAGGCACTGAACTGGGACAAAACATATTACTAATCATACTAAGCCATATGCAACAGAGTCAAAGCAACTCATAGTCCATCCTCAGTAGTCCATGCATTGTCCCTGGCCGCATTGTATGTTCCAATGGTTTGGTCTATTGTCTACATTGGTTGAAGAGAACATTCAGCTGCTCACCTGACCGTTGCGCCCTATAATAGTGTCCGGCGTGCTGGTCAGGTGCATGCGTCAGGTAGCAGTACAGGTGGTCTTGTCATATGTCTCTGTCTGATCTGGAATAGGTGGATGACATTTGGCTGAGCACTCAGATATGACACATCAGGGTGAACAGGCTGAAATCMGAGCATTGCCTAGTCACACCATTTAATCACACATAGATCACACACATGCGGGGTGGTGAGTGARGGGGTGGATAATGAAGTGGTGAATGTCACAGTGGTCTGTCTTACTCCTCCAGGCAGAATGAGGTGCTGTGGAGAGAGGTGGTCTCACTGAGACAGAACCACACCCAGCAGCAGAAAGTCATGAACAAGGTGAGAACCTCTGAACAAACATGACAATACAGTGTGTGTGTGTGTGTGTGTGTGTGTGTGTGTGTGTGTGTGTGTGTGTGTGTGTGTTAGAGAGCGAGCGACAGGGGAGAGTCAAAGTGTGTTACTTTGGGCGCAAATCTCAGAAACCCAGACGGCGGAACATTGGTACATTGTAAGAGGCAACCCGTCTGTCTAGAAAACTACTTAGTGCTGGCTCATTCTCTTTTTTTTTTGCTCCTTTTAGCTGATTCAGTTCCTATTCAGCCAGATGCAATCAAACACACCCAGCACTGTAGGAATGAAGAGAAAGCTGTGAGTATACTGCTTCTCTTTGTAGTGCGTGCCCACAACACACACACACGTACACACACAAAGGCTAAGATTAACAATACATGCACTCAAAACCACACACACAAAACACACCTGTATGTACATACACTCATTACACACACACTAACAAAATCGACAATGTAAACACAAACACTGCAGTGGGAACGGCCAACTCAGCTGGATGTGGTCAGCTGACATGCACAATCACAGTTGAGATGAATGGAGCTGAATGCTGAATCAGACCTACTGAGCTCTAAGCCCCTCACACACACCACACACCACACACACACAAATCACTCACCCCCCCCCCCTCCCATCCTCTCACACCCACACCACTCCACTTAACCAGGGCGCATGACCCTCTATCCTCTAAGAGAAATGCACTGTCACGTTGTGTGACCCGTGTGAACCAAATCGGTCGAAGGACAAGGCAAAGTCCCATGCAACGCTCATATGTTCGCAGGTAGCCTAGTGGTTAGAGCATTGGGCCAGTAACCAAAAGGTTGCTGGATCGAATCCCAGAGCTGACAAGGTAAAACATCTGTCGTTCTGCCCCTGATCAAGGCAGTTAACCCATTAGAAGACGTGGATGTCGATTATGGCAGCTCCTCTCTGATTCAGAGGGGTTGGGTTAAATGCGGAAGACATATTTCAGTTGAATGCAATCAGTTGTACAACTGACTAGGTATGCCCTTTTCTCTCATTACAGCTGTCATGTCCATAACACCTAAAGATTTACAATCACAACTGACTCTACATTAACTGGACATTGTTCACATTCATCACTGTGGCATAGCTGTGTTCTACAATACAATTCATGTTGTCATTGTGCCCTGCTGTTTGTGCTTAGTATTGGTTGCAGTAAATTAAACTGATAGAGATATGGCATTGTGTACACAGCCTTGGTAAAATAGAAACAGTAGTGGCTGGTATAAGATGAAAGAAATAAAATATCACAAGTCAATTACATAGTAATTACACTAACATACATTTAACTTTTCTCAGTGGTTGAAAAGCAAGTGGGTTATTCTACGTGTTCTACAGAAGCCAAGCTAGTTTCTCAATACGACCACTGCTTTCTTAGTCCCCCTTGCAATAGAGGTTACAGTTACTTCCCCTTATCCTTGGCTCTCATCCAGTAAAGACGAGCAGACACGGCTCTCTATGGCTCTGTCAGTTCCATGGCATGTCATTGCACAAGAGTATTTCCATTGACTCGCATTGTTTTCTCAATATTCCCCTCATGGTGATGCCTGGCCCACCCAGTCCACTCATGTTGGATGTTGGCTCCACCACACCCCCAGCCTCTAAGTTCAGTCATAGCCACCAAATGGAGTCCCTGCATGAGCCCTTCTATATCCAATCGGTGAGAACCCACTCTACCTTTTTGCTAGTTGTACTGCATTTATAGTTTCCATTTAGCATTGGGACATTATGATTATCATAAAATAAAGCCCTTTATATTTTGAACTGCATAGTGACTGTCAGGCTGTGAGCTTCACAACCCTTTCATCAAACTCTTACTGCTCCTTCTCTACAGCCATCTACAGAAACTGCCTCTTGCTCCAATAGTGCAATGACAGGAGGACCAATCATATCAGACRTWACRGAAATGTCACAACCCACCAACATGGCCATTCAAATGCAAACAGAGGAGACAAGGTGAGGATCAAAGGTCAAAGTCACCTTTTATCCTGTAGTGATTTCCAAAGTAAAAAAATCCAGTATCTAGTCTTATTCAGCAGGACTGATATAAACAGATAAGACTGCTGTGTTTCCCCACACAGGGATAAGTGTATGATGCTGATCAAAGAGGAACCAGTGAGCCCAGGGGTGCGAGGCCGGGGGGAGGGTGTTCCACTGGGCTCCTGYGAGGTGTGTTCTGAACCCCCTGTCCTCCATGTTGCCATGGTACAGTCCGTCCTGGAGGGCAGAGGGTCTGGAGCAGAGAGGAGGAGCAAGAGACCTGCTCTGGAAAGGTACACCCCCCCCCCCCCACACACACACACAGAGAAACAGCAACAGCTCTACATTGTTTTATTACATATTAATGTATTGTTTTCAAGTGTAGCCCAAGTAGTGTGATATGGTGTGTGTGTTGTAGACCAGAAGTACCTGATGCTGTAGAGAATGTGGACATGAGTCTGGAGGACCTGCAGCTTCTCCTGAGGACCCACCAGCAAAGTGTGGAGCCCACCGCTGCTGTCATAGATGTGAGTAGGACACTCCGAAGCTTTGGCAGACAGTGTGTTTAAAGCCTGTCTCCCGGAAGCATGGGGGAAACAACGTTACTGCAGAAACAGGCATAATAGTTCCCATGTGAAGTTTCTCTTCAATAGATAAGAGTGATAACAGTGATCACAGCAGCTCATACTGATATGACGCTGTTCTGTCTTTACAGCCATTCAATTTCAACCTGCCCTTGAGTGAGTGGAACTTTAATGATATGGAGTCCAACCTAAAATCAGTGAGTAGAATATGTTTATGGTGTTTGAATTAGCTCTGCACAGATATTATATCTTGAAGTGTAGTTATATATTCAGTGAAATCAACCAGTCAGTAAAGTCAACACAAGTTATGAGTTACTGTGATTTTCCACTAGTTGCCACAGTTAAAATGGTTAAGTTAAAATGGTACATATCGTAAAATTCTGTCTTAATATAAGGTTAGCAGTGTGGTTTAGGTTAGGGTTAAGATTAGGTTTAAAATCAGATTTTAAGAAAAAWWRTWGAACTAGGCTGGGTTTGACTTTGTCTGTGGTAACTAGTGACGACCATTACTGTGTCAGCCATAAATGACTGGCTTTAGTCAGACAAAGGCAGGTAATGGTAAAACAACTTGTCAACATTTGACCTCACTTCTTGGGAGTATGAATCAGTGTGTGCTGTGAAGGTAGCCTCTCTGTAGTTGGTTTATAGTACTGGTCAGKGTTGTCTTTAGTAGTATCTAATCCCCCCATGAAACACGTGTTCCAGTACATGTTTCAGAGCCAGGAGGCAGAGGCTTACCCCAACGCTGGATGTGAGGAACAGTAACGGCTTGACAGATCAGCTGACACAGGCTAGTCCTGAAAAATAAAGGTACAGTAAGTCATTTTTTGTGGGTATCTGTACTTTACTATTTATATTTGACAACTTTTACTCCACTACATTCCTAAGAAAAKATWGACTTTTTACTCTCATACATTTYCCCTGACACCCAAAAGTACTCGCTACATTTGGAATGCTTAGCAGRACAGGAAAATGGCCCAATTCACACACTTMTCAAGAGAACACGTGGTCATCCCTACTGCCTCTGATCTAGCRGACTCRMTAAACACAAATACTTCGTTTGTAAATKATGTAAGTGTTGGAGGGTGCCCCTCGCTATCCAGACATTTTTAAACAAGAAAGCCATGCTGTCTGGTTTGCTTAATATAAGGAGTTTAAGTGATTTATAGCATTTACATTTGATACTAATGTATATTTTAGCAATTGCAGTTACTTTTGATACTTAAGTATATTTAAAACCAAATACTTTTAGACTTTTACTCAATTATTTTACTGAGTGACTTTCACTTTTACTTGAGTCATTTTCTATGCAATATTTACTCAATATTTACTCATTTACTCAAGTATGACAATTGGGTACACTTTGAACCACAGGCCATTTCTAGAACGGGTTCTTTGTGCGTAGTTTAATGATTATATGGGCAGCAGTGGTGTGTATTCGTGGATGCCAAGGGAAGCCAGGCTTCCCCCCCAAAAAATGACCAAGAAAAAAACATAACAATTATTTTTTTAGTCTCTCWGTGTTTCATAAATGTCCTTAAATTCGCAAGAGGCTGAACGTATCTTACCGGAGGAAACATCCAAGCGACCGAAACAGCGCCCCTCTGTCTCTGTATGTGTAGCCCATCTATGCTGTCTGATCAAAAAGAGTATGACATTGTTGCCGTCTGTAGCATTGAATGCAAGGGAAGCCAGCGAGCATTTGGCCTCCCTTGATCATTCTTTAAATAAAATAATAGCCAATCAGCATTGCGCTAAACTGCCTGAGTTCAGCTGTGAATGGTACTGGCGCACCAAAAAAAAGTGTCAAGGGAAGCCAGTTTGCATTTGGCTTCACACCATTCACATATGAAGCCAAACAACATTGACATAACTTGAATTGTTACAACTCATTGTGTCATTGTCCTCCGGTAGCTAGCTAGCTAAAATCGTCCCTTTCCTAAATTAGCCATGGATGGAGATAGGGATTTGGGCTTGTGGTTTTACTTAATTCTCTGTACTGGCCAATGATTATAACGGTGATTCTGATCAAACCGTAAATGCATAAATTGAGCCCCTGGCCTGAGAGAATGGAAGTTCAACATGTCGCTAGCTAATGTATATGTAGTTAACTAGCTGGCCTGGCGCATCGTTGCTCATGAAAGGAAGTTAGGCTAGTGAGCAAGCATTTTAGCCAAGTAACCTAGGACAACAAAAACTAAAAGCGTGTATGACAAAGTCATAGACCGTTTAGGGTGAGTCAACATGTTTTTTCCACTTACAGACAGACAGACCGACAGCAAGCAGGACCGTGTACAGCCACATCATATTTAGCTTACGTTGATTGGACTAAACAGTTTTTGGTATATTTTAGTTGTCAATGTATTAGACTAAATATAGGTGATTAGATGATGAAATTGTGCTGGAATAGTGGAGGCAGTGCCTGTTTTCTTTGACACTTGCGGTAACTCGTGGTTCTAAATCAATAGTTGTTTAGTAGTCCGAAAATGTCAAACATTACCTTGCTTGACCGTGCCGTAGGTCATGTAACTGTTTGTTACATGCAATATGTTTTGTGGACTTCACCGGACATATGTTGTTCTCCGGTTTTGTGATGAAACAAAAGTTTATTCTGCCACTGTCTTCTTATTGTCTCGGCCTTAGTTCATATGCCTTCACACTGAAATATAGACCTAACAGGTTATAGAGCAAACAACGCAATAGGTTGTAATATGGCAGTTTTTTTCCCCTGGCTTGGCTTCCCCAATGATTTTACCCACACACCACTACTGATGGACAGCTCAGTTGGTACTGAGAATAGAAAATATTTACMTTTCTTTTGTGTTTCCACTCTTGGCCAGAAAACAAGACATTCCTCAAGGCTCTCAGATGTGTTCCATCCCCAGTCGTCACGTCTTAGATCCAGCGCACCTGACCCAATGTGAGCAGAGCAGGAGGGATTCCTGTCACTCAGAGCTCTGTGGGCCCACCTTCCATCCACCAGAGTGTCAGCTCTGGGGAGTTTTTTTCAGAAGCACCATATGGCTTTTCAGAGAACCAGAGGTTAATTTATTTGGAATTATTCAGACCCGGGCAGTTTTCACTTCAAAGGCTGATCCGCAGGACATCCTGACATACGCAATGGCTTCTCTCCTAAAGCTGGACTGAGCTACATTTGGAGTSCCTGACTGAGGGACTTCAACTCATGAAAGACCAACCGACCAGTTGATATTTCAAGGATAAATTCCTAGCACAGAATTGGAGTACAACCAGCAAGTTCTACTATTCTCTGCCATCATGCCAGTGGTAGTATGCAAAGTTGCATTATACCAAAGTGGCCCAAGTTTGTAAGCACTTTAGTCTGTGTGGGAGAGTTTATGCTTGTGGCGCTGATTTATTTCCCAAATAGCCCATTTGTTATGAAAATTATATTATTGTGCAAATACTATATTTGTATTTCAAAATGATATTCATAAGATTACAGAAATAGTGTTCTCTTCTGTATGTTTTAATGTGAGAGGTCTAGGAAATATTTGATAGACTTCCCATTTGAAAAAACAATGAAGACACCATACATACATTGCTGTTTTGCACAATTTGTAACACAATTTATTCTTAATCACAATCCATATATTTCCCTTGAAACAGTGCATTTGTGCACTCCTGTGCACAAGAGTAACTTAGACAAATTGTTAAATACTGTGCATTAGTAAAATTTAGAACAAGAGGTAGATGACCCAACTTCAGCTGGAGTTTAGATAAGATCAATGTGTAGACTCACTAAACAGAGAGGAAAGAGAGATGTACTAGTGTCACTAAACCCGTGTYTGTCTGTCTTTTTTCTTCCATCCATATAACTTTCTAGCTACCACATCTCTCTTTTCTTCTGACTAGTTTAACATTATTTATTATAGATAAACATTATGACCTTCCATTGATTTTAGTGGTGGATAGAGGCAAAGTAACGTTTGATTTCAAGACAGATGAAGAGCCTCCCTAGAGCATTTGGACTCTACGATGCCTCCATTTGTTTCAGAGACAGGCCAAATCCCATATTGGGATTATACACAATATACAAACAAAAGTATGTGGACACCCCTTCAAATTAGTGTATTCAGCTATTTCAGCCAGACCCGTTGCTGACAGGTGCATATAATAGAGGACACAGCCATGCAGTCTCAATAGACRAACATTGGCAGTAGACTGGYCTTACTGAAGAGCTCAGTGACTTTCAATGTGGCACCGTCACCGCCACCTTTCCAGCAATCAGTTCGTCAAATTTCTGCCCTGCTAGAGCTGCCCCGCTAGAGCTGCCCAGGTCAACTGTACGCAATGTAATTGTGAAGTGGAAACGTCTAGGAGCAACAACGGCTTAGCCGCGAAGTGGTAGGACACACAAGCTCACAGAACAGGACCGCCGAGTGCTGAAGTGCATAGCACGTAAAAATCATCTGTCCTCGGTTGCAACTCACACTACCAAGTTCCGAACTGCCTCTGGAAGCAACGTCAGCACAATAACTGTTCTTCGGGAGCTTCATGAAATAGGTTTCCATGACAAAGCAGCCGCACGCACACAAGCCTAGGATCACAATGTGGAATACCAAGCGTCGGCTGGAGTTGTGTAAAGCTCGCCACCATTGGACTCTGGAGCAGTGGAAATGCGTTCTCTGGAGTGATGCATCACGCTTCACCATCTGGCAGTCCGACAGACAAATCAGGGTTTGGAGGATGCCAGGAGAACGCTAYCTACCCCAATGCATAGTGTCAACTGTAAAGTTTGGTGAAGGAGGAATAATGGTCTGGGGCTGTTCATGGTTCGGGCTAGGCCTCTTAGTTCCAGTGAAGGAAAATCTTAATGCTACAGCATACAATGACATTCTAGATGATTCTGTGCTTCCAACTTTGTGGCAACAGTTTGGGGAAGGCCCCCTGTTTCAGCATGACAATGCCCCTGTGCACAAAGCAAGGCCCATACAGAAATGGTTTGTGGAGATCGGTGTGGGAGATCTTGACTTGACTGGCCTGAGCAGAGCTCTGACCTCAACCCCATCGAACACTTTTGGGATGAATTGGAACGCAGACTGTGAGCCAGGCCTAATCGCCCAACATCAGTACCCAACCTCACTGATGGCTGAATGGAAGCAAGTCCCTGCAGCAATGTTCTAACATCTAGTGGAAAGCCTTCCCAGAAGAGTGGAGGCTGTTATAGCAGCAAATAGGGGACGCACTCCATATTAATGCCCATGATTTTGGAATGAGATGTTCGACGAGCAGGTGTCCACATACTTTTGGTCATGTAGTGTATCTTTCTTATACAAACTCCAGAAGGTATGGATGTGGACTGATGATGTAGGAGGGGGGTGCAATAACCCCCCCCCCCCCCCCCTCTTTCTCAATGATCTGAGCAGGCTCATATGATTTTGATAGACATCCTATATTCCTCAGATAATTTGGAATTTCTGGAAAACCATTAGAATCTGAAGAAACACCAGTGCACTTCCTTTGACTGTGGAGGACACATCTACATGGAAAACAGCCCAGGTCTTGACAATCTTCCTTTTGAACTGATAATACTATACTGTGCAATATTACAAAGTTGTGAGAATTCACAAGGTTGCAATACATCAATGACCCTTGGAATGTATAAAGTAACTGTATCAGAGGCTGCATCATAAGTAACACCTGTAGACTATAATCTTAGAAGAGGGAAATGTAAGGTGGCGTATAATTGAAATTGCACTAAGAATTATCATTGTATTAGATTTARCAGTGTTCATTTAGACTTAGTATTTATCAGTGTTTTCTTTATTACTGAAATATGAGTGTTTCTCTGATTTGCTAGGAGTGATACTTTACATTCAATTGGCGTTGTATTTATTTTTTATTAATTTGCACTGATCGGATGTTGATGATCAGATGTTTTTAAATATACATAATGCTTGTCAAGATTGCAGACTCATCCAAGTATTACATTTTTTTTGATTAATCATCTTCTGTAACAAAAGAAATCCATGGTTATAATGCATCATTGTCTATGGCTTTGCAAGGACAGTGTTGTACATGGGCAGAACTGGACTAAAGTCACAATGAAATGTATGCAATGACAATAAACGTGAGCATTTTACAAGTGCTCTCATTTGTGTGTGGGGAAGAGGGAGGGTTGGAATGAAATTATAGTATTTTACCAAAAAGAGGCCTATCATGAAATTATAGTATTTTACCAAAAAGAGGCCTATCATGAAATTATAGTATTTTACCAAAAAGAGGCCTATCATGAAATTATAGTATTTTCTAATGTATATGTGATCAGTTAATTTTTTTCTAAGCAGCATAATTATTTTACATGATTTCTGTAAGAACTATATGATAGCTGTTAACTCATCAATAATGTAAGGAAAAAGCCCTCCCGTGTGGCGCAGTGGTCCAGCCTAAGTGTATGTAAACTTCCGACTTCAACTGTATACATTTTCATGAATCAAGGGACGGGTTGGAATGTCTGACTGGAATATGGGGCAAACCTACATTTTTTTTTCTAAATTTGAGGTGTTTGAATTCGTTGATTAAATGCGAGACATGATTGTTTGGTTGCAKGACACGGGACAAAGAGCCAAAATGCAGGACTGTCCCGCACAATCTGGGACATTTGGTCGCCCTGGACTGCCATACGATCTGCACCCACGTCAAAAGACGAGGCATCCATTCAGATTTGGCTCAAAGCGTCACATTTGAATAAATCCCAGAAACTACCCTCAATTGCTCTTTTCACTTTGTGGACAGGAAACCTACAGAGGAGCACCCTATTGCAGAAAAGTATTGTAATGACCTGACTAGATCATAATGAACAATTGTCCAGACAGAGGCTTGAGTTTGCGAATTGACGGTTTATTAAACAACTTTACACAGGCTACTGTTTGGGCCGTAGCACACGCCAAATAGATGACAGATAACCCACAAGCCAATCGTGACCTTCTCTTGTGAAGCCCAGACGTAAGAGAGAGAGAACAAAGGCTGAACCTGGTCTTAACTTCCAATGCTCCACCCCCCTGCCCAACCCCCCTCCACGCCACTCCGCCAACCACCAGGATGCCCGGCATCAGAACATTCCAGGCATTCCCGTGATTGGCAGATAGCAGGTTGATTGACATGTCGGACCCCGCGAACACCGGGTACTGGTCAGTACAACACAACCACCTCCTAGCCTAACACATAACACACAGCTGTCTGTGCGGGTCGCTACACACCCCCCCACCACAAAGTCCCTCGTCCCCGAGGGTACAAACAAAGTCTCTGAAGCGACCCGGAGGTCTCCTTTGCCTGCGTGGCCGTGATGGTCGCAGAGTGCCCCTCTGGGAACCAGGGGATGAAGGCAGGGATATGGGGGACAAGGAAGCGGGAACGGGTAATACAGTCCGTGGCTCTGGGAACCACGCGGTGACACAGGGGGGGAGACAGGGGGAGTGGGCTGTCTGGAGCCTTGCTGCGGCACCTGAGGGTGGGTGCCTGGAGAATGTCATTGCCAGAGAGGGGAATTGTGGGGGTTCCTGGGGTTTGGGAGAAGAGGCCCTCTGTATGGGGCTAACCTGTCCCGGTGCAGCGCCACCTTTCTCCCCCTGGGAGGAAGCTGCACCCGGTACACAACCTCCCCTACCCTCTCCAGGACACTGCAGGGTCCCACCCAGTGACTGTCCAACTTGGGGCATCTGCCTTTTTCCTTAGGGGCTGTAGACCCGACCAGCTCCCCAGCCACAAAGTGCCTTCCCCGGGTGTGCACGTCATAGTTCCTTTTCTGCCTCACACCTGCATTCACCAGCTGCTCTCTGGCGAAGGTGTGGGCTGTTCCAGGCGGTCCTGGAGTCTCCGGGCATACTCCGGCCCCGGAGGAACATGAGGGCTATCCAGGGGCCGACCAAACGCCATCTCCGCAGGGGTGCGGATCTCTCTCCCCAGCATGAGGAGGGCAGGCGTGCAGGAGGTGGAGGCTTGGACAGCGGAGCGGCATGCCATGGAGACCATAGGCAGGTGCTGTTCCCAGTCACGCTGGTGTTTGGAAGAGACGATGGCCAGCTGCTGTCCAAGCGTTTTGTTGAAGCGCTCCACAAGGCCATCACTCTTGAGGATGGAGAGGAGTAGTGCGGGTCTTGTGCATACCCAGCCTCTCACACATTGGGCGAACACACGGGACTCAAAGTTTCTGCCTTGGTCGCTGTGGATGGACTCTGCAGCTCCAAACCTGCTGAACATCCCCGCTGTCAGGGCGTCGACGATGGGCTCTGCCTCCTGGTCAGGCAGAGCATAGGCCTCGGGCCATTTTGTGAAATAGTCCATGGCCGTGAGCACCCAGCGGTTTCCACTGTCTGTGGTGGGGAACGGCCCAACTACATCCACTCCCACCCTCTCCATGGGAGCCCCCACTGGGAACTGTTGGAGCTGAGCATGAGAGCGGCCTGGGGGCCCTTTCTCGCTGTGCAGTTGTCACAGCGGCGACAAAAGTCCTCCACATCCCTCTTGTGCTGCCCCAGTAGAAGCCCTGACGGAGACGGCGCATGTTTTTGTGACCCCAAAGTGTCCAGTCCCACCCCCCCATGAGTACTCTGGAGCACAGCCTCCCGCAATGCTTTTGGGACCACCACCTGCCACCTCTCCTCTCCCGTAGCTGACTCCTTCCATGCCCGCTGTAGCACGCCATCAGCCAGCCGCAGTCTCTCAAACTTCGACCACAACCCTTTGGTCGCGAGTGAGAGCGCTGTCACCTCTTCCCATGGTGGCCTCACCTGCGCCTCTACCACTGTAGCACTGGCTGTAGGTCTGTGTCCCGTCCTGCTGCTGCCGCCATTCAGCCACGTCGACAGTCTGCAGCTCACAGCAGACAGGCCCGCTCGCCCGACACACTGTGGCACAGACACCCTCCTCGCCCGCAGCTCTCTCTCCCGTCCCTCTCTCCGTTCACAGTGGCGGCAGCCGTCTGCAGTACAGGGCCGACGGGACATGGCGTCGGCGTTGAGTGGCGTGCCCTGCCCTGTGCACCACCGTGAAGTCATACGGCTGAAGCTCCTCCAACCCGCGTGCCACCTGCCCCCTGGCTCTCTGAAAGACATGAGCCACTGAGAGCAGAGTGGTCAGTCCTTACAGTAAAGGGCAGACCACCCAGGTAGTACTTGAAGTGTTTGACGGAAGCCACAACAGCCAAGAGCTCCCGCCGGGTGACACAGTAGCGGCGCTCATGTTTGTCAAATGTTTTGCTGAAGTACGCCACCACTCTCTCCCCCTCTGGCCCCACCTGGGCCAGCACACCCACCCATGCCCACATTGCTCGCGTCTGTGTCCAGGATAAAGGGAAAGGTGAGGTCAGGGGGGCGAGCACGGGGGGCCTCGATCAGTGCACGTTTGAGGGTGTTGAACGCCTCCCTCACACTCCACTGTCCAAGTGAAAGCCTTGTCCTTCGGCAGCAGGCGGTTCAGTGGAGCAGCAACGCTTGAGAAGCCCCGTACAAACTCCTGTAGTACGAGGCCAGGCCCAGGAAGCTCTTCAGCTGACGCTGGTCGGTGGGGGTGGGCCAGTCTCTTGACAGCCCCTACCTTGTCCTCCATGGTGCTGATCCCCTCCTTCCCCACTCGGTGGCCCAAGAAGGACACCTCTCTCCTCATGAAGTGGCACTTCTCGGGGTGGAGCTTCAGACCTGCGGCAGCCACCCTCTCCAGCACACGCCGTAGCGCCCCAGGGCTGACTGGAAGGAGCTGCCATGGGCCAGGATGTCATCGAGGTATACCAGACACTGCTGTCGGGGGATGCCATCCAGCACCCTGTCCATCAAACGCTCAAAAGTAGCTGGAGCGTTGCACAGGCCAAAGCACAGGACCTTGAACTGCCAGTGTCCTCTGTTAGTGGAGAACGCAGTTTTGGCTCTGGCCTCTGGGAGAGGGGCACCTGCCCAGTAGCCACTGCGGAGGTCTAGTGAGGAGAACCAGGAGGACCCCTAACCAGGTCCAGCGACTCATCGATACGTGGTATGGGGTATGAGTCCTTCCTGGTTACCTCATTCAGCCGCCTGTAGTCCGCACAGAACCTCAGCTTGCCCCCCTTCTTCGGAACCATGACGACTGGCGCGCCCAGGGGCTGTCTGAGGCCAATGAAGTCTGCCCGCTGCATCTCCAACACAGCCTTGTCTGCCGCCTCCTGGCGTGCCAGCGGGATACGGCGGGACGCATCTTGATGGGTCGAGCATCACCTGTGTCGATCTCATGCTGCACCAGATGAGTCTGACCCACCTCTTCCCTCACTCAACGCAAAGCTGTCTCTGAATTCAAACAGCAACTGCCACACCGTTCCTGCTGCTCGGGGTCAAGACCAACACAGTTTCCTCCCCCATATCTCCCTCACTGCAGACAGTGGTCCTCTCCTCTCCCATCTGGGGTAGCTGGGCTGGGGGGGTGCGGCCCGGGCTCACAGAGGGCTTGTGTCATGGAGGTAGCTGGGGGAATGTATACACCACCGCCGTAGGTGACAGGGGGACGGTGGGGAAAAGTCACACACAGCTGTGGGAGGGGGCGCAGCCATGAGTCTCTGCTGCTTTAACTGTTGGAGTAAAAGGGTTTGTTGGGTTGAGTTGAATGTGACATTAGGGGGGGCCAGTGTGACTCCGTCCCTCCCTGGAAGCTCAGTGTGCCCCTATTTAGGTTCTAACTGGCCAGCCTGTGCTCCTAAGAAAGTCCAAACCCAGGATACAAGGTCCTGCACAGCCGCCACCCACACAGGGATGACGCACAGTCCTGCCCCCTACTGTCAGAGTCATTATTCCCTTCCCTTTCATGGGTGCCAGGCTCACCTGTGACGTGCGGAGCTGCACAGTTGTGGCTCACACTGAGTCCAATCTGGCACAATATCTGGCCTCACCAGGGTTACTGTGGACCCAGTGTCCACCAGGGCGGAGCCAGGGCACCCCCTCCACAGTGACAGGGACATGACAAAAGTCCCCAACACAGGTCCGGCCCACCACAACAACAGGCTCCATCGCTTGCCCTCGTCTGCTTCTGGGGAAGTGGCGCCTTGCTTCCCCGTCTGTGCCGGTGGCTCCTCCTGAAGATGATGGTGGTTGGGATAGAAAGCCAGGGGTCCGCACTACCCGGTCTATGCGGACCCGAGCCGTTTCCCTGAGCTCTGGGGACATGGGCAATCTCGCGCAGATGGCCTGGCTGGCCACAACCCCAGCAGGACCCTGCGACCAGGGCGTGTGTTTCGTGCCGCCTGTAGCGACACAGCACGAATGAGTTTTGTCATTTCGGCCACCCAAGCAGGCTTTTTCCGGCTCCGGGCTGCTCTGCCCCCCAGCTCGCACAGAGGGTGTGTCTCCCTGCACCCCACCAAAGCCCCAGCTGAAGCCCCAGCCCACACCAGCTCCCTCTCCAAAGCCATCTCCAAGGCTGTCTGCAATGACTCAGGATGAGCCAGCTGGGTCTGTATGCGCAGGCTTCCGTAGGAGAAAGCGCCTGTATGAACTGGTCCCGTGCTAAGCTCGCTCTGCACGGAGGGGGGCATGTGAGCATATTGCCGCCGAGAGAGGCTCTCAATGTCATTAGCTAGCACCCGTAAGGCTCTCCAGGCTGCCTGCCGTCTTATTACTCAGTTCGGAGCGCAGTAGCCGGGCTGTACACACTGTCCATAGCGCCTCCTCAGTGCTCCCACTAAAGCACCATAATCATGCCTGTTCCTCGGGGCTAACAATATCAAACCAGGCCAGAGCTTCATCCGTGAGGCATAAAGCCAACTGCAGTGCCCTTTCTTCATCCGACACCTCCTAAAAATGAGCTAACAGTTCAAACTGAGCCATGAAAAGCTTCCCAATGCCGCCTTACCGGAATACTTCGGCGTTTAACAAGATACGGACGCAGCGGGAACTGGGCGCCGCCATGTTTGTTTACTCCCTGTGCCCCAGATTCCTCGTCACGCCGCGTCGACGTTACCAACTTTCGGTCCGCCCACCAGAATCGCCGCGAAATACAGTCGACGAAGCACTCATGCCCGCTTCAGCCGCCATCGCTCTAACGTCCTCCTCAAGCGGCCTCTGCGCTCCGACGCCCTGGCGATCTCCTCAGACAGAACTCCCGACGTCCATTCACACGCACCTCCTTGGCCATAATCGTCCCCTACCTCCACCTTCACTTTCGGATTCCTCGAAGCATTTTCATCCCCGTTCTCACCTACGGTAGCTAGCCACATAAGTCAGCTAGTTAGCTGGCTAACTTGTATCAACGTTTTTACTTCTGACACCAATGTAATGACCTGACTAGATCATAAATGAACAATGTCCAGACAGAGGCTTGAGTTTGCGAATTGACGGTTTATTAAACCAACTTTACACAGGCTACTGTTTGGGCCGTAGCACACGCCAAATAGATGACAGATAACCCACAAGCCAATCGTGACCTTCTCTTGTGAAGCCCAGACGTAGAGAGAGAGAACAAAGGCTGAACCTGGTCTTAACTTCCAATGCTCCACCCCCCTGCCCAACCCCCCTCCACGCCACTCCGCCAACCACCAGGATGCCCGGCATCAGAACATTCAGGCATTCCCGTGATTGGCAGATAGCAGGTTGATTGACATGTCGGACCCCGCGAACACCGGGTACTGGTCAGTACCAACACAACCACCTCCTAGCCTAACACATAACACACAGCTGTCTGTGCGGGTCGCTACAGTATCTTGGCTACGATGCCCATGTAAAGAAGCAAAGGCAACTACTGTTCAGGACGTCATCAATTCAAACACGTAATGTGTGTAACGTTACAGCTAACACTAGCTAGCCAAGTGGGAAAGGGGCTAACATGTAATAAAATAATATACTTACATAGCTGCTCTAGCTATGTAAACACGATCCAACTCTGAACACATTGACCATACTAGTAGGTCAGCTACAATTAATGTTAGTCACGCCTATCTGTTTACTTTCTTTGCCAACAACAAGCTGCTAGTCTGTGTAGATATGAGAACATGCATTCAGGTTAGAAAATGTAGCTAGCTAACGTTACCTAATTGATTTGAGACACATTGTATTTAGCTAACTTGTTTTTTATGTTTGAGTGTTGTGTCATGTCGAAGTGATCGGAGGAACGACTGAGCATTCAAGTGCTCAGAGCTTGGAAGGAAAGCAAGAAACCTTCTCACCATTGACAGCCGAAATCGCTGCCATTTTCAGTGGTACATGACATCAGAGTTCAGCATGTGGGAYCGATCAGGTTCCAGAAATCATACCCGAGTTTCCAGTCGTAATTACAAGTAGGAGGGGCGTTCATGTGTATTTTCCCAGTAGGAAGGTCGTATTTACAAGTTCCCAACATGACGGGTATGTGGCATTGGTCAATTTTGCAAAAAATAAGTAGTTAACATTCTTACATTTTGTACAGATGATCGTCATGGTGACAGTTTACCGCAAAGCAGTAACTTTACTAAATATGAGGATGACCAGATGCAAACTGCGGAATTCAAATCAAGTGGGAAGATTCAGCTACATGACAAAATGGCCTCCAAACAAATCCACCTGTCATAAACAAATGTAACAAAGTTGAGGAACTATTAACCAAAACCGTTCTCAAGAACGAYACCGGCTCAACAATTTACACTGGCCTACCTTTTCTTGCATTCTTTGCACATTTCTTTCCTTACACCTTTCAACAGCACCAACTCCAAACTGGACATCATGGATCTAATATTGATGACCCTGATGAGGCAGAAATTCTGAGCCCACTCCTCGTGCTTATCGTAAGCAGCGTTGTACTGGTCAGGCACTGTGTTATGCGGTTAAGCACACGGTGTCGCCAGTACGCGCCCATAGCCCGGTGCGCTATAGGCCAGCCCCCCGCAAGTGCCATGCGAGAGTGGGCATCCAGCCAGGGCGTGTTGTGCCGGCTCAGCGTGTCTGGTCTCYGGTACRCAGTTTCGGCCCAGGGTATCCTGCGCCGGCTCTGCGTGCTGTGTCTCCGGGGCGCTGGGAGGGTGCAGTGCGTCCTATGCCTGCGCTCCGCTCGTGCCGGGCGAATGTGGGCATTGAGCCTAAGGGAGAGGTGCACGTAGTATGCACTAGTCTCCGTATGTCTGACGCCCGTCTGTCCTGAGCCGCCTGGAGCCGCCCGTGCTGTCCTGGCCGCCTGAGTCGCCCGTGCTGTCCTGATGCCGCCTGATGCCGCCCCGTGGCTGTCCTGAGCCGCCGTCTGTCCTGAGCCGCCTGAGTCGCCCGTCTGTCCTGAGCCCGCCTGAGCGCCCGTCTGTCCTGAGCCGCCCGCACGTTCAGGAGCCCGCCCTGAGCCGCCCGTCTCAGTCCTGAGCGCCTGAGCGCCCGTCTGTCCTGAGCGCCTGAGCGCCCGTCCTGCCTGAGCGCGCGCCTAGGAGCCGCCTGAGCGCCGCCCGCCGTCAGAGCCGGCCTGAGCCGCCCGCATCTGGCCCGCTGAGCCGCCCGAGGCCGGCGCGAGCCGAGAGCCGGCCACTAGAGTCCTGAGTCTGCCGCCGAGCTCCCTCAGTCCGGAGCTGCAGAGTCAGCCCATGCCTCGCCCTCCTTTCCTGAGCCGCCTGAGCCGCCCGTCTGTCCAGCCGCCAGCTGGTGAGCCGCCGTCACCTGTCCTGAGCCGCCTGAGCCGCCGTATCGTCCTGAGCCGCCCCGCTGTCCTAGCCGCTCCGTGTCTGTCTGAGCCGCTGACCCGCCCGTCTGTCCTGAGCCGCCTGAGCCGCCCGTCTGTCCTGACGCCCGTCAGTCAGGAGCCGCTCGAGCCGCCCGTCAGTCAGGAGCCGCCTGAGCCGCCCCGTCAGTGCAGGAGGCCGCCTGAGCCGCCCGTCAGTCCAGGAGCCGCCTGCAGCGCCGCCCCTAAGTACAGCGAACGCCTGACCCTGCCACTCGACGCTGGCCGCCCAGTCAGGAGCCCGGCCAGATACGACGCCCTCCTGTCCGGACCAGCCCAGAGTCGCCCTTCTCCTGTCCGGAGCCGCCAGAGTGCCCTCCTGTCGCGAGAGCCGCCAGAGGTCGCCCTCCTGTCCGAGACCGGCCAATCCCTCGCTCACTGTCCGGAGCGCCAGAGTCGCCCTCGACTGTCCGGAGCCCAGAGTCGCCCTCCTGTTTCCGGAACACGCCAGAAGTCGCCCTCCTGTCCGGAAGCCGCCAGATCGCCTCCTGTCCGCGCAGTCGCTCCTCGGACGTCGCCATGTTGAGATTTGCCCCTAGCTCCAGTGGTGGCCCCATTTTCTCAAATACCTAGGGTCGGTGACGAGTGGTCTCCGCTCCTGACAGGTATCACATGAAAGTGGCGAGACTATCGCTGGAGTGGGGTTTGTCGTCCGCCCCGAGCCGCCACCGCGGTAATGCCGCACAGACCCTCCCTATAGGTTCAGGTTTTGCGCCGAGGTCCGCACCTTTGGGCGGGGGGGGTAACTGTCAAACGTTCTGACCTTGAGTTCCTTCTTTATGTCTTTATTTTAAGTTTGTCAAGGGCGTCGACAGTTGGGGTGGGCATTCTATGTTGTTTTTCTGACTGTTCTTTGTTCTGAATGTTTTTTCCTATGTGTTTGGCCTGATATGGTTCTCAATCAGAGGCAGGTGTTAGTCGTTGTCTCTGATTGGGAACCATATTTAGGTAGCCTGTTTTGTATTGTGGGTTGTGGGTGATTGTTCCTGTTTCTGTGTCTTTTTGTATGTSACCATACGGGACTGTTGCGTTTTCGTTCGTTTGTCCGTTTATTGTTTTGTTCTTTGTTTTCAAGTTTTCTAATTAAAATGGATAATCATCACGCTGCATTTTGGTCCTCCGATCCTTCTTACTACTCCTATGGAATCATGTAGTAACCAAAAAAGTGTTAAACAAATCAAAATATATGTTATATTTGAGATTCTTCATTGTAACCACCTTTTGCCTTGATGACAGCTTAAGCTGGTGACCCTCTGTTTGAGCTGTATGACAATGCACCAGGCTACTGGCCAATCATATCCAGTCTCCCACAGCTTGTGAGCAGGTAAGGTACTCCTGTATATTCACCATAATATGAAATACTGTAATTCATAAGACAAAATTCWATTAATTCAGCTTGAAGATGGACAGACGTGCATTCTTTTTAGATTAGTTTGTACAACCTTTTATTTTTTTTGCAGGTTCAACTTAATTTACAATTAAATCCCAACAACCTGAGTGTGGCGACCAAGGACTGTCTCTGTGAGTTCAGTCTGGGCAGAGGAAAAGGGGCAAGCAGGATTTCACTACACCTACCTTTAAACAGAGTGCCCTATGGTACTAAACATTTGAATATTGATCTGTATAGAAAATAAGATCATGTTATTAATCTTTTTCTGTCAACTTTTTTATTCTTACAGAATTATAACTTTGTGACATGAAACCTTTTGTATTAACACAAGTATACTTTTTATGTTGGTGTAGATGTTAACAAAATAAAACAKTGTGCTTTTGGGTTTTTAATCAT
This sequence comes from Salvelinus sp. IW2-2015, assembly GCF_002910315.2. Classification (NCBI taxonomy): domain Eukaryota; kingdom Metazoa; phylum Chordata; class Actinopteri; order Salmoniformes; family Salmonidae; genus Salvelinus; species Salvelinus sp. IW2-2015. Next base: position 64,440,261 of record NC_036842.1, read on the forward strand.
TGTAACATACTTCCTTGTCATTGTCTTTACTTTTTAATGAATTACCAAGGAGTTATCTTTTATTTTCAATTAAAGATGGCTTTAAAACATTAAACTAAGAAACAGTTTTCTTTAATATACTGACCAGCTTGTCATATTGCTGTTTCAATACTAGTGATAGCGTAGCTATTACACCAGTCTAAACAAGTTACAAAAGTTTGTCTATTCCAACTGATCGCCATAAGGCTATTCTACATCAATAGTGGTGTATAGAATGTTGTTCATTTGTCAATTAAGCATATTGTTCATATGATGACAATATGACAACTTTCATCTTAGTAGCCATAAGTGACAGCATGTCTAAACTGATATTGAGAGCAAGACTTGTACTGCCAGTGTGTCCTTTGTGACAACAACTTACACAACAGTTGTGGTCATTGGTTTTAACATCTCCAAAGTGTTGTCATAACCTAAATTCATGATACTGGTAATGTGTCATATGCTGATAAAGAATGTTACCAGATAGCATTGTAAAAATGGAATAGCCTACACACTGGTCAAGACAAGGATCAAACGGAACTAGCTATAAATGTCCAGTATATTCAGAGCATTGGGAATGGAGAATAGCAGAGCTTCTAACCTCCAGGATCACAGCTTTGTCAGGCAACTACTGACCATAACATCTATAAGCAAGAAAAATGGATAGACAATGTCCACAGATTGTTTATTTTCTTCAAATGATTTTTAGTATGAGGACAGTTTCCTTTCCTGTAATCTGCTATCTACCACTGTTGCCCTCAAATATCTATCTGCAAAAATGCAAAATTATGTAAAATGCTTCAGGTGATACACAATGTATAGAATATTTTTGAAAAGGTGCCAAGTAGGCTAACATTTGATTGGTGAACCAAGTGTGTGTGGGGGAGGAGTAGATGTTGTCATGCTCATTTAAAACATGAACCAAGTTATTTTCCTGAGTTTCTGTTTCTCTTCACTCTGCTGTGGAGTACTAACACAAAGCCATTTCACCATGCAGCCGATCAACTTTTCTACTTCCTTCAACTTTGATRGGAACCTTACTTCCAACTGTACCACCATCTTGGACAGCAACCTCACCTCTAACAATACCTCCAGGGACTTTAATGTTCTAGCCCCTTGCTTGGTTCTAGGGCTGTGCTTTCTAGTGGGACTGCCTTGCAATATAGCAGTGATTGTCACCATTGCTAAAAAAATCAAGCACATGACGTTGAAGGAGAACGAGAGCTTCTCTCTGAAGTTGATCCTGAGCCTAGCTGTCTCAGACACTTTGTCCCTCAGCACCATCCCTCTGGTCATCTACGTACTGACCTATGAATGGACCCTTGGTACTTGGATGTGTGGCCTCTCCACCTACGGCCTGTACTGCTGTTTGTATGGCAGTGTTCTGAATGTCACCTTGATAGGTGTGCACCGGCACTGCATTGCGAAGAATGAGACTAGAAACACAATGAGCAACCCTTCCAAGGAGCGACACCTCAAGGAGCGACATAATAAGATGCTGGTGGGYCTCTGGGTACTGGTGTGTGTCCTCGCCTTCCCCATTGTCTTCACTCGAGGGGTTGAGCCCAAGAGGGGACGGCTGAGGTGCCAAAGGAGTACAAGGTTGGAATGGGAGAAAGTGTCAATTCTTCTGATGGAGACTATTTTKGGGTTTGTCATCCCATTCTCCATCCTGGCCACATGCTACTTTTGTTTCCAGAAGAGGAACAAGCCAGAGGACACAGAAGAGGAATGCACAATGCAYCGAAAGGCTGTCTCAAGGCATCAGAGAATGAAAAATCTAGTGACCAGCATTTTAGTAACCTTCTTTATATTCTGGATGCCTGTAAATATCATCAATGTGGTAGATATTGCAGCTACTTTAGTCAGAACGGCTCATCCGGGGGACTACAACAACATGAAATATTTTAGGAGGATGGTTGGGGATAATGCCAAGGCTCTGATCTTAATCAACAGCTGTTTGAACCCCTTCTTGTATGCCTTTCTGTATGAAAGGCAAAAGAGAAAAAGAGAATTAAGCCACAGAATCAGAATCTAACCACCCCATGAATGCAACTTCGCGTCTGTCTGATGAGTGTGATTACTGCAGTAGCTTCGTGTGGGGCCAACACAGTGGTGTAGTGCAATCAGGCAGGTGATCAAACAAGTTCTTTGGCAGAATACGTGTTTGCATTTTGGTTGTAACATTTACTTTACTTTGAACTTTCAGTGGACAACCCATGAGTGTCTTTCAGAACCCCTCCTAAAACCCCACCTGTTTCATTTAGGTTGTTTTCAGTGACTCTTTGTTACTTCCCCTTTTTGTTTGAGTGAAATGTTTGGTTTTCTTGTAGGGGAACGTAAAATATGTTATAAATGAATGTTTTTATTACTAACCAATAATTATCTTATGATTAGAAGAATGTAAAGATACATTTTGTGGTATCTTTTTAGATACTTAGCTACATCATTGTGTTTTACACAAGCCAGAATTCGAATGAATCAAAGTCGAATAGTGGATGATCCGAATTTCTCTGCAAGTCCTCTCCTTTTGCCTTTTGCCTGTGTTCAAAGCATGTTTGATTTGTCTGTATTTATTTGATGGGTAGTATTTCGTGATCGCTTGTCAAATGTAGGCCAGTGTGGTTTGTCTCTGACATTTATAGCTCTCTGTCTCTCAAAAGCTTGAGCTTCACAGTTTCCAGTGAAACACCAAAACACTTGGTGGATAAAATATAATCAGAGCAAAACAATAAAATTCTGTGTGTTATAAAACATGCCTCCTGAATATTTCGCAATCTTTTCATTAAAACTCATTGATTTGCTGAATTAAATGTTTGACGCTAAATTGGTATCAGGTACCTGATTATGAATTGACCAAATAACTATTTTATATGAAGAAGAAAAACCATATCAAGGCTTTGAATAAAAGTGCATATTATAATAGTGTATCATCTGTTCTTTCTAACTGTATAGAGAAACAATCCTGATAACATCGTTGTTTTATGTTCTAATTAATGATGAATGTAATTATCACTGAACAATGCTGCTGCATTGTGCAGTTATTTGATGTATTTTATGGTGAAAGGAATTGCTAATAAATTATTGCCTGTGGTGGCTTGATGTACTGTACATGTAGAAGAAGTAAACAGCTATTTGTTTGTTATACATTTGCCTTTTGTGGTATGGCCTTTGTTTTATCTGACGTTTCATTTGCATACAAAGTGTGTGTGTGCGTGCGTGCGTGCGTGTATGAAATTATGCCCACCTTCCTTTGCACTAGCTGTGGCTATACTCCATAATCCCTCAAATACAGTAACATTGACAAAGTCAGTGTGTTAGGAATAATCAGGCTGGGTCACCGCTGTGTAATAATAGACTGACCTTGCAATCATTGCTGAAATTCATATGGCCACATGAAGATAAAACACAACTAAACATTGCCATCAAGTGTCTTCATAATAGGATTCATGCTTAATATTGCTGCATTGGTATAGACCAGGGGCCTTTTCTTTCCAAGGGACCCCCTCCCAGACAAACTGGCGAACCAGGGACCCCCATCATACGTTAGCAAAAACATGTCTCCACATCTTGTCTTATCATCAGGTGAATGAGAATGGCAAGGAGACGTAATCAACATTTTAACATGAATAGATTTGGTAGATCGTTTTTCATTATTTTGACCTCCCCACATTATAATTGTAAGAGGTGTAAACTCTAACATAGCCTATTAGCTAGAAAGGTAACTCCAAACATACAGTTGAAGTCGGAAGTTTACATACACCTTAGCCAAATACATTTAAACTCAGTTTTCACAATTCCTGACATTTAATCCTAGTAAAAATTCCCTGTCTTAGGTCAGTTACGGGTACTCTTATTTTAAGATGTGAAATGTCAGAATAATAGTAGAGAGAATGATTTTATTTCAGCTTTTATTTCTTTCATCCACTTCCAGTGGTCAGAAGTTTACATACACTCAATTAGTATTTGGTAGCATTGCCTTTAAATTGTTTAACTTCGATCAAACGTTTCGGGTAGCCTTCCACAAGCTTGCCATAATAGTTGGGTGAATTTTGGCCCATTCCTCCTGACAGAGCTGGTGTAACTCAAAATCAAATCAAATGTATTTTTATAGCCCTTCTTACATCAGCCTGATATCTCAAAGTGCTGTACAGAAACCCAGCCTAAAACCCCAAACAGCAAGCAATGCAGGTGTAAGAAGCAAGGCTAGGAAAAACTCCCTAGAAAGGCAAAACCTAGGAAGAAACCGAGAGAGGACCAGGCTATGAGGGGTGGCCAGTCCTCTTCTGCGTGTGCCGGGTGGAGATTATAACAGAACATGGCAAGATGTTCAAATGTTCAAAAATGACCAGCATGGTCAAATAATATACAGTAGTTTGTCGATGGTGCAACAGGTCAGCACCTCATGAGTAAATGTCAGTTGGCTTTTCATAGCCGATCATTGAGAGTATCAGCAGGTCTGGGCAGGTAGCATGTCCGGTGAACAGGTCAGGGTTCCATAGCTGCAGGCAGAACAGTTGAAACTGGAGCAGCAGCACGGCCAGGTGGACTGGGGACAGCAAGGAGTCATCATGCCAGGTAGTCCTGAGGCATGGTCCTAGCGCTCAGGTCCTCCGAGAGAGAGAGAAAGAAAGAAAGAAAGAGAGAGAGCATACTTAAATTCACACTGTAACTGAGTTAGGTTTGTAGGCCTCCTTGCTCGCACACGCTTTTTCAGTTTGCCTGCCACATTTTCTATGAAATTGAGGTCAGGGCTTTGTGATGGCACTCCAATACCTTGACTTTGTTGTCCTTAAGCCATTTTGCCACAACTTTGGAAGTATGCTTGGGGTTTATGTCCATTTTGAAGACCCATTTGCGACCAAGCTTTAACTTCTGACTGATGTCTTGAGATGTTGCTTCAATATATCCACATCATTTTCCTTCTCATGATGCCATCTATTTTGTGAAGTGCACCAGACCCTCCTGCAGCAAAGCACCCCACAACATGACGCTGCCACCCGTGCTTCACGGTTGGGATAGTGTTCTTCGCTTGCAGGCCTCCCCTTTTTCTCCAAACATAACGATGGTCATTATGGCCAAACAGTTCTATTTTTTGTTTCATCAGAACGCAGAGACATTTCTCAAAAAGTATGATTTTTGTCCCCATGTGCAGTTGCAACCGTAGTCTGGCTTTTTTATGGCGGTTTTGGAGCAGTGGCTTCTTCCTTGCTGAGCGGGTCTTTCAGGTTATGTCGATATAGGACTCGTTTTACTGTGGATATAGATACTTTTGTACCTGTTTCCTCCAGCATCTTCCACAAGGTCATTTGCTGTTGTTCTGGGATTGATTTGCACTTTTCGCACCAAAGTACGTTCATCTCTAGGAGACAGAACGCATCTCCTTCCTGAGCGGTATGACGGCTGTGTGGTCCCATGGTGTTTATACTTGCGTACTATTGTTTGTACAGATGAATGTGGTACCTTCAGGCATTTGGAAATTGCTCCCAAGGATGAACCGACTTGTGGAGGTCTACAATTTTTTTTCTGCGGTCTTGGCTGATTTCTTTAGATTTTTCCATGATGTCAAGCGAAGAGGCACTGAGTTTGAAGGTAGGCCTTGAAATACATCACCAGGTACACCTCCAATTGACTCAAATAATGTCAATTAGCCTATCAGAGAGCTTCTAAAGCCATGACATAATTTTCTGGAATTTTCCAAGCTGTTTAAAGGCACAGTCAACTTAGTGTTTGTAAACTTCTGACCCACTGGAATTGTGATACAGTGAATTATAAGTGAAATTATCTGTCTGTAAACAATTGTTGGAAAAATGACTTGTGTCATACACAAAGTAGATGTCCTAACCGACTTGCCAAAACTATAGTTTGTTAACAAGAAATGTGTGGAGTGGTTGAAAAACAAGTTTTAATGACTCCAACATAAGTGTATATAAACTTCTGACTTCAACTGTATGTCCAAGTCAAGAAAGCTTACCAGCAGCCAGCAACACTTGCTGCACTGGTAGCCTGTTCACCGGTGCTTTCTCAAAGCCTATGTCAGATACTCCAKTGAATGTAGTTAGCTCCAATGAGTGTAATTTTCTATTTTCTACCGTAGGTATGTATTCTCTTGTTGCTTGYGACAATCATAAAAACGTTGAGAGAAAAAAGTATAAATCCCCCTGGGGGACCCCAGACTCCCGGTTGAATACCATAGACTCATCATATCCCTAAATCCTTTTTTTTAAGTGTTAAGAGCTGGACTGTATCTATGTCAAGCCATAAGCATGAGTTATGATCCTTATGCTAGTAGCAGAGATTCAGGTCCATTAGAGCAGCGGTTCTTGAACTATTTTCATTGTATGTTAAAAATAATACACTTTGGCTGTTAAGACAATTATACTTTGACCGTTGTCTCCCATTTTATTTTATTGTGATGTTAATGACATTTGTTTTTTATTATAATTATTTGGTGCACGTCGCTAGATACAGTATAGCTTAGCTTTTAGCTAGTTAGCTGCTCTATACCTTAACTTGCTAGAAAGTTATAGGAACAAGTTGAGTAAAAAGTAATTAAACGTAATGTTTTATTATCAACTAAAACAATATGTTTATCCTGTCGAATGAAAAGGTCATATTTTGCCATTTCCCAAAATAAATGCGATCTCTGAGGTGGAGGAGAGACTAGGCTCTCCTCCACCTTGTCTTGAGTTGTTAAACCCTATCCTACACTCTCCGTCCAGTAGCGGAACGAGATTCTATGAAGTTGAAGCACGACATAATGAAATACATCACGATGTAAATGGAGCGTCACGCTGGATCTGATTGAATGTAGGCCTTAGTTATACATTAAGATATTAACAATTTAGTTTCTATAGTGTCACAGAAGCCTCGTTTATACCTGCCGCTAACATGCGTCCTTTGTCCTAATCTTGTCCACATTCTGATTGTGCCCACATTTTCAGAAATATGTCTCATATCCATCCACTGTGTTCGTACTATGACCAGATTTCCAGGTCCTTCCCTGTATACAAATCATTTGACACATATTCTTTCAAAATAATATGTATTTATTTATTTTAAGACATATTGATGCCATAAGTCAATGGTGCCACCTGTCAATGATTTTAGAGGGMGGGATAATGATGGTTTAAATGGTTTCACTCTCCATATCCATCTACACTTGTAAGATATCCAGACACAATGCGTGTCTGACTACCTCAGGAGGTCGATCACAATGAGTCTTTTAATCATCTACACCTGTCTAAAAATGTGGACACAATCAGAATGTGAACAAGATCATGACAAAGGACGCATGTTAGAACCAGGTATAAACGGAGCWAGAATCACTGCGGCCCGGGGCCTCCTGAGTGATGCAGCGGTCTAAGGCTCTTAACGTCACTACAGACCCAGGATTTGATCCCAGGCTGTGTCCCAACCAACCGTGACCGGGAGTCCCATAGGGTGGCGCACAATTGGCCCAGTGTCGTCTGGGTTAGGGGAGGGTTTGGCCGGGGGGACTTTACTTGGCTCATTGTGCTCTAGCTACTCCTTGTGGCGTTCCGGGCGCCTGCAGGCTGACTTCGGAATCACAATTGGATATTACGAAATTGTGGAGAAAAAGGGGGTAAAATACAAAAAATATGTATATACAGTCGTGGCCAAAAGTTTTGAGAATGACACAAATATTAATTTCCACAGATATTTGCTGCTTCAGTGTCTTTAGATATTTTTGTCAGATGTTACTATGGAATACTGAAGTATAATTACAAGCATGTCATAAGTGTCAAAGGCTTTTAATGACAATTACATGAAGTTGATGCAAAGAGTCAATATTTCTAGTGTTGACCCTTCTTTTTCAAGACCTCTGCATTCCGCCCTGGCATGTTGTCAATTAACTTCTGGGCCACATCCTGACTGATGCCCATTCTTGCATAATTAATGCTTGGAGTTTGTCAGAATGTGTGGGGTTTTGTTTGTCCACCTGCCTCTTGAGGTTTGACCACACGTTCTCAATGGGATTAAGGTCTGGGGAGTTTCCTGGCCATGSACCCAAAATATCGATGTTTTGTTCCCCGAGCCACTTAGTTATCACTTTTGCCAAGGTTCTCCATCATGCTGGAAAAGGCATTGTTCATCACCAAACTGTTCCTGGATGGTTGGGAGAAGTTGCTCTCGGAGGATGTGTTGGTACCATTCATTATTCATGGCTGTGTTCTTAGGAAAAATTGTGAGTGAGCCCACTCCCTTGGCTGAGAAGCAACCCCACACATGAATGGTCTCAAGGTGATTTACTGTTGGCATGACAGAGGACTAATGTTAGCGCTCACCTTGTCTTCTCCGGACAAGCTTTTTCCGGATGCCCCAAACAATCGGAAAGGGGATTCATCAGAGAAAATGACTTTACCCCAGTCCTCAGCAGTCCAATTCTTGTACCTTTTGCAGAATATCAGTCTGTCCCTGATGTTTTTCCTGGAGAGAAGTGGCTTCTTTGCTGCCCTTCTTGACACCAGGCCATCCTCCAAAAGTCTTCGCCTCACTGTGCATGCAGATGCACTCACACCTGCCTGCTGCCATTCCTGAGCAAGCTCTGTACTGGTGGTGCCCCGATCCCGCAGCTGAATTAACTGTAGGAGACGGTCCTGGCACTTGCTGGACTTTCTTGGGCGCCCTGAAGCCTTCTTCACAACAATTGAACCGCTCTCCTTGAAGTTCTTGATGATCCGATAAATTGTTGATTTAGGTGCAATCTTACTGGCAGCAATATCCTTGCCTGTGAAGCCCAATTTTGTGTAAAGCAATGATGACGGCACATGTTTCCTTGCAGGTAACCATGGTTGACAGAGGAAGAACAATGATTCCAAGCACCACCCTCCTTCTTGAAGCTTCCAGTCTGTTATTCGAACTCAATCAGCATGACAGAGTGATCTCCAGCCTTGTCCTCATCAACACTCACACCTGTGTTAACGAGAGAATCACTGACATGATGTCAGCTGGTCCTTTTGAGGCATCATTTTTTGCAATTCAGTTCATTTGCCTGGCAAAGAGGGACTTTGCAATTAGTTGCAATTCATCTGATCACTCTTCATAACATTCTGGAGTATATGCAAATTGCCATCATACAAACAGGCAGCAGACTTTGTGAAAATTAATATTTGTGTCATTCTCAAAACTTTTGGCCACGACTGTACAGTACCAGTCAAAAGTTTGGACACACCTACTCATTCAATTGTTTTTCTTATTTGACTATTTTCTACATCGTCGAATAATAGTGAAAACATCAAAACTATGATATAACACATATGGAATCATGTAGTAACCAAAAAAGTGTTAAACAAATCAAAATATATTCTATAGTTTAGATCTTCAAAGTAGCACCCTTTGCCTTGATGACAGCTTTGCACACTTTGGCATTCTCTCAACCAGCTTCACCTGGAATGATTTTCCAACAGTCTTGAAGAAATTCCCACATATGCTGAGCACTTGTTAGCTGCTTTTCCTTCACTTTGCAGTCCAATTCATCGCAAACCATCTTAATTGGGTTGAGGTCGGTGATTGTGGAGGCCAGGTCATCTGATGCAGCACTCCATCACTCTCCTTATTGGTCAAATACTCCTTACACAGCCTGGAGGTGTGTTGGTCATTGTCCTGTTGAAAAACAAATGATAGTCCCACTAAGTGCAAACCAGATGGGATATCGCTGCAGAATGCTGTGGTAGCCATGCTGGTTAAATGTGCCTTGAATTCTAAATAAATTACAGACAGTGTCACCAGCAAAGCACCCCACACCATCACACATCCTCCTCCATGCTTCACGGTGGGAACCACACATGCGGAGATCATCCGTTCACCTACTCTGCGTCTCACAAAGACACAGTGGTTGGAATCAAAAATTTCAAATTTGGACTCATCAGACCAAAGGACAGATTTCCACCGGTCTAATGTCCATTGCGCATGTTTCTTGGCCCAAGCAAGTGTCTTCTTCTTATTGGTGTCCTTTTGTAGTGGTTTCTTTATTCTACAATGTAGAAAATAGTACAAATAAAGAAAAACCCTGGAATGAGTAGGTGTGTCCAAACCTTTTTACTGGTACTGTAAATATATATATATATATAAAATCATGGCGGTCCAGCATACAGAGCCCCAGGGAGGGAGAGACACAGTTGACAAGGAGATCAGGTATCTCTCAGGAGTTGGTGTTCGTGCTGAAGTTACTGGGGTACAATTATCTTCCAATTAACTATAAGCATTTCTAGTATATGCAATTTCACTCACAGCACATAGCTTCTTAAAGAGAGAGTAGGCTTGAAGTTWATTTTTTAATGAAAATATATTAAACATATATTTTCCAGTTATGCAATGTCCTTAACATATATATTTCAAATCTTAAAACACAGATTTGAGACTATAATGACATCACCACAACTACCAGTCTGCTTTGTTTTCAACTTATTATTTTTAATTGATAGGGGTTTCAACTATATCCACAACAACATGTTGCAGTGCTTTTATAGTACAATATGTAATCTGATACTTAGAATACAGCCAATCAGGTTTTAGAAAACTGGACAATGGAAACTGGAGTGGCAGCAGATTCCTCTGCTTCATGTGGAGATGTCTCCAGGACTCAAGAACTAGTAAAACCCACCCACTGGCCAAGCTAACTCACATACCTCTGGTACAGCTATTGGAAGTGGGGTTATGATACAGCTGCTGCAGTCATTTGAAGTGTCAAGAATGGTTACTGTTATGCAAACAGACATTACCATCAATATTGTGTGTGTGTGTGTACACATACATTTGGTAAAATGCAGAGATGCAGCTCACAAACAACCACTCCCTAATTTGCTCATCAATTTACAAGGGTGTTGAGTGTATGCCAATGATACAAATGCACTTCTCACACCTTTACCCCCATAGCGGGTTTCCCTGGCCTGCAGGGTGCAGTGGTGCTGTCCAGGAAGTGCTAGGGGGAGGGAAAGCAGAGTTATTCCTGTATGAGGTGAGCAGAGAGCCTGGTCTGGAACACAGGCGACTTCTAGAACAGTGGAGCCACAGAGGAGTCCAAACCAACCCTTTTTAGATCACAGAGAGCATGCAGGACTATGAGAGAGTCTGGGAGAGTGTGGTGGATATAACAAGCACTCTAGGAGCAGCAGACAGACGGATAAAGCTTTGTGCTTTGAAGAACAAGGGAAGTTGTAATGCTGAAAAAAATAAGTAAATTCATATTTCTTTTAACCTCAGATTTTTTACCTCCAAATCAGATTTGTTCTTTTCATTCTGACTTCTATCTCAAAGGAAGAGATAGTTTTATAAGACAGTCTTCTAATTGGGGCATTTTAATTAGCATGTAGAACTACTCAAATGAATCCTGTCCCATGACAGCAGTATATCTGAGAATGTTATTAACTGTCAGGGAAACCTCTCCCTCCCAGCCCCTACCCAGAATGCCTTACACTCACAACACGATCCCCAGCCTCCTTTGACAGCTCCAAGGAAAGCTATTCATTTTCTGTCAACATATCCTACAGCTCACCTGACAAGTACATTACTTTTACAAAATCCACCATATTTGATCATCTGGGATGAAAAACAGCATTAAGTACTACATACATTGTGTTTGAAATGTAAACATCCTTAATCAACGCATTATAACAATAATGATAACAATTATAATAATMRGAGCAATAATTACAGTATAGCAACAATAATAATAATGGACATTGTCTAAACTACATCATGTTTTCCATAAGGTCTCAAAAACATATATATATATATATATATAGTGGAAGTTCATTTTCTTTCACTTTTTTTCTGGCTAATAGTAACTTAAATATTTACAATGATTAATTTACAACCAATGGCCCAGCCCAGTCAGATAATTGTCCTTTTTTGAAATAAAAAGCACAAGAGGAGGATGAAGGGTCCATGTGTCTGTGACAGTGGCCCACTGGGTGGGTGGATGATGTGTGTCCCAGTGTGGACTCCCCACATCAGTGTCTCAGGACAGGAGGTTCACATGGCCACCAGCTGGCCCAGAGCCATGCGGAACTGCTGTGTGCAGCCGGCCAGCTCCCGCACCCTCTCCGTCATGTCTCGCGCCGCACCGGGGGACGGGTACTGCAGCGCTGCAGTCTTGGTGCTCACCACGATGTCCTTGAGTTTGTCACACAGMGYRTTACTGTGCTGKGCCACATGYGCCCGCACCTCTGGGGACTTGGCCTGTCGCGAGAGCGTGTCCCCGATGAACACCAGCTTGTGTGCGCTGAGGATGACAAACTTGCTGTGAGCCACGAAGATCTTGGGCGGCTGGTTGTTGTTGATGGAGGAGTAGAAGGCGTCGATGGCATTGGTGAGGGTGGTGACGTTGGACTCACACTGCTCCGAGTAGAAGAGCAGCAGCTGCCGGTCGCCCATGCTCAGCTTGCTCCGCTGGGCCGTTGGGTAGTGGGGAGGCGGAGTCCAGCCTGAGATATCGTTGTTGATTGGCCGGCTGACTTCCTGCTCCAGTCGCTCAAACTGTTTCAGCTGCAGTAGATGGGAACACAGAGAGTAAATAAATATCTGCCTGATCTGTAAACATCCCATTTGAACTGACTGAAACCTCAGCCTCTGAGACACCAATGTAACACTACAGTCACATATACACTCCCTTATTACTGACAAAGGCTGCGTTTAGAGGCAGCCCAATTCTGATCTTTTTTTTCACCAATTGGTCTTTTGACCAATCAGATCAGCTCTGAAAAAGATCTGATGTGAAAAGATCTGGGCCCGGTTTCCCAAAAGCATCTTAAGGCTAAGTTCATCGTTAGAACCATTGGATCCTATTGTYCTAAGATGAACTTAGMCTTAAGATGCTTTTGGGAAACCGGGCTCTTATATGATTGGTCAAAAGACCAATTAGTAAAACAAATATCAGAATTGGGCTGCCTGTCTAAACACAGCCATTTACACACCCACTCGCTCACTGACAGACCCACAGGTCCTCACCTGCTGCTGTTCCAGTGTGGTTTTGTTGTGTCTGGTCCCTTTCTCTAATAATTGCCTCTGATTCTTCTCAAACTCCTCCTTACCCTGGAAACCAAAGGACGGTAASAAGAGTAAACTTACTTACTCTGCTCCAAGCACATAGACACAAACACGCTCAGACAATGCTGGGATGGAATTTGAATTCTACTGGCTCAAGGAAGGATCACCCATATAAAATGATCCGTCTGACTCAACGTGTGATAATTCTCCTAATCAGCAGAGGGCAGTATGAGCTCATATCAGACCAGACCACACACAGCAGCTCTGCCACTACCCTGAGGGTAGCTGACACATGAATTCAGGGTTTGTATGTTAGTGTGCTACACACACATAAAGCACTGAAACAGTGAATATATAAATGTCTTTTAGATAATAATAATTTGGTGGGTGCTTATAGTTTTCCTATTTCACACATGAACAAGTGTGTATTAATATGTATGAGTGAATTGGAAATGTGTTTTTTTGCATATCCCAACTCTGAGAGCAGGGTCACAGCTCTGCCATTATCAACTGCAACCCTGGAGAATTAGGGTTAAGTGCCTTGCTCAAGGGAACATCGACAGACGTTTCACCTTGTCGGCTTCGAACTAGCAACATTTTGGTTACTGGCTCAACACTCTTACCGCAAGGCTACCTGCCACCCACAATGATATCATATCRTCTTAAAATCATCTGTTCCTATTGCATTTTCACAACCACAATACTGCTGCACGTAAGGGCAACAACAGCAGCAATGGACAGAGAAAGTGATGATGTATGATGGGTATGTAGAGAAACACGCCTGCACATGTGGTAATGATGATTGATGATGACACCTGAAGCAGTGCACCGGGGGAGTATGTGTCGCCCACATGGGCAAGCCTTGTATGGGGCATTGATCTGCTGGCTGTGGTGTGGAAATGGAGATACATCTGGAGTCTATCCTCTCTCTYATCTCACACACCGGCGTATCATTGAACACAGACAGACACCATGGCTCGACATGCTTAACATAATCCATGGGCAAATATAGAGTGCTGCTGATTGTTCCAAACCACCGTACCGTTATGAGGAAGTACTGGTGCTGTTGATTCAGAGTACCAATATACACCAAACTAATTCTCTACTGATAAATGAGGACATRAATGTGTGATGATCTGTGCTGTGGTTTCATAAGAGGAGGTTTTACCTGTAAATGCACATAGTCATAGTCCTCCAACCAGCCCTCCTCGGTGGTCTCGTACGGCCGGTCACTGGTCTCCTCCTCGGCAGTGAGCTTGGGCGGTGACGGCAGGGGGCGGGACTGGATGTTGGCTCTCCCGTCTCCCATCTGATAGGCTGAGATGTTGTTGTTGGTCATCTGACCCATGAGGTCAGCGGCGTGGGGGACGGGGGGCAGAGGAASCTGCTGCTGCTTGTTTGTCCTTTTGAAGAGCAGCGAGGCGTTGCCATGGAGAAAGGAGGCCAGCTGTTTGGTGTCGTCAGGCACACCCCGGGCACACATGACCAGCCGGTCCAGGTCATCCCCACTGCTGCCTGCTGAGGGCGTCATCAGTGCAGGAGGGGCCCAGGCCACAGCATCCAGAACCTGGCTGTACTTGACMAGGCCCTGGAAGGCTTCCTCCATCTTCTGCACCTGCTTGCCCAGCTTGGCCTGTAACGTGCGGTCAGTGGCCTGGGCAGAGTTGGCCACAGCCCCCCTGGCAAACTCCAGCAGGTCCCTGACAGCMACCCTCATCCTTTCCACCGCCTGCCTGATGGCTGGCAGGTTGGCCTCCATCTGGGTGGGGCTGCGCCAGTTCCCACTGATGAAGGACATGAGGAGGGAGACGGAGCCCTCCACCCCCTGCTGCAGGCGGGAGAGGCGCTCCATGGCCTGATCTAGATCCAGGATCAACAGCTTCCCCGGGCCGGCCTGGCTGGGCACCACCGACTCCCTGACTGGCACCATGTCCAGAGAGGAGGTGGACAGGTTGCTGCGGGTGCTGCCCGTGCTGGARGCAGACAGGCGTTTGAAGCTGACCGTCAGCTCCTCTGTGGTGCCCGCATCTCGCACCACCTGAGGGGGGATGTCATAGATGGAGTCCTCGCCTGCAGGCCGCTCGCGGGGGAAATCGTACACATCCTGGGGGTCATGGGGTCCACCCTTCCTCAGACTGGCGGGGATGTCGTAGATCTCCTGACCCAGGTGGGCGTCTGGGTGGTGCTTTCCGGTGAGGGGAGGGGGAGGGATATCGTACACGTCTTCAGGGATGGGGGGCTCAGGCCCTCCGGGGATCAGATAGCCCTGGCTCTGGCTCTCCAGACTCTTCAGCTTGGCAAAGTGGGGGGGCACGTCATAGGTCTCCTCCCTGATAGGAGCGTCTGGAACATCCTTACTGACGGAGGGGGGGAAGTCGTACACCTGGGAGGGAGACAGAGGCAACGTCAAACACACACACTGTACTTACCCTCACTGCCATAGGACATCATAATGATGTCAAACACACATTCTGATAAGGAGAAGGGGTGGTTACTTTAAGACACCACCTATCAAGTACAGATGGTAAAGCCCACTGTGACTGATGAGTATCCCCCTGTGTCCCTCTACAACAACAACAGACAGAGAGGATGTGTTAGTGGTGCAGTAGCTGCAGCCTCACCGTTTGCTGATAGAGCAGTTGGCTCTTGTCCACACTGGGGGGCGTGTCATAGATGTCTTGACCACTGGTGGGGCCTTTCACCGCCATTGGGGGGGCGTTGTCATACACCTGGAGGGGGGGGGGGGGGGGGAACACAATGCACAGAGAGATAAAACACACACACCCCACAATAAAAAACAATTTACATACACACATCAGATATACACACACACACACACACACACACACACAACCACACACACACACACACCACACACCACACACACACACACACACACACACACACACACACACACACACACGTTCATACTTGCACACATACAGACATACACATAAATATACAATCAGCAATAAGAGCTCAGTTACAGCTGCAGCAGACTCAATTTATGAGCATATTAAAAAGGGAGGAACAAATTAAATCAAGCTTCTGAGGGCGTGTTGGATGAATCCAGTTTAATGTTGAGGAGGTGGGGAGGGCGGGAGGGACCCAGACACTCTGCCCACTTTGTCCTCTAATCTCGTCTCTCCCTGGGGCCCCTCTTTTCTCCACTGCCTTCCCTACAAGGGGGAGGGAGGCATTATTGAGGCTGCAGGCTGAGAGGGGGGCAGTGAGGGCGCTGACACACACAACATGGGGACCATCTCTCCCACTCCTACACAGAGGACACACATCCTGTCTGGGACTGCCCTGACACGCACACAGGGAGCTGGACGGACTGGAGCATGACCAAAGTTGGAAACAACTGAAGAAAATCTCTTATACAGCAGAGACCTTAACCTCAGTGCTAACTCTGTTCTGACTAAACCTCTGTGACACTGGTCAGTTGTGCCTTGCCTGACGACTCACCCTGAATATATTTCCGCTGCTCTAGCGATCGCTACATTCAGTCTGAAACTGACATCCTAAAGTTGTTGTTTGACTTCAAAATGAGGGGCACCGTACAAAACAAATTCATCAGCGATTGGATGGTCTCCAACAAATATAACCAATCAGAGTATCAAAGTTGATAACGTGTCATGTAAGCCGGYTCTGGCCCAACCCATCAGTTTCTGGGACCAATCAGAACAGTCAGAATGTGTTTACATTCTAGAAATCATATGGGAGGGAGGCAAATCCAGACTCATCGCGGAGAAAAAACATCAGTTGGCCCAGAGCGATGTGGATATGTAGGCAGGCAAAGTTGTGCATGCAATCGCCACGGTAGGACATGTATGAAAACTATAAGGATATGTGTGTGATGCCCACAAAATGCAACATTCAAAATAATGTGGAGATATTACTGCAACAATGCTGCAGAATGTGTGTTGAGAGGATGCCTATTGCAAAAGTACTSTTTTCTAAGGCACTGTTAAATTCAATACAATCCCACAATGCACTTCAGCCTGGAGCAGCGGCAAGGGAATTAACTTTGCCGTCAGTCTTGTATGAGTAAACTTCTGGAACACACTGCCCTGCAGCAGCCACAGTCCTGTCTCTCTCTCTCTCCAGCCCAGGAAACGTCTGTTGTTTTGCACACTACTTTTACAGCTTTGATTAGTAGAGTATTTCACAACTACACTGAACAAAAATATAAACATGCACAATTTCAAAGAYTTTACTGAGTTACAGTTCATATGAGGAAATCAGTTAATTAAATTCATTCATTAGGCCCTAATCTCTGGATTTCACATGACTGGGAATACAGATATGCATCTGTTGGTCACAGATACCTTTAAAAAAGTAAGGGCGTGGACCAGAAAACCAGTCAGTGGCTGCGGTCCAAACACTTAAAAGACACACCCTAAAAACCTTTAGGACTACCTTTAGGACAGCCTTGCAAGAGTGACCAAAAGGGTGTTTAGCATCCCCAGTGGCTCTGTAAGTGTGGAGAATATATTCTCCACTGCTGGCCGGCTCTCCAGGCACCATCRCATGAGCCTGAAGCTACAGACTGGCCAAACTCATGTTTCTAAAAATGAATTCAAAGGCACTAATAAGTCATTTTAATTTAATTTGKATTTAATTCTAATTATGTATCGGCCTATATGTGCTATTTATAGACTATAAAGATTTAAAATGTTGTTTAAAGAGCTTTATGTACCTACAAACCTATTGTGTCACACTCGCAAATGCTTCAATGTATTTCTTTGTAGGCTACAGCCTTGAAATAATTGAAATACTATAGACGATCCCGCAGGTGAATAAACCAGATGTGGAGGTCCTGGGCTGGCCTGGTTACACGTGGTCTGCGGTTGTGAGGCCGGTTGGACGTACTGACAAATTCTCTAAAACTGTCACRTTCTGACCTTAGTTCTTTTGTTATTTCTTTGTTTTAGTATGGTCRGGGCGTGAGTTGGGTGGGTTATCTATGTTGGTTTTTCTATGTTGGTTTTTCGTTTGGCCTGGTATGATTCTCAATCAGAGGCAGGTGTCGTTAGTTGTCTCTGATTGAGAATCATACTTAGGTAGCCTTTTTCCACCTGGGTTTCGTGGGTGGTTATTTTCCGTGTCAGTGTTTGTTCCACACGGAACGGGGGGCGTGTTATGCTCTTTATTATAACGACGAACACAGAAACAAAACAACAAACGACCGTGAAATACCAACGAAAACAGTTCCGTGTGGAACAAACACTGACACGAAAAATAACCACCCACGAAACCCAGGTGGAAAAAGGCTACCTAAGTATGATTCTCATCAGAGACAACTAACGACACTGCTTCTGATTGAGAATCATACCAGTCCAAGAAAAAACCAACATAGATAACCCACCCAACTCAACGCCCTGACCATACTAAAACAAAGAAATAACAAAAGAACTAAGGTCAGAACGTGCCAGTACCCCCCCCCCAAGGTGCGGACTCCGGCCGCAAAACCTGAACCTATAGGGGAGGGTCTGGGTGGGCATCTGTCGCAGTGGCGGCTCTGGCGCGGGACGTGGACCCCACTCCACCATAGTCTTAGTCCGCTTCAATTGCGACCCTCGCCGCCGACCTTGGCCTGGGAACCCTAATAAATGACCCCACTGGACTGAGGGGCGCCTCTGGCTGAGGGGCGCCTCTGGACTGAGGGGCGCCTCAGGACTGAGGGGAGCTCCGAACTGAGGGGTAGCTCAGGACTAGGGAAGCTGCAGGACTGAGGGGCAGCTCAGGACTGAGGGGCAGCTCAGGACTGAGGGGCAGCTCAGGACTGAGGGGCACCTCAGGACTGAGGGGCACCTCAGGACTGAGGGCACCTCAGGACTGAGGGGCAGCTCAGGACTGAGGGGCAGCTCAGGACTGAGGGGCAGCTCAGGACTGAGGGGCAGCTCAGGACTGAGGGGCGCTCCGGACTGAGGGGCAGCTCCGGACTGAAGGGCAGCTCCGGACTGAAGGGCCCTCGGACTGAAGGGCGGCTCAGACGCCTCTGGACTGAAGGGCGGCTCAGACGCCTCTGGACTGAAGGGGCTGCCGACTGAAGGGCGGCTCAGGCCTGCCGAGGCGCACTGTAGGCCTGGTGCGTGGTGCCGGAACTGGTGGTACCGGGCTGGGGACACGCACCTCTGGGCGAGTGCGGGGAGCAGGAACAGGGCATACTGGACACACTGGAGGCGCACTGTAGGCCTGGGCGTGGTGCCGGAACTGGTGGTACCGGGCTGGGGACCCGCACCTCAAGGCGAGTGCGGGGAGCAGGAACAGGGCATACTGGACACTGGAGGCGCACTGTAGGCCTGGGCGTGGTGCCGGAACTGGTGGTACCGGGTTGGGACACGCACCTCAGGCGGAGTGCGGGGTGCTGGAACTGGAGGCCTGGTAGGTGTGCCGCCACAGGAGGCCTGGTACGTGGTGCCGCCACAGGAGAGCTGGTGCGTGGGGCTGCCACAGGAGAGCTGGTGCGTGGGGCTGCCCAGGAGAGCTGGTGCGTGGGCTGCCACAGGAGAGCTGGTGCGTGGGTGCCACAGGAGAGCTGTGCGTGGGGCTGCCACAGGAGAGCTGGTGCGTGGGGCTGCCACGGAGAGCTGGTGCGTGGGGCTGCCACAGGAGAGCTGGTGCGTGGGGCTGCCACAGGAGGGATGGTGCGTGGAGAAGGCACCGGATAGACCGGACCGTGGAGGCACACTACAGGTCTCGAGCACCTGCCCAACCCTACCTGGCTGAATGCTCACCGTAGCCATGCCAGTGCGGTGAGGTGGAATAGGCCGCACTGGGCTATGCACACGTACTGGAGACACCATGCGTAGGGCTGGTGCCATGTACCCCGGGCCGAGGAGACGCACTGGGACCAGATGCGTAGAGCCGGCTTCATGGCACCTGGCTTGATGCCCACTCTAGCCCGGCCGATACGAGGCGCTGCTATGTACCGCACCGGGCTATGCACACGTACTGGAGAACACCATGCGTAGGGCTGGTGCCATGTACCCCCGGGCCGGGAGACGCACTGGAGACAGATGCGTAGAGCCGGCTTCATGGCACCTGGCTTGATGCCCACTCTAGCCCGGCGATACGAGGCGCTGCTATGTACCACACCGGGCTATGCACACGTACCGGAGACACCATGCATCTTCTCCGCATAACACGGTGCCTGCCCGGACCTCTCTCTCCCACGGTAAGCACGGGGAGTTGGCTCAGGTCTCCTTACCTGACTTAGCCACACTCCCCGTGCGCCCCCCCACCCAAGACATTTTTGGGGCTGCCTCTCTGGCTACCATCCGGGCTTTTCTTGCTGCTTCCTCATACCACCGCCTCTCGGCTTTCGCTGCCTCCAGCTCAGCCTTGGGGCGGCGATACTCTCCAGCCTGTGCCCAGGGTCCCTTGCCGTCCAGAATCTCCTCCCAGGTCCAGGAGTCCTGCGATCGCTGCTGCTGCTGCCCGTTACCACGCTGCTTGTTCCGGTTGTGTGGGTGGTTCTTGTAACGGCTGTCCTCCTCCTTATCTGAGGAGGAGTAGTAAGAAGGATCGGAGGACCAATGCGCAGCGTGGTACGTGTTCATGCTCTTTATTATAACGAACGAACACAGAAACAAAACAACAAACGACACATGAAATACCAACCGAAAACAGTTCCGTGTGGAACAAACACTGACACGGAAAATAACCACCCACGAAACCCAGGTGGAAAAAGGCTACTAAGTATGATTCTCAATCAGAACAACTAACGACACCTGCCTCTGATTGAGAATCATACCAGGCCAAACGAAAAACCAACATAGAAAAACCAACATAGATAACCCACCCAACTCACGCCCTGACCATACTAAAACAAAGAAATAACAAAAGAACTAAGGTCAGAATGTGACAGTTTTAGAGAATTTGTCAGTACGTCCAACCGGCCTCACAACCGCAGACCACGTGTAACCAGGCCAGCCCAGGACCTCCACATCTGGTTTATTCACCTGCGGGATCGTCTATAGTATTTCAATTATTTCAAGGCTGTAGCCTACAAAGAAATACATTGAAGCATTTGCGGTGTGACACAATAGGTTTGTAGGTACATAAAGCTCTTTAAACAACATTTTAATCTTTATAGTCTATAAATAGAACATATAGGCCGATACATAATTAGAATTAAATACAAATTAAATTAAAATGACTTATTAGTGCTTTTGAATTCATTTTTAGAAACATGAGTTTGGCCAGTCTGTAGCTTCAGGCTCATGTGATGGTGCCTGGAGAGCCGGCCAGCAGTGGAGAATATATTCTCCACACTTACAGAGCCACTGGGGATGCTAAACACCCTTTTGGTCACTCTTGCAAGGCTGTCCTAAAGGTAGTCCTAAAGGTTTTAGGGTGTGTCTTTTAAGTGTTGGACCGCAGCCACTGACTGGTTTTCTGGTCCACGCCCTTACTTTTTTAAAGGTATCTGTGACCAACAGATGCATATCTGTATTCCCAGTCATGTGAAATCCAGAGATTAGGCGCTAATGAATGAATTTAATTAACTGATTTCCTCATGAACTGTAACTCAGTAAAGTCTTTGAAATTGTGCATGTTTATATTTTTGTTCAGTGTAGTTGTGAAATACTCTACTAATCAAAGCTGTAAAAGTAGTGTGCAAAACAACAGACGTTTCCTGGGCTGGAGAGAGAGAGAGACAGGACTGTGGCTGCTGCAGGGCAGTGTTCCAGAAGTTTACTCATACAAGACTGACGGCAAAGTTAATTCCCTTGCCGCTGCTCCAGGCTGAAGTGCATTGTGGGATTGTATTGAATTTAACAGTGCCTTAGAAAAGAGAACTTTTGCAATAGGCATCCTCTCAACACACATTCTGCAGCATTGTTGCAGTAATATCTCCACATTATTTTGAATGTTGCATTTTGTGGGCATCACACACATATCCTTATAGTTTTCATACATGTCCTACCGTGGCGATTGCATGCCACAACTTTGCCTGCCTACATATCCACATCGCTCTGGGCCAACTGATGTTTTTTCTCGCGATGAGTCTGGATTTGCCTCCCTCCATATGATTTCTAGAATGTAAACACATTCTGACTGTTCTGATTGGTCCCAGAAACTGATGGGTTGGGCCAGACCCGGCTTACATGACACGTTATAACTTTGATACTCTGATTTGGTTATATTTGTTGGAGACCATCCAATCGCTGATGAATTTGTTTTGTACGGTGCCCCTCATTTTGAAGTCAAACAACAACTTTAGGATGTCAGTTTCAGACTGAATGTAGCGATCGCTAGAGCAGCGGAAATATATTCAGGGTGAGTCGTCAGGCAAGGCACAACTGACCAGTGTCACAGAGGTTTAGTCAGAACAGAGTTAGCACTGAGGTTAAGGTCTCTGCTGTATAAAGATTTTCTTCAGTTGTTTCCAACTTTGGTCTTGCTCCAGTCCGTCCAGCTCCCTGTGTGCGTGTCAGGGCAGTCCCAGACAGGATGTGTGTCCTCTGTGTAGGAGTGGGAGAGATGGTCCCCATGTTGTGTGTGTCCAGCGCCTCACTGCCCCCTCTCAGCCTGCAGCCTCAATAATGCTCCCTCCCCTTGTAGGGAAGGCAGTGGAGAAAAGAGGGGCCCAGGAGAGACGAGATTAGAGGACAAGTGGGCAGAGTGTCTGGGTCCTCCCGCCCTCCCCACCTCCTCCACATTAAACTGGATTCATCCAACACGCCCTCAGAAGCTTGATTTAATTTGTTCCTCCCTTTTTAATATGCTCATAAATTGAGTCTGCTGCAGCTGTAACTGAGCTCTTATTGCTGATTGTATATTTATGTGTATGTCTGTATGTGTGCAAGTATGAACGTGTGTGTGTGTGTGTGTGTGTGTGTGTGTGTGTGTGTGGTGTGTGTGTGTGTGTGTGTGTGTGTGTGTGGTGTGTGTGTGTGTGTGTTGTGTGTGTGTGTATATCTGATGTGTGTATGTAAATTGTTTTTTATTGTGGGGTGTGTGTGTTTTATCTCTCTGTGCATTGTGTTCCCCCCCCCCCCCCCCCCCAGGTGTATGACACGCCCCCAATGGCGGTGAAAGGCCCCACCAGTGGTCAAGACATCTATGACACGCCCCCCAGTGTGGACAAGAGCCAACTTCTCTCTCAGCAAACGGTGAGGCTGCAGCTACTGCACCATAACACATCCTCTCTGTCTGTTGTTGTTGTAGAGGGACACAGGGGGATACTCATCAGTCACAGTGGGCTTTCCCATCTGTACTTGATAGGTGGTGTCTTAAAGTAACCACCCCTTCTCCTTATCAGAATGTGTGTTTGACATCATTATGATGTCCTATGGCAGTGAGGGTAAGTACAGTGTGTGTGTTTGACGTTGCCTCTGTCTCCCTCCCAGGTGTACGACTTCCCCCCTCCGTCAGTAAGGATGTTCCAGACGCTCCTATCAGGGAGGAGACCTATGACGTGCCCCCCCACTTTGCCAAGCTGAAGAGTCTGGAGAGCCAGAGCAAGGGCTATCTGATCCCCGGAGGGCCTGAGCCCCCCATCCCTGAGACGTGTACGATATCCCTCCCCCTCCCCTCACCGGAAAGCACCACCCAGACGCCCACCTGGGTCAGGAGATCTACGACATCCCCGCCAGTCTGAGGAAGGGTGGACCCCATGACCCCAGGATGTGTACGATTTCCCCCGCGAGCGGCCTGCAGGCGAGGACTCCATCTATGAACATCCCCCTCAGGTGGTGCGAGATGCGGGCACCACAGAGGAGCTGACGGTCAGCTTCAAACGCCTGTCTGCTTCCAGCACGGGCAGCACCCGCAGCAACCTGTCCACCTCCTCTCTGGACATGGTGCCAGTCAGGGAGTCGGTGGTGCCCAGCCAGGCCGGCCCGGGGAAGCTGTTGATCCTGGATCTAGATCAGGCCATGGAGCGCCTCTCCCGCCTGCAGCAGGGGGTGGAGGGCTCCGTCTCCCTCCTCATGTCCTTCATCAGTGGGAACTGGCGCAGCCCCACCCAGATGGAGGCCAACCTGCAGCCATCAGGCAGGCGGTGGAAAGGATGAGGGTGGCTGTCAGGGACCTGCTGGAGTTTGCCAGGGGGCTGTGGCCAACTCTGCCCAGGCCACTGACCGCACGTTACAGGCCAAGCTGGGCAAGCAGGTGCAGAAGATGGAGGAAGCCTTCCAGGGCCTGGTCAAGTACAGCCAGGTTCTGGATGCTGTGGCCTGGGCCCCTCCTGCACTGATGACGCCCTCAGCAGGCAGCAGTGGGGATGACCTGGACCGGCTGGTCATGTGTGCCCGGGGTGTGCCTGACGACACCAAAACAGCTGGCCTCCTTTCTCCATGGCAACGCCTCGCTGCTCTTCAAAAGGACAAACAAGCAGCAGCAGGTTCCTCTGCCCCGTCCCCCACGCCGCTGACCTCATGGGTCAGATGACCAACAACAACATCTCAGCCTATCAGATGGGAGACGGGAGAGCCAACATCCAGTCCCCGCCCTGCCGTCACCGCCCAAGCTCACTGCCGAGGAGGAGACCAGTGACCGCCGTACGAGACACCGAGGAGGGCTGGTTGGAGGACTATGACTATGTGCATTTACAGGTAAAACCTCCTCTTATGAAACCACAGCACAGATCATCACACATTTATGTCCTCATTTATCAGTAGAGAATTAGTTTGGTGTATATTGTACTCTGAATCAACAGCACCAGTACTTCCTCATAACGGTACGGTGGTTTGGAACAATCAGCAGCACTCTATATTGCCCATGGATTATGTTAAGCATGTCGAGCCATGGTGTCTGTCTGTGTTCAATGATACGCCGGTGTGTGAGATAAGAGAGAGGATAGACTCCAGATGTATCTCCATTTCCACACCACAGCCAGCAGATCAATGCCCCATACAGGCTTGCCCATGTGGGCGACACATACTCCCCGGTGCACTGCTTCAGGTGTCATCATACAATCATCATTACACACATGTGCAGGCGTGTTTCTCTACATACCCATCATACATCATCACTTTCTCTGTCCTTGCGC
>NC_036842.1:64465321-64501661 GCF_002910315.2 Salvelinus sp. IW2-2015
TCTTGCCACAGGAGAGCTGGTGCGTGGGGCTGCCACAGGAGAGCTGGTGCGTGGGGCTGCCACAGGAGAGCTGGTGCGTTGGGGCTGCCCACAGGAGAAGCTGGTGCGTGGGGCTTGCCACAGGAGGGATGGTGCGTGGAGAAGGCACCGGATAGACCGGACCGTGGAGGCACACTACAGGTCTCGAGCACCTGCCCAACCCTACCTGGCTGAATGCTCACCGTAGCCATGCCAGTGCGGTGAGGTGGAATAGGCCGCACTGGGCTATGCACACGTACTGGAGACACCATGCGTAGGGCTGGTGCCATGTACCCCGGGCCGAGGAGACGCACTGGAGACCAGATGCGTAGAGCCGGCTTCATGGCACCTGGCTTGATGCCCACTCTAGCCCGGCCGATACGAGGCGCTGCTATGTACCGCACCGGGCTATGCACACGTACTGGAGACACCATGCGTAGGGCTGGTGCCATGACCCCGGGCCGAGGAGACGCACTGGAGACCAGATGCGTAGAGCCGGCTTCATGGCACCTGGCTTGATGCCCACTCTAGCCCGGCCGATACGAGGCGCTGCTATGTACCACACCGGGCTATGCACACGTACCGGAGACACCATGCGCATCTCCGCATAACACGGTGCCTGCCCGGACCCTCTCTCTCCACGGTAAGCACGGGGAGTTGGCTCAGGTCTCCTACCTGACTTAGCCACACTCCCCGTGCGCCCCCCCACCCAAGACATTTTTGGGGCTGCCTCTCTGGCACCATCCGGGCTTTCTTGCTGCTTCCTCATACCACCGCCTCTCGGCTTTCGCTGCCTCCAGCTCAGCCTTGGGGCGCGCGATACTCTCCAGCTGTGCCCAGGGTCCCTGCCGTCCAGAATCTCCTCCCAGGTCCAGGAGTCCTGCGATCGCTGCTGTGCTGCCCGTTACCACGCTGCTTGGTCCGTTGTGGTGGGTGGTTCTGTAACGGCTGTCCTCCTCCTTATCTGAGGAGGAGTAGTAAGAAGGATCGGAGGACCAATGCGCAGCGTGGTACGTGTTCATGCTCTTTATTATAACGAACGAACACAGAAACAAAACAACAAACGACACATGAAATACCAACCGAAACAACGTACCACGCTGCGCATTGGTCCTCCGATCCTTCTTACTACTCCTCCTCAGATAAGGAGGAGGACAGCCGTTACAAAAACAACATTTGTGGCAGCTTATGGTAGAGAAATCAACATTCAATTATCTGGAAACAGCTCTGGTGGACATTCCTGCAGTCAGCATGTAACGATGTGCGCTGAGAGTCAGGAAGCAAGTTCAGGGAGTGTTTTAATAAATAAACACAAGATAATACAAAATARGAAACACGAACAACGCACAGACATGACACTGGAACAGAAACAATGACATCTGGAGAAGGAACCAAAGGGTGTGACATATATAGGGCAGGTAATAAAGGAAGTGATGGAGTCCAGGTGAGTCTGAAGACGCGCAGGTGCACATAACGATGGTGACAGGTGTGCGCCATAATGAGCAGCCTGGAGGCCGGAGAGGGAGCACACGTGACACAGCATGCCAATTGCACGCTMCCTCAAAACTTGAGACATCTGTGGCATTGTGTTGTGTGACAAAACTGCACATTTTAGATTGGCCTTTTATTGTTCCCAGCACAAGGTTCACCTGTGCAATGAAGATGCAGTTTAATCAGCTTCTTGATATGCCACACCTGTCAGGTGGATGGATTCRCTTGGCAAAGGAGTAATGCTCACTAAAAGGGATGAAAATACATTTCTGCACAAAAGTTTAGAGAAATAAAATGTTTCTGTGTATGAAATATTTCTGGGATATTGTATTTCAGCTCATGAAACATGGGACCAACACTTTACATGTWKYKTTTATATTTTTGTTCAGTGTATWTAGGTGATGATGGAAGTTACCAAGTCTATGAGCTTGGTAATGAGTTTTAGAGGGCAGTTTAAGGCTACAGCTTTTAGGTTATTGGCTGTATTAAACAGATCTTTGTTGATAATAAACATCAGATTGATGCACCATGTGTGACACACACGTACATTCACAACCACACAACCCAATCTACTTCCAGGGTCTGACAAGGGACACTCTCTAAAGTTTATGATGCTGAGGCAGGATTATCTGCTAGCTGGCTGTCAATGAGCGTTGCACCTGAGGAGGAACAGAGTAAGTGGTATCTAARATTCAACTTCATCCTCGTTTCTCTATGACCTGACGGCAAACAGCAGCAGACTGAMAAGCCAACTCCTCCATCCAATCCTGAACCCCTAATAACACACAGAAAATTGCACTCCCATCTCTCGCCATGTGACTGTCCCAAACAAACAGATTAGCAATTATAATTCTGCACAAACAATGTGATACAATCTGTTCCCCGGGCCTTTGGGGAATTAAAGTGACAGAGAGAGGAGGCAAGAGGGACTACAGTATGAATACCAAATCCACCTCCACAACCATTGGGCGCATTGCCAAAGACACTGTCAGAATCTTGAATTCAGGCGATGCAATTTGTTTGGAGTTGGTATCAGTGGGTACACTGATCTGATCGCAGACAGTTTGGAGTTGGTATTCCAGTGGGTACACTGATCTAATCGCAGACATTTGGATTGGTATTCAGTGGGTACACTGATCTAATCGCAGACAGTTTGGAGTTGGTATTCAGTGGGTACACTGATCTAATCGCAGACAGTTGGAGTTGGTATTCAGTGGGTACACTGATCTAATCGCAGACAGTTTGGAGTTGGTATTCAGTGGGTACACTGATCTAATCGCAGACAGTTTGGAGTTGGATTCAGTGGGTACACTGATCTAATCGCAGACAGTTTGGAGTTGGTATTCAGTGGGTACACTGATCTGACGCAGACAGTTTGGAGAGTTGGTATTCAGTGGGTACACTGATCTAATCGCAGACAGTTTGGAGTTGGTTATCAGTGGGTACACTGATCTGATCGCAGACAGTTTGGAGTTGGTATTCAGTGGGTACACTGATCTGATCGCAGACAGTTTGGAGTTGGTATTCAGTGGGTACACTGATCTAATCGCAGACAGTTTGGAGTTGGTATTCAGTGGGTACACTGATCTAATCGCAGACAGTTTGGAGTTGGTATTCAGTGGGTACACTGATCTAATCGCAGACAGTTTGGAGTTGGTATTCAGTGGGTACACTGATCTGATCGCAGACAGTTTGGAGTTGGTATTCAGTGGGTACACTGATCTAATCGCAGACAGTTGGAGTTGGTATTCAGTGGGGGTACACTGATCTAATCGCAGACAGGTTGGAGTTGGTATTCAGTGGGTACACTGATCTAATCGCAGACAGTTTGGAGTTGGTATTCAGTGGGTACACTGATCTGATCGCAGACAGTTTGGAGTTGGTATTCAGTGGGTACACTGATCTAATCGCAGACAGTGTTGGAGTTGGTATTCAGTGGGTACCCTGATCTGAATCGCAGACAGTTTGGAGTTGGTATTCAGTGGGTACACTGATCTGATCGCAGACAGTTTGGAGTTGGTATTCAGTGGTACACTGATCTAATCGCAGACAGTTTGGAGTTGATTCAGTGGGTACACTGATCTAATCGCAGACAGTTTGGAGTTGGTATTCAGTGGGTACACTGATCTAATCGCAGACAGTTTGGAGTTGGTATTCAGTGGGTACACTGATCTGATCGCAGACAGTTTGGAGTTGGTATTCATGGGTACCCTGATCTAATCGCAGACAGTTTGGAGTGGTATTCAGTGGGTACACTGATCTAATCGCAGACAGTTTGGAGTTTGTATTCAGTGGGTACACTGATCTAATCGCAGACAGTTTGGAGTTGGTATTCAGTGGGTACACTGATCTGATCGCAGGACAGTTTGGAGTTGGTATTCAGTGGTACACTGATCTGATCGCAGACAGTTTGGAGTTGGTATTCAGTGGGTACACTGATCTAATGCAGACAGTTTGGAGTGAAATGAGATGGTTGTGTTACTCCTCTCAGCAGAAAACCAAAGCCAGGGCCCTTGGATTGTCCACTGAACCCACTGACTGATCTTAGGCCTGCTATCTGAACTATCCCTCCAGTCCCAGCACTATATTCTTTCAGATGCCGTCAAACAGTTTTCCTCTCTTTCCCTCATTCTCTCCCCCTCCAGCTGTTCTTCTCTCTCCTCCCCGCTGGTTCTCTTTCCCTCATTCTCTCCTCCCTCCAGCTGTTCTCTTTCCCTCATTCTCTCCTCCCTCCAGCTGGTTCTCTTTCCCTCAATCTCTCCTCCCTCCAGCTGGTTCTCTTTCCCTCATTCTCTCCTCCCGCCAGGTGTTCTCTTTCCCTCAATTCTCT
Organism: Salvelinus sp. IW2-2015; assembly: GCF_002910315.2. NCBI lineage: Eukaryota > Metazoa > Chordata > Actinopteri > Salmoniformes > Salmonidae > Salvelinus > Salvelinus sp. IW2-2015. Next base: position 64,469,661 of record NC_036842.1, read on the forward strand.
CCTCCCTCCAGCTGGTTCTCTTTCCCTCAATCTCTCCTCCCTCCAGCTGGTTCTCTTTCCCTCAATCTCTCCTCCCTCCAGCTGGGTCTCTTCCCTCATCTCTCCTCCCTCCAGCTGGTTCTCTTTCCTCCATTCTCTCCTCCCTCCAGCTGGTTCTCTTTCCCTCATTCTCTCTCCCTCCAGCTGGTTTCTCTTTCCCTCATTCTCCTCCCTCCAGCTGGTTCTCTTTCCTCCACTCTTTTATCATTCTTGCAGCCATTTGTCCTGATATGTTGTGCTTGAATGCATGTGACTTGTTTTGGAATAGATGATTCAGTAGAGAGAATGGCTGTGTGTTTCTCTATCTTCTTCAGGAGCCTGTTGTGTGTCTCTGTGTGTGTCTGTGTGTGTCTGTCTGTCTGTGTGGCTCTGTCTTCTGTGTCTCTGTCTGTCTCTGTCTGTCTGTGTGTCTCTGTCTGTCTGTGTGTCTCTGTGTGTGTGTGTGTATGTCTGTCTGTGTGTCTCTGTCTGTCTGTGTCTCTGTGTGTGTGTGTATGTCTGTGCTGTGTCGTCCTGTTCTGTCTGTGTCTCTGTGTGTGTCTCTGTCTGTCTGTGTCTCTGTGTGGTGTGTCTGTCTGTCTGTGTCTCTGTCTGTCTGTGTCTCTGTGTGTCTGTGTGTCTGTGTGTCTGTGTCTCTGTCTGTCTGTTGTCTCTGTCTGTCTGTGTCTCTGTCTTGTCTGTGGCTCTGTGTGTCTGTGTCTCTGTGTGTGTGTCTGTCTGTCTGTGTCTCTGTCTGTCTGTGTCTCTGTCTGTCTGTGTCTCTGGTGCTGTGGTGTGTCTGTCTGTGTCTCTGTCTGGTCTGTGTCTCGTGTGTTCTGTGTCTCTGTGTGTGTGTGTCTGTCTGTGTCTCTGTCTGTCGTGTCTCTGTGTGTCTGTGTTCTCTGTGTGTGTGTGCTGTCGTCTGTGTCTCTGTCTGTCTGGTCTCTGTGTGTGTGTTTGTCTGTCTGTGTCTCTGTCTATCTGTGTCTCTGTGTTGTGTGTCTGTCTGTCTGTGTCTCTGTGTTGTGTTGTCTTGTGTGTTGGTGTGTCTGTTGCTGTGTCTTGTCTGTGGTCTGTCTGTGTCTCGTCGTGTCTGCTGTCTCGTGTGTGTGTGTCTGTCTGTCTGTCTGTGGTGTCTCTGTTGTCGTCTGTGTCTCTGGTGTCTGTGTCGCTGTCGTGGTGTCTTGTTCTGTGTCTCTGTGTCTCCTTTGTGGTCGTCTGTCTCTGTGTGTGTGTCGTGTCTGTCTGTCTGTGTCTCTGTGTGTCTGGTGTCTGTGTGTCTGTTGTCTGTGCTCTTGTTCTGTCGGCTGTCTGTGTCCTGTCTTTGTCTCGTGTCTGTGTCTCTGTCTCTGCTCTGTTGTCTTCTGTCTGTCTGCTTGTCTCTGTTGTCTGTGTCTCTGTCTGTCTGTGTCTCGTCTGTCTGGTTCTGTCTGTCTGTCGTCTCTGCTCTTTCTGTGTCTCTGCTCTGTCTGTGTCTCTGTCTGTCTGGGTCTCTGTCGCTGTCTCTGTGTCTCTGTGTCTGTCTTGTGTCTCCTGGTCTGTCTGTGTCTCTGTCTGTCCTGTGTCTCTGTCTGTCTGTGTCCTCTGTCTGTCTGAGTTGTACGCTCTGTGTCTTGTCTGTCTGATCTAGCTTCTGTCCTGTGTTCGTGTGCAAGTGTGTCTCTAAGTGTGTTTCTCTGCGTCCCTGTGTGCTACGTGTGTCCTCTGTGTCAGTGTGTTCTCTGTGGCTGTAACTGGTCTTCTGTGTCTCTGATCGAGTCTGTGTTCCTCTGCTGTTTGTGTCTCATGTGTTCGTATGTCTCGTTGTCTGTTGTCTCTGGGTCGTGTGTCTCTGTGTGTGTGTCTCTGGTGTCTGTACTGTCTGTGTCTGATCTGTCTATGTCTATCATGTGCTGTGTCTTCATGTGTCTGTTCTGTCTGTGTCTGTGATCGCCGCTCTCTGTGGATCTCTGTGTGTTGCTGAGTGTCTGCGTCAGTACTGGCTGGTCTCTTGTGCGTCTACTTGTGTGGCTGTCTGTCTGGTGTGTATGCGTCTCTGTGTGTGTTCCTTGGGTCTGTGTGCATCGTTTGTCTGGTGTGTGTCTTGTGTGTCTTGGTGTCTGTGTGTGTGTAAGGATGGCATGACACAGAAGGGGTTCACCTTCAGATCAAAGCGCATGCAGCTCAGGAATGCTGGCTCACTGTGCTTTGAATACAACTCCAACCGCCCAGTAAAACCCCCAAATTGAAGTTTTAAATTTCTAACGCCTTTCTAACTCCTCGCTTGCGGTAATGTATGAACCTCCTTCTAAATAAATGTGAATCACAGAGCCGCCGTGGTTTAAACACACACAAGAGAGTCGAGAGAGAGGAGAGAACGAGAGAGACACACCAGAGAGAGGGAGAGAGAGACACAGTGAGGGGAGAGAGGACACAGCAGAGAGAGAGAGCAGGGAGAGACACGAGGGAGAGAGAGGAGAGGAGCTGAACAGAGGACGAGGAGGGGAGAGCAGAGAGGAGGAGAGAGAGAGAGGGAGAGATACAGAGAGAGAGAGAGAGAGTGAGAGAGAGACAGAGAGAGGGAGAGATACAGAGAGAGACAGAGATAGGTTTAATATTCCCAATACATCAGATATTAATGAGAGGTTAATGAGACACTTCGCAGAAAGACGACCAGTCGAGTCAGGAAGTGTGTCTAAGCCAGCAGAGAGGAAAAATAGCCATCAATCTTGTGAAGAGGACRAAATGACTTCAGTGACATCAGAGACAATAAGTGGCGAGGCAGGACAGTGAGAGGACATGAATACCATACCCCCTCACATACACAGGACACCACCATCATGGTCAAGGGTAAGAGGTCAAAACTAGTGTGGCTCAATTGCTGATGATATGGAAGATGAGAAATTGTATCTTCAGTGATTTGTGTCTGTATGTGGGTGTGTTACTGTATACTAGAGAAGCGGRAGAGTGCAGCATTTGAACATAAATACAGGTGWGAGAGAGAGAGAGAGGCGAGGCAGTGAATGAACTGAGAGAGAAAGCATGCAGGGCATTCTACGCCATTAAAAAACTAATTCAAATTGAAATACTTATTAAAATTTGGCTAAAATGAATTGAATGTGTCATTGAACCAATTGCACTTGATGGCAGCGAGGTGTGGGGTCCACTTGCAAAACAAGATTTCACAAAATGGGACAAACACCTCATTGAAACCCTGCATGCAGAGTTCTGTAAGATTCTCCTACATGTCCAGAGGAAAACTACAAACAATGCATGCAGGGCAGAATTAGGCCAATATCCACTAAAAACTAAAAAAAGAGCAATTCAGTTTTGGAAACATCTAAAATACAGTGACCTYCTCTCATACTATTACCAAGCCCTGCAATGCCAAGAGCTGAGCAAAGAAAAGAGTCCCCTCATCCAGCTGGTCCTGGGGCTAAGTTCACAAACCTGTTCTACTAGCACACTGAAGCCCCAGGATCAGAGCATTCAATCAATCAGAATRAAACAAATTACAACACAGTCAAKACAAAACTACATTGCTTATTGGGAAACACAAGCACAAACACAAAGAAAAATGCAGTGCTATCTGGCCCTAAATCGACAGTACACCATGGCAAACAATTTGACCATGGTTACTGATCAGAACCTTAGAAAAACATTGACAAAGTACAGGCTCAGTGAGCACAGCCTTGCCATTGAGAAGGGTAGACACAGGAAAACCTGGCTCCCTGTAGAGGAAAGGTTGTGCAACCACTGCACAACAGCAGAACCTGAGACGGAGCTGCATTTCCTGACAAAATGTCAAAAATATAAAACAATTAGAGACTGTCATTTCCCCAAATTTGAAACCCTTATTCAAGGTTTCAAAGACCTCTCTGATGAGAGTAGGCTACCACCCTGTTGGGGGAGGACGCAGAGAGCTGTGGGTTGGCAGCGCACTACATTGCTGCCTGCTATAAGATGAGGGACAGTGTCTGACAGACCAATCAACCTGCACATGTCCTCTACTGTATGCTTATTGTTATTGTTCAATGTATGGTTATTTTGACCTTTGGTTATTGTTGTTACTGTTGTCCCGTTGACAATTTTGATTCTTATTATTTTCATATTGTAAATATCGAAAGTAAGCTTTGGCAATATGTACATTGTTACGTCATGGCAATAAAGCAAATTGAAATGAATTGAAATTGAGAGAGAGAGAGAGAGAGAGAGAGAGAGAGAGGACTAGCTGACTCCTCACCTGTTGGCTGTACTGGGCGCGGGTTGGGGGAACGTCATAGATATCCTGTGACTGCTGGGAGGGAGGCATGTGTCTGGGAGGGACGTCATACTCATCCTGCTCCGACTTTTCCACGTCATACACATACACCTGGCCCACCCGCGTCGGCACCACCACCTGACGGAGAGAGAGAGCGAGAGAGGCATGAGGTTAGTGAAATAGTCCGTTATAAGATTTCAGCAAATAGATGCATCTTTAAGTCTTATGTAGAGTTGAAGTCGGAAGTTTACATACACCTTAGCCAAATACATTTAAACTCAGTTTTTCACAATTCCTGGCATCAAATCAAATCTAATCAAATTTTTATTTGTCAAATACACATGGTTAGCAGATGTTAATGCGAGTGTAGCGAAATGCTTGTGCATTCAATCCTAGTAAAATTCCCCGTCTTAGGTCAGTTAGGATCACCACTTTATTTTAAGAATGTGAAATGTCAGAATAATAGTAGAGAGAATGATTTATTTCAGCTTATATTTCTTTCATTACATTCCCAGTGGGTCAGAAGTTTACATACACTCAATTATTATTTGGTAGCATGCTTTTAAATAGTTTTACTTGGGTCAAACATTTCAGGTAGCCTTCCACAAGCTTCCCACAATAAGTTGGTGAATTATGGCCCATTCCTCCGAGTCAGGTTTGTAGGCCTCCTTGCTCACACACGCTTTTTCAGTTCTCCACAATTTTCTATGGGATTGAAGTCAGGGTTTGTGATGGCCACTCCAATACTTGACTTTGTTGTCCTCAAGCCATTTTGCCACAACTTTGGAAGTATGCTTGGGGTCACTGTCCATTTGGAAGACCCATTGCGACCAAGCTTTAACTTCCTGACTGTCTTGAGATGTTGCTTCAATATAGCCACATAAATTTCCTCCCTCATGATGCCATCTATTTTGTGAAGTGCACCAGTCCCTCCTGCAGCAAATCAATCTTAGTGTATGTAAACTTCTGACCCACTGGAATTGTGATACAGTGAATTATAAGTGAAATAATCTGTCTGTAAACAATTGTAGGAAAAATGACTTGTGTCATGCACAAAGTAGCTGTCGCTAAACGGGAACTTTGCCCAAAATATAGTTTGTTAACAAGACATTTGTGGAGTGGTTGAAAAACGAGTTTTAATGACTCCAACATAAGTGTATGTAAACTTCTGACTTCAACTGTACTTTATAAAAGAGTGTAAAAACACCAGCAAATCAGCTCCAAGTGATTTCAATTTTCTTCTATTCCAAAATATTCCCACACATAACATAGAGATATACGCTGACTGTACAAACAATAGAACACCCCCTTTGCCCTCAGAACAGCCTCAATTMGTCGGGGCTTGGACTCTACAAGGTGTTGAAAGCGTTCCACAGGGATGCTGGACCATGTGGACTCCAATGCTTCCCACAGTTGTGTCAARTTGACTGGATGTCCTTTGGGTGGTGGACCATTCTTGATACACACGGGAATCTGTTGAATGTGAAAAACCCAGCAGTGTTGCAGTTCTTGACACACTCAAACCATTGTGCCTGGCACCTACTATCATACCCCGTTCAAAGGCACTTAAATCTTTTGTCTTGCCTATTTACCCTCTGAATGACACAAACACACAATCCATGTCTCAATTGTCTCRAGGCTTAAAAATCCTTCTTTAACCTGTCCCCTCCCCTTCATCTACACTGATTGAAGTGGATTTAACAAGTGACATCAATAAGGGATCATAGCTTTCACCTGGATTCACCTGGTCAGTCTATGTCATGGAAAGAGCAGGTGTTCCAATTGCAATGAACATTCAGTGTATGTGATCATGTACAAATGTAAGCAAGGTTTGAAATGATTATGTTTCAGTGAAATATTATATCTGTTTGGGCATCTTGCAGTCAATTTGCAGTCTACWAAYTAKWTGTAATTATGTTCCGGCCCCCTGACCATYCGCTCAATAAMAAATTGTCCCTAGTTGATCTAGTTGATGATCCCAGCCGTAGATGATAACAGTAGAGAACACATTATATCCACTCAAGACTCAATCTTAATTAAATTCCCCTGACCCACAGTGAAGAGCCAAAACAGCCTGTAACAGAGTCAGGGTCTGGCTTAACCCCAGAGGCAGTAAAAACAGAATGGAGGTCTTGGCAGGTCAGCGTGGGAACAACGCCTGTCCTATTGTCTGCCTATTTACCCACAGTATTATAGTCTCAGTGTTATGTCAACTGTCTGGGCCTGGGAAATGAAAACAGACTGATAACAGCACAATACAGAGACAGTAACTGGAACATAAGCGTCCATCCAAACTAGTACTCAAATTTAGTATTCAATACATCACAGGATATTGAAAATCAAATCATTAGCACTTCCTATCAGGACCATATCATGTCATGTCATCACCACATAATGTCCTGCATCAGTGCTCCTTGGAAGTCTATCTGAGCTCCTCTGGCTGTGTGTGTGTGTGTGTGTGTGTGTGTGTGTGTGTGTGTTGTGTGTGTCTTTCTCCTCCCTCTCACTTTCCCTTAATCTGGCCCTGCTATCGATCCCCTGCAGGCAAGGGCTATGGAATCACACAGATAAGGAATGTTGTTATCTCTCTCCCAATCAGGGCACTGGGGAAATCTCTGATTATCTACTCCCAGCTACAGATACACTGCTGCTGCTGCCTTCACTACCGGTGGGAGAGGAAAATAGCAGTCCAATCACACACACCAGTGCTAATAAACCGTCTGCAACCTCCCGACTACAGTACCAGTCAAAAGTTTGGACACACCTATTCATTCATGGGTTTTTCTTTATTTCGACTATTTTCTACATTGTAGAACAATAGTGAAGACATCAAAACTATGAAACAACACATATGGAATCATGTAGTAACCAATAAAATGTTAAACAAATCAAAATATATGTTACATTTAAAATTCTTCAAATTAGACACCCTTTGCCTTGTTGACAGCTTTTCACACTCTTGGCATTCTCTCAACCAGCTTCATGAGGTAGTCACCTGGAATGCATTTCAATTAACAGGTGTGCCTTGTTAAAAGTTAATATGTGTAATTCCTTTCCTTCTTAATGAGGTTGAGCCAATCAATTGTGTTGTGACAAGGTAGGGGTGGTATACAGAAGACAGCCCTATTTGGTATAGACGAAGTCCACATTATGGTTAGAACAGCTCAAATAAACAAAGAGAAACGACCGTCCATCATTACTTTAAGACATGAAGGTCAGTCAATCCGGCACATTTCAAGAACTTTGAAAGTTTCTTCAAGTGCAGTCGCAAAAACCATCAAGCCCTATGATGAAACTGGCTCTCACGAGGTCCGCCACAGGAAAGKAAGACCCAGAGTTACCTCTGCTGCAGAGGATAAGTTCATTAGAGTTACCAGTCTCAGAAATTGCAGCCCAAATAWAGGCTTCACAGAGTTCAAGTAACAGACACATCTCAACATCACTGTTCAGAGGAGCCTGCATGAATCAGGCCTTCATGGTCGAATTGCTGCAAAGAAACGACTATTAAAGGACACCAATAAGAAGAAGAGACTTACTTGGGCCAAGAAACACGAGCAATGGACATTAGACCGGTGGAAATCTGTCCTTTGGTCTGATGAGTCCAAATGTGAGATTTTTGGTTCCAACCACCATGTCTTTGTGAGAGGCAGAGTAGGTGAAGGGATGATCTCCACATGTGTGGTTCCCACCATGAAGCATGGAGGAGGAGGTGTGATGTGTGGGGGTGCTTTGCTGGTGACACTGTCGGTTATTTATTTAGAATTCAAGGCACACTTAACCAGCACAGCTACCACAGCATTCTGCTGCGATACGCCCATCCCATCTGGTTTGCGCTTAGTGGGATTATCATTTGTTTTTCAACAGGACAATGACCCAACACACCTCCATGCTGTGTAAGGGCTATTTGACCAATAAGGAGAGTGATRGWGTGCTGCATYAGATGACCTGGCCTCCACAATCACCCGACCTCAACCCAATTGAGATGGTTTGGGATGAGTTGGACTGCAGAGTGAAGGAAAAGCAGCCAACAAGTGCTCAGCATTTGTGGGAACTCCTTCAAGACTGTTAGAAAAGCATTCCAGGTGATGCTGGTTGAGAGAATGACAAGAGTGTGCAAAGCTGTCATCAAGACAGAGGGTGGCTACTTTGAAGAATCTAAACTATAAAATATATTTTCATTTGTTTAACACTTTTTATGTCATAGTTGTGACGTCTTCACAATTATTCTACAATGTAGAACGTTTAAAAAAATTAAGAAAAACCCTTGAATGAGTAGGTGTGTCCAAACTTTTGACTAGTACTGTATATGTGATAAATATAGAAAATGCACTGTACTGTTCTCTGGTTAGTGTCATTTTTGCCTCAGTGGATCGACGTTAACGTTTTCTGCCCAAATTCCCCAAAATATTTGGCGATTGGTGTGTATGTGGCACACGTACAGCTAGGCTTACACACTAATGGCTTACACACTAATAAAAAAAAGACGACAGAAAAACCTCAATGTAGCCTATAGATATGAATTGCACAAAAATGTATTGTTTCATGCATTGTTTTCTCTTAATTCAACCCACCCGCCCTTCATCCACACAATATTTCATGACTCTAATCCCGCCCACCCAGCGGATATAACCGCGGGACTGGGGGTTATGAGTAAACACACACACGAGCGCAGTCTATCCCATTTCCAAAAAACTGAAAGGATCCCTGGTCCTTTCCTCTGGAGCCTAGGCTACAGTGAGGGTGTGTGGTTCTGGTCATGTCTGCTAGCCTATCTCTTCTCAGTGCCAGACAAGGGCAAAACCAAACATGAAGAAGCAAGCTGAGGAGATCTCTAGACGTCACTGAAGCAGCCATGCCTAGCTCACTACGGGTTTCAGAGGCGATAACTTCACAGACTTCTGACAGGTTCCCCTGGTCCCATCCCCCCTTCTCTCTAGCTGATCCCCTCACTGCCAGACACCCCACACCCCCTCTGGACACCCCAGTGAGGAACGACGGGAGGGACTGCTCCCTATAGGCCGTCACTATCTCAGCCTGGCCGACAAAGGAAGCATTGGAGTCCATGCAGATRCATGTTAGTGTTCAGCTGATGGGGACCAGGATCAAAGGGTCGTGATTAGCATGACACAGTGACAGAGGAAGTGGATCTCTCCAGTCTGACTGATAGACACTGGATTAGATACAGCCAAGCCACAATCCATACAAAATAATGGAATGACATAGGGCATGGGCAAAGAAGCCCTAAAAAACAAAATAGATGGCATCATGAGGGAGGAAAATTATGTGGCTATATTGAAGCAACATCTCAAGACATCAGTCAGGAAGTTAAAGCTTGGTCGCAAATGGGTCTTCCAAATGGACAATGACCCCAAGCAAACTTCCAAAGTTGTGGCAAATTGTCTCAAGGACAACAAAGTCAAGGTATTGGAGTGGCCATCACAAAGCTCTGACCTCATTCCTACAGAAAATGTGTGGACAGAACTGAAAAAGTGTGTGCGAGCAAGGAGGCCTACAAAACCTGACTCAGTTACACCAGCTCTGTCAGGAGGAATGGGCCATAATTCACCCAAYTTATTGTGGGAAGCTTGTGGAAGGCTACCTGAAACGTTTGACCCAAGTTAAACAATGTAAAGGCAATGCTACCAAATACTAATTCAGTGTATTCTGACCCACTGGGAATAAATCTAAAATCTAATAAAGCTGGAATAAAACATTCTCTCTGCTATTATTCTGACATTTCACATTCTTAAAATAAAGTGGTGATCCTAACTGACCTRAAACAGGGAATTTTTACTGGGATTAAATGTCAGGAATTGTGAAAAACTGAGTTTAAATGTATTTGGCTAAGGTGTATGTAAACTTCCGACTTCAACTGTAAACACTTGCATACACAAATTGCAGGCAGCCTCATGCACCAGCCTTTACTGTTCATTCTGCTCCCCTTCTCTGGCTCTACTTTGTGGAGGTTACCTCAGTAGCCTGCTTGACTGGTATTTAAGAAACCAATCACATTATTTGCTAATGAAATGCTGCAACTCTCCCGGATCCTGTAATAATATTTGCTCTCCCAGTCAGGCTGCCTGCCACTTGAAAGGTGACAGCCCAGCTAAACGGGTAATTAAGCCATTGCCCATTAAATAAATCTGACAATCTGCCTCTGTTAATATGTCTCATCCCTGTGTCCTGTCTGTATCCTTCCTCCATCTCCTCCCCTACAGCTTCCCTTAGTTCCCCATTCATTCAGAACCAGTGTCTAAAGAAATAGAGTAGATGTCCTTAACTGACAGCCTATAAACTGAAATAGGACTAAGGAAAAACCCCAGAACAAATTAAATCAACTGAATCAAAGTCATATTTGAATCTCTCCATACAGCAAACTCCCTCCCTCCCTCTCCCTCCTCCTCCCCCCTTTTCTTTCTCCTCCTTTCCCTGCCATCAATTCCTAGTCTCTCCAGACAACCTATTCTCCACAGAGCTAGCCAGCTTCACACACGTTTAAAGAACACAGCAGGTGTTTCATCTAACACATCCTAGGACAATATCGCACGACCTCCTCTGCAGCCTTCTCTAACACAAAACACTCATTCTCCTCTCATACTGAGATATAGATCAGATCATAACATGTACTGTATGCTCCCCCTGAGCTAAAGAACACCTACATTTTACAACAACATAGTAACAACATACCCGTTCCTTTGTGCTAGACGGGTGATGGGATGGAATAAGCAAGCAATACTGACAACATGTCATTCTGAGTTTATTCATAATTATTATTCTTGACTTGTGTATTGTCTGGCATGTTTTTCTGGTTCACATGAATGTAAACAGACTACAGAAATATGGATCACACACACCATCATGTTCCTGAKCGCGTCACACTACTATTGACAGCAGTAAGTGAGAGTCAGATATCCATCACTTAACCTGGCTCTTATCGACAGATCCTCCATAAGCTATTAAAGAGATTAGAGGGCAACATTATTGGTTTTTGGTCATTGATCACATGGTAACGAGCCAGCCCTATCAATGCCCTCCTCAGCTGGCCCTTAACCTCATCTACGTTAATGGAGGATCCCTCTGAGGCCATGAACTGCATAACTAATGGTGATCAATAGTGTGAATTATCAATGAGGAAGGTGTTGGAGAGGGGAGGGCACGATGGCACATATGGGCTTTGGCTCTTAGCCAAGTCCTCATCAATAGTGTTGAAAGGCTTCTGTCAATGGGAGTGGGGGGGGCAACACCCAGCAGCCAGCTGTCACAACATTCTATCAGGTCATAATAATGATGTCACTAAAAGACGAGGAGCCATTGAGGATGTGGAACAATGGAGAGCGGTGACGCTCTGACCTGAGCCCTCACTGCTTTACTGGGCTGGCAGCTGGCCATAAGGTCTGTCTGTTGGAACAGAGGTCACCCCGAGGAAAGGAACAGATTGTAGACCCCCCCCACCACCCACAGTCCACTGACCCCTAACCCAGCTGACACCATGTCTGTCTGTTCAGATCGTTTCAGAACACAAGGGTTTTTCAGTCCACCTGCAATAGGCAAGGTGGACTTTCTGCTGAGCCTTGTGAAGTGGTCGTTCAAGTGAACAAAGGTCAGAGTACTAAGATTAATATTCCACGTTGGATGTCACATGTTTTAACATGAAACTGCTCACATGTTTTAACATGAAACTGCTTCAAATGTTTTTAACATGAAACTGCTCACATGCTTTTAACATGAAACTGCTCACTTTGTTTTAAACATGAAACTGCTCACATGTTTTAACATGAAACTGCTCACATGTTTTAAAATGAAACTGCTCACTTGTTTTAACATGAAACTGCTCACATGTTTTAACATGAAAACTGACTCACTGTTTTTTAACATGAAACTGTCACATTGTTTTCACATGAAACTGCTCACTTGTTTTAAAATGAACTGCTCACATGTTTTAACATGACTGCTCACATGTTTTAACATGAACTGCTCCTTTTTAACATACTGCTCACATGTTTTTAAATGAAACTGCTCACTTTTTTAAAACATGAAACTGCTCATTGTTTTTAAACATGAAACTGTACGTTGTTTTAACATGAAACTGCTCACTTGTTTTAACATGAAACTGCTCACATGTTTTAACATGAAACTGCTCACTTGTTTTAACATGAAATGCTCACATGTTTTAACATGAAACTGCTCACTTGTTTAAATGAAATGCTCACATTTTTTAACATGAACTGCTCACTTGTTTTAACATGAATGCTCACATGTTTTAACTGAAACTGCTCACATTGTTTTAACATGAAATGCTCACATGTTTTACATAACTGCACTTGTTTAAAATGAAACTGCTCACTTGTTTTAACATGAAACTGCTCACATGTTTTAACATGAAACTGCTCACTTGTTTTACATGAAATGCTCACTTGTTTTACATGAAACTGCTCACATGTTTTAATTACAGAACTGCTCACTGTTTTAACATGAAACTGCTCACATGTTAACATGAAACTGCTCACTATGTTTTAACATGAACCTGCTCAGCTTGTTTTAAAAGAAACTGCTCACTGTTTTAAAATGAAACTGCTCACATTTTAACTGAAAACTGCTCATTGTTTTAACATGAAACTGCTCACATGTTTTAAAATGAAATGCTCCTATGTTTTAAATGAAACTGCTCACTGTTTTAACATGAAACTGCTCACTTGTTTTAACATGATCAACTGTTGTTTTAACATGAAACTGCTCACTTGTTTTAACATGAAACTGCTCACATGTTTTAACATGAAACTGCTCACATTTTAACATGAACTGCTCTTTTAAAAATGAACACTGCTCACTTGTTTTAAAATGAAACTGCTCACTTGTTTTAACATGAAACTGCTCACATGTTTTAACATGAAACTGTCTTCATTGTTTTAACATGAAACTGCTGATGTTTACAATGAACTGCTCACATGTTTTAAAATGAAACTGCTCACTTGTTTTAACATGAAACTGCTTCACTTGTTTTAACATGAAATGCTCACATGTTTTAACATGAAACTGTACATGGCTTAAAATGAAACTGCTCACTTGTTTTAACATGAAACTGCTCACATGTTTTAACATGAACTGCCACATGCTTTAACATGAACTGCTCACTTGTTTTAACATGAACTCAATGTTTAACATGAAACTGCTCGCTTGTTTTAACATGAAACTGCTCACATGTTTTAAACATGAAATGCTCACATGTTTTAAATGAAACTGCTCACATGTTTTAACATGAAACTGCTCACTTGTTTAACATGAAACTGCTCACTTGTTTTAAAATGAAACTGCTCACATGTTTTAACATGAAACTGCTCACATGTTTTAACATGAAACTGCTCTTGTTTTTAACATGAAATGCTCACATGTTTTAAAATGAAACTGCTCACTTGTTTTAACATGAAACTGCTCATTGTTTTAACATGACATGCTCACTTTGTTTTAACATGAAACATGCTCACTTGTTTTAACATGAAACTGCTCACATGTTTTAAAATGAAACTGCTCACTTGTTTTAACATGAAAGTCTCACATGTTTTAACATGAAACTGCTCCTTGTTTTTAAAAATGAAACTGCTCACTTTGTTTTAAACATGAAACTGTCACTTGTTTAAACATGAAACTGCTCACATGTTTTAACATGAAACTGCTCACTTGTTTTAACATGAAGTGCTCACATGTTTTAACATGAAACTGCTCATTGTTTTTAAAATGAAACTGTCACTTGTTTTACATGAAACTGCTACAATGTTTAACATGAAACTGCTCATTGTTTTAACATGAAACTGCTCCTTGTTTTTTAACATGAAACTGCTCACATGTTTAACATGAACTGCTCTGTTTAATGAACTGCTCACATGTTTTTAACGAAACTGCTTCACTTGTTTAAACATGAAACTGCTCACTTGTTTTAACAATGAAACTGTCACATGTTTAACATGAAACTGCTACATGTTTTAAAGAAACAGCTCTGTTTTTTAACATGAACTGCTCATGTTTAAAATGAAACTGCTCACTTGTTTTTAACATGAACCTGCTCACTTGTTTTAACATGAACGCTCACTTGTTAACATGAAACTGCTCCTTGTTTAACATGACTGCTCACTTTGTTTTAATGCAAATGCTCACATGTTTTAACATGAAACTGCTCACTATGTTTTAACATGAAACTGCTCACATGTTTTTAAAAATGAACTGCTCACTTGTTTTAAATGAACTGCTCACTTGTTTTACATTGAAACTGCTCACATGTTTTAACATGAAACTGCTCACTTGTTTTAACATGAAACTGCGTACATTGTTTTAAAATGAAACTGCTCACATGTTTTAAATGAAACTGCTACTTGTTTTAACATGAAACTGCTCACTTGTTTTAACATGAAACTGCTCACATGTTTAACATGAAACTGCTCACATGTTAACATGAAACTGCTCACTTGTTTTAACATGAAACTGCTCACATGTTTTAACATGAAACTGCTCACTTGTTTTAACATGAAACTGCTCACATGTTATGCACATGTACATGAAATGAAACTGCTACAATGTTTTTAAATGAAACTGCTCCTTGTTTTAACATGAAACTGCTCACTTGTTTTAAATGAAACTGCTCACAATGTTTTTTAACATGAACTGCTCACAATTGTTTTAACATGAAACTGCTCACTTGTTTTACCATGAAACTGCTCACATGTTTTAAAATGAAACTGCTCACTGTTTTCATGAACTGCTCACTTGTTTTAACATGAAACTGCTCACTTGTTGTTTTAACATGAAACTGCTCACTTGTTTTAACATGAAACTGCTCACATGTTTTAACATGAAACTGCTCACTTGTTTAACATGAAATGCTCAATGTTTTAAATGAACTGCTCACTTGTTTTAAAATGAACTGCTCACTTGTTTTAACATGAAACTGCTCACTGTTTTAACATGAAACTGCTCACTTGTTTTAACATGAAACTGCTCACATGTTTTAACATGAAACTGCTCACATGTTTTAACATGAAACGCTCACTGTTTTAACATGAAACTGCTACTTGTTTTAACATGAAACTGTCACTATGTTTTAAACATGAAACTGCTCACATGTTTTAACATGAAACTGCTCAGTTTTTTAACATGAACTGCTCACATGTTTTACATGAACTGTCACATGTTTTAACATGAACTGCTGACTTGTTTTAACATGAAACTGCTCACATGTTTTAACATGAAACTGCTCACATGTTTTAACATGAACTCTCAATGTTTAACATGAAACTGCTCACATGTTTTAACATGAAACTGCTGACTTGTTTTAACATGAAACTGCTCACATGTTTTAACATGAAAACCTGCTCACATGTTTTAACATGAAACTGCTCACATGTTTTAACATGAAACTGCTCAATGTTTTTAACATGAAACTGCTGACTTGTTTTAACATGAAACTGCTCACATGTTTTAACATGAAACTGCTCACATGTTTTAACATGAAACTGCTCACATGTTTTAACATGAAACTGCTCACTTGTTTTTTAACATGAAACTGCTCACATGTTTTAACATGAAACTGCTCACATGTTTTAACATGAAACTGCTCACATGTTTTAACATGAAACTGCTCACATGTTTAACATGAAACTGCTCACTGTTTAACATGAACTGTCAATGTTAAATGAAACTGCTCACTGTTTTAAAATGAAATGCTCACTTGTTTTAACATGAAACTGTCACTTGTTTTAACATGAAACTGCTCACTGTTTTAACATGAAACTGCTGACTTGTTTTTAACATGAAACTGCTCACATGTTTTAAAATGAAACTGTCACTTGTTTTAACATGAAACTCGCTCACATGTTTTAACATGAAACTGCTCACATGTTTTAACATGAAACTGCTACTTGTTTTAAATGAAACTGCTCACATGTTTTAACATGAAATGCTCATATGTTTTAACATGAAACTGCTCACATGTTTTAACATGAACTGCTACATGCTTAAACTGAAACTGCTCACATGTTTTAAAATGAAACTGCTCACTTGTTTAAAATGAAACTGCTCACTTGTTTTAACATGAGAACTGCTCACTTGTTTTTAACATGAAACTGCTCACTATGTTTTAACATGAAACTGCTGATGTTTTAACATAAACTGCTCACATGTTTTAAAATGAAATGCTACTTGTTTTAACATGAAATGCTCACATGTTTTAAATGAAACTGCTCACTTGTTTTAACATGAAACTGCTCACTTGTTTTAACATGAAACTGCTCACATGTTTTAACATGAACTGCTCACTTGTTTTAACATGAAACTGCTCACATGTTTTAACATGAAACTGCTCACTTGTTTTAAAATGAATGCTCACTTTAAAATGAAACTGCTCACTTGTTTTAACATGAAACTGCTCACTTGTTTTAACATGAAACTGCTCACTTGTTTTAACATGAAACTGCTCACATGTTTTAACATGAAACTGCTCACATGTTTTAACATGAAACTGCTCACATGTTTTAAAATGAAACTGCTCACATGTTTTAACATGAAACTGCTCACTTGTTTTAACATGAAACTGCTCACTTGGTTTTAACATGAAACTGCTCACTTGTTTTAACTTGAAAACTGCTATTGTTTTAACATGAAACTGTCACATGTTTAAAATGAAACTGCTCACTTGTTTTAACATGAAACTGCTCACTTGTTTTAACATGAAACTGCTCACATGTTTTAACATGAAACTGCTCACTGTTTTACATGAAACTGCTCACATGTTTTAACATGAAACTGCTCACATGTTTTAACATGAAACTGCTCACATGTTTTAACATGAAACTGCTCACATGTTTTAACATGAAACTGCTCACATGTTTTACATGAAACTGCTCAGTTTGAATCTTAACTCAGAGTTTTATGACCCATACCATAAGAACTTTTTGATGCTAATAAACGGCATTTAGCAGACACTTTTTTCCAAAGTGACTTACTGCGTGCATACATTTTACATATGGGTGGTACCGGGACTCAAACTCATGACCCTGAAGTTATAAGCACCATGCTCTACCAGCAGAGCTACAAATGACCACATTCAAACACCTTAGATAAGGTGTTACCAATAACCTAATAATCACTAATTTCATACCTATGATTAGGAGAATTCAATGAGATGATAGAAAATGCAGTCTGAATCTACTGCTGTGTGTTTCTGTTACTCCCAGAGGAAGCCCATTTCAGTTCATGCAGCGTGAGAGTGTTGTAAAGTTAACACAGTGCCCTGACTAGACCATGAATAACAAAGCTCTGAGTGCTATTGCACAAAAAGGGTCAAAGTCCAAATGCTGAGGGGAGTTGAAGTAACTTCACATATCTTTTTTCTTCATGAGGATTAGGTGGCCGACCTCGCAGGAAAATTCCTCCACATACACCCCCCCCCACCATCTCCCCCATCTCAGCCTGATGTGAGGCCATCTGTGGCACAAGCTGTGAACATTCATTTTTTTGTAGAGGGGGGATAGAGGGATGTGTAGGGGGGACGGGGGGCACTCTGTGTCCTGCTGGCATAGAGGAATCATTCAGTTGTTCAGCAGATGACATTCCCTCCAAGCCTCTCTTTTCAATGTTATTTTCCTCATCTTTTCCCATACATGGCTGAGGGACTGAGGAGTGGAGCCCCTSCCTCACAGCTGCACAGGTTACAGGCATGATCAGCTGTGATGTCAGCTCCCGTCCCAGCGCAGCACAGGGCATGGCAGGCTGCAGCTGCGTCATGGCAACCCAGCTCCCGGGTCCTCAGCTGGAGTGTGATGTGGCTGCCAGAGAAGAGAGAACTCATCTGCACCACCGCCCACTCCAAGATGGCGGAGAGAGAGAGGGAGGCAATGTGGCTTGGACAMGGTACAGGTCAGACACAGAGCACAGAAAACAGGACAGAGGAAAGGTCAAATAAGGGTCAATCGAAGCTGTCCAAAAGGTAGTAATTTTATCCTATATGTACACGGTAAACTTCACATTTATAAATGTATGTGACAAGGTTCCAACAGACCACGTCAGCTAGATATAGTAGGGGCATAGGGTTTCAATTCCGAGCATGCTCTTAAATAAGGTTTTAATCCTCCCTCAGACATAAGGTTGTTTAACCTAACATTTTCAAAGCAGCTGGTGTGTGACCCAGATGAGAGCTGATATCCCTCCCAGCGACAGCAGCAGCAGTAAATGGGAGCAGAGAAGTAAAGCCTGGCTGTAGCAGAGTCAGTGTGGGGGGTTGAGACGCTGACGCAGGGTGGTAGATTTACAGCCCCATATCCCTGGTTCCCTGGTCCAGGCTGCAGGATTAATCAGAGCATAATTAACTCCACATTTGTGTCGCAGCTCTCCGACATGTGGCATGCCCCGGGCCAGTGTGGTTCAGCCTGGTGAGCCTGGCAGGACTGGGGTACAGTACTCCTGGAGACAGGGAGCTCCCAACCACTAATCCGCAAAGACCCCCTCAACAGCCCCACAGGCCTGGGATGCATGCCACACATAGCTGCCATGACTGGGCAGGGCGTGAGTGGCTGGGAGCACCACTCTCTACTCCACTCTCTACTCCACTCTCTACTCCTCTCTCTACTCCTCTCTCTACTCCTCTCTCTACTCCTCTCTCTACTCCTCTCTCTACTCCTCTCTCTACTCCTCTCTCTACAACTCTCTCTTTCTGTGTGTTTATCTACCATCCCCACATAAAACTCCACAATCTTTCTTCTGCATCTCCTGGCAACACAACACTTAGGTCTGTCTCTGCTCTCTCCAACCTATTCATTCGAATGGACGTGACTGCGTTACCGTGGAAACGCAGTGAGAGCGGTATCCAGGCAGTGACAGGGTATCTGTCACAGGACAGGTCAGAAGAGAACAGGAAAAGCTTTCAATATCTATCTATTCATCTCTACTTTCTATGATTACATAGAGAGATWGTCAAGTGGGAATAGAAATGCTTGTATGTTGTTTGCATCTACTGTATGTTGTTAGCCTAACAATGAGCAGTTGTAAGCATTTCACTGTTAGTCTACACCTGTTTACGAAGCATGTGAAAAATAAGATTTGATTTGTTAGGCTATGTTTTTAACATGAATGACATTAGAACATAGCCCAAAGTAGCATTTGGTCCCCATTATTTCAAGCTTCATGTATTTCCTGTCTCCTTAATGAAGGTGTCCATTTTATCCCTGACCCTACTGAGAAGACCGTGAAAACATCAAAGAGCCAGCCCCTACTGAAGCCGAGACCACTGGGTTTACTACTCACTAATAGGTCCAACCTCACACACCACATACACACACTCACAAACAAACCCATACATGGACACAATCACACACACATCCTCACACTAATGACTCTCCTCGGAAGTCAGGAGTGTGTGTTGAGTTGACAGAGGAGATGCAGTGTGTGTGTGTGTGTGAGGACACGCTGGACCCTGTGTTCCTCCACTCTGACCTGGCCTCTCTCTCTCTCCAGTTTGACTCTCCCAGCCCAGAACAAAGAGCGTCTCTGGTTCCTGTGATATCCCATCCCTTTGATGAGGGCCACTGGATAACACAGAGGCTTGTGGGGATCTGTTGTTTATGCTGAGGGCAGATCCATGTCCCCGTGTCCCTCGTTACCCCCCTATCGACTCCCCCCCCATCCCTCCCCTCTATCTGATGTAGGCTTTGTGGGGAGGTGATAACAGGACCAGGGCTGGAATTGTACATGAGAGCCCAAAAAGGCCCCACCCGCGCTCCACTGCTCAGGGCACTGTGTCCCCTCTAATTCCCTCTGCACTCTCTCACTCTACCCTTCCCCCCTTCTCCCTATTTCCCATACTCCCTTTCTCTCCCCCTTTCTCTACACTATCAGAGCAGAAAATGAGTCCACAGCAGGTAATGGAGGAGAGACCCGGCAGGCAAGAAACAATGCTTTTAAAAACACACACACCGAATGCACGCACACGCACACACACACACACACACACACACACACACACACACACACACACACACACACTGACCTCCTCACTCAGACTGCATCACATCTACAGAGGCAGTGTGTGTGACTCACATATAGATTCACCTGGGTCCGTAGTGAGAGGCTATACAGTAGAGATCCCTCAGTGCTACTGACCAATGAGCCCACAGTCAGTGGTGGAAAAAGTACTAAATTATTGTCAATTATTGTCATACTTGAGTAAAAATAAAGATACCTTAAAAAAAATGACTCAAGTAAATGTGAAAGTCACCCAGTAAAATACTATTTGAGTGAAAGTGCAAAAGTATTTGGATTTAAATATACTTAAGTATCAAAAGTAAATGTATAAATCATTTCAACTTCCTTATATTAAGTAAACCAGAMRGCACAATTTTCTTGTTTTTATATTTACTTACGGACAGCCAGGGGCACACTCCAACACACAGACATAATTTACAAACTAAGCATTTGTGTTTAGTGAGTCCACCAGATCAGAGCCAGTAGGGATGGCCAGGAATGTTCTCTTGATAAGTGTGTGTGGTCCATTTTCTTGTCAAAATGTAACGACTACTTTTGGGTGTCAGGGAAAATGTATGGAGTAACAATTACATTATTTTCTTTAGGAATGTAGTGAAGAAAAAGTTAAAGTTGCCAAAAATATAAAAAGTAAAGTACAGCTACACCAAAAAACKACTTAAGTAGTATCTTAAAGTATTTTTACTTAGGTACTTTACACCACTGCCCACAGTAAGAACCACTGTGAGGTGGCAGCCAGATGGGCATCCTCTATCTCCTTCGTCTCTGGGTACCAGCATGCACCCACAGCTCACCAGTCCTCAACTCACCCTCATGCACCAACACCCTTCACAGAGAAATGCCTGAGCAGCCACCATCCAAGAGAGGTTACCACATACCCACACAGTTCCCTTTGGTGATGTAATGGACTAGAAGAGTGAACTCTGTTCCTATAAAGACTAACCTAATCACTTCAGTAATACGCTGTCCCAAACCAAACACACTTCAAGTTGRGCTTCTAAAGCTTGGGTCCRATTGAAGGCCATAACTGAGGACAGGCAGAGCCATTAAAGCTGCATCCCAGCATTGAGTCATTACTATACTAGCACTACTGTTACTGCTGGAGCATGGGCTCAGGCTGAGGAGGACTGACTGGAGCTCCAACCACAGCTACCTGACCCTCCCAGTGTTCTCTTCCCAGAGCACAGCCCAGAACAGCTGGGCAGGGACGCTCACATCTGGAGCCTCTATTTATACACTGTCACAGTCCCAGTGCACAACATTCTGAATGTATTCTGAATGCATGGTGTAGCACCGTGCAGAGATGCTTATCGAGTCACTCAGCTCCAGCTCTACATTACATTGCAGTGGAAAGGCCTGGGGAGCAGGGAGTCTAACGACTGTCACTATCATTCTGCCTCTGAACAAGGCAGTTAACCCACTGTTCCTAGGCCGTCATTGAAAATAAGAATTTGTTCTTAACTGACTTGCCTAGTTAAATAAAGATACAATTAAAAAATWAAAAATAAAAATTGAGCAGCGTGGGGCAAGGCCTCCCTCTCTCTATCTCCCCCTCCCTCCCTCTGCTCGGGCATATGCAGTGATGTGGGCCAAATCAAAGAGACCCTTTTAGAAGGGCACTCAATGCGCACCAATTAGGCCCAGAGATACCCTTTTAATCTACGGAGACATTAACTCCAGAGTGCCGCAAAGCACTGCCTAGATTCACACAATCAGACAGGAACGCTTTCGTCGTTAGGAGGATGTCTCCGCTTACATAGACAGAGGAAGTGAGGGAGGGTGTGGGAGAAGGAGAGATATAGAACGGGAGTGAAGAAAGAAAGGAAAGAGATTCCTAAAAATAATTGGGATTGTGATAGAGTGTGTGGCAGAGAGGAGAAGAGCTCCTCTGGCTCCCAGGCTGAGACGAAGCGAAGCTACAGAGGCAGTGTGGGAGTGAGGCACAGAGAGAGGCAGTGTGGGAGTGAGGCACAGAGAGAGGCAGTGTGGGAGTGAGGCACAGAGAGAGGCAGGGCACATATGAAACATGTGGGTTACAGCTAAAGAAGCCACAAATTACAAGCCCATGAGGCAATAACGGGAATACAAAGCACCCATCTCATCTCTATGGATGAGCACACTTCTCAAACTCCGGAATGACAGCTGCACCGCTTTTAAACTGATGCTCCAGTCTGCGGAAGAGTGGCTCCTCGCCGTGAACATCTACAGTACTCTCCCGTTTCCCTCCTCACATTCACTCTCTCTTTCAATTCAATCTCTCTCTCTTCACACACACACATATGTGCCTGTGCGTTCACTTATATATGTGGGTGCTCACACGTACACGTACGACCATATTTAGATATTTATGTGCTAGATGGGTGAAGAGATAATGTCCCGTGCTCAGTGAGCGTTAACTCCAGAGTTAACTACAGGCAGCAGATACACCACAGGCAGCAGATACGCCTACAGCAGCAGTTATCCTACAGGCAGCAGAGTACGCTTACAGGCAGCAGTTACGCCTACAGGCAGCAGTTACGCCTACAGGCAGCAGTTACGCCCTACAGGCAGCAGATACGCCTACAGGCAGCAGATACGCCTACAGGCAGCAGATACGCCTACAGGCAGCAGATACGCCACAGCAGCAGTTACGCCTACAGGCAGCAGTACGCCTACAGGCAGCAGATACGCCTACAGGCAGCAGATACGCCTACAGCAGCAGATACGGACAGCCAGCAGATACGCCTACAGGCAGCAGATACGCCTACAGGCAGCAGATACGCCTACACGGACAGCACATACGCCTACAGCAGCAGTTACGCCTACAGGCAGCAGATACGCCTACAGGCAGCAGTTACGCCGTACAGCAGTGTACCCTACAGGCAGCAGTTACACCTACCCTACAGGCAGCAGTTACGCCTACAGGCAGCAGTTACGCCACAGGCAGCAGTTACGCCTACAGGCAAGATCACGACCTACAGGCAGCAGATACGCCTACAGGCAGCAGATACGCCTACAGGCAGCAGTTACGCCTACATGCAGCAGGAATACGCCTACAGGCAGCAGTTACGCCTACAGGCAGCAGTTACGCCTACAGGCAGCAGTTACGCCTACAGCAGCAGATACGCTACAGGCAGCAGATACGCCTACAGGCAGCCGATACGCCTAACAGGCAGCAGTTACGCCTACAGGCAGCAGTTACGCCTACAGGCAGCAGTTACGCCTACAGGCAGCAGTTACGCCTACAGGCAGCAGATACGCTTACAGCAGCAGATACGCCTACAGCAGCAGTACGTACGCTGCAGATACGCCACAGCAACAGTTACGCCTACAGGCAGCAGATACGCCTACAGGCAGCAGATACGCCTACAGGCAGCAGATACGCCTACATGCAGCAGATTACGCCTACAGGCAGCAGATACGCCTACAGGCAGCAGTTACGCTACATGGCAGCAGATACGCCTGCAGGCAGCAGATACCGCCTGCAGGCAGCAGATACGCCTGCACGCAGCAGTTACGCCTACATGTAGTAGACACGCCTACAGCAGCAGTTAGCCTACAGGCAGCAGTTACCTACAGGCAGCAGTACGCGGCCTACAGGCAGCGTTACCTACAGGCAGCAGGTCACGCCTAGCAGGCAGCAAGTTACGCCTACAGGCAGCAGATACGCCTACAGCAGCAGATACGCCTACAGCAGCAGTACGGCCTACAGGCAGCAGATACGCCTACAGGCAGCAGATACGCCTACAGGCAGCAAGATACGCCTACAGGCAGCAGATACGCCTACAGGCAGCAGATACGCCTTACAGGCAGCAGATACGCCTACAGGCAGCAGATACGCCTACAGGCAGCAGATACGCCTACAGGCAGCAGATACGCCTACAGCAGCAATACGCCTACAGGCAGCAGAACGCCTACAGGCAGCAGATACGCCTACAGGCAGCAGATACGCCTACAGCAGCAGATACGCCTAACAGGCAGCAGATACGCCTACAGGCAGCAGATCACGCCTACAGGCAGCAGATACGACCTCAGCGGCAGCAGATACGCCTGACATAGCAGCAGATACGCCTACAGGCAGCAGATACGCCTACATGCAGCAACGTCAGCAGCAGATACGCCTACAGGCAGCAGATACGCCTACAGCAGCAGATACGCCTTACAGGCAGCAGATACGCCTACAGGCAGCAGTTACGCCTACAGCAGCAGTTACCCTACAGGCAGCAGTAATGCACGCGCTACACTACGCAGCAGTTACCTACAGGCAGCAGTCACAGGCAGCAGTAATACAGGCGCATACAGGCAGCAGTTACACCTACAGCACAGTACACCTACAGGCAGCAGATACACCTACAGCAGCAACATACACCCTCAGGCAACAGATACACCTGCAGCCACTACCACAGGCAGCAGATACCCCAAAAACCTACAGGGCAAAACAAGAATACACCTGCAGGCAGCATTACACCCTGCAGGCAGCATTACAGCGATCACACGGCAGCAGATACACGATCACAGGCCTAAGGCAGACATACACCTACAGGCAGCAGATTACACCTAACACGGCAGCAGTTACACCTACAGGGAGCAGATACACCTACAGGCAGCAGTTACACCTACAGGCAGCAGATACACCTACAGGCAGCAGTACACCTCAGGCAGCAGTTACACCTACAGGCAGCAGTTACACCTACAGGCAGCAGATACACCACAGGCAGCAGATACACCTACAGGCAGCAGATACACCTACAGGCAGCAGATACACCTACAGGCAGCAGATACACCTACAGGCAGCAGATTACACCTACAGGCAGCATTACACCTACAGGCAGCAGATACACCTACAGGCAGCAGTTAAACCTACAGGCAGCAGTAACCTCAGGCAGCAGATTACACCTACAGGCAGCAGTTACACCTACAGGCAGCAGATACACCTACAGGCAGCAGATACCCACCTACACGGAGCAGATAACACCTACAGCAGCAGAACACTACAAGCGCAGATACACCTACAGGCAGCAGATACACCTACAGGCAGCAGTTACACCTACAGGCAGCAGATACACCTACAGGCAGCAAGTACACCTACACGGCAGCAGATACACCTACAGGCAGCAGAATACACTACAGGCAGCAGTTACACTACAGCAGCAGATACACCTACAGGCAGCAGATACACCTACAGGCAGCAGATACACCTACAGGCAGCAAGATACACCTACAGGCAGCAAGATACACCTAAGCAGCGCAGTTACACTACAGGGCAGCAGCATACACCTTACAGCAGCAGTCACCCTACAGCAGCAGTCTACGTACCTACAGGCCAGCCAGTTAAACCTACAGGCAGCAGATACACCTACAGGCAGCAGTTACACCTACAGGCAGGAGCATGCAGTCATTTCTTCAGCAGGAGGTCACACACACCTTCATTTTCTCCCCCCTCACTCCACAACGACCCCTCCCCCAAAATGTCTGCCTGCTCCTCCAGATAAGGCCCCCCTCCTCCATCTCCTCCTCCCTACATTTCAGGTGAGCGCCCACCAGGTCTTTTTAAACACTTCTGCGATTACACATTTACTTTCAGAGCAGGTTGTCCACAGAACAACCAGCAGAATCTCAACCCCCCAACCCCCAGAGCAGAGCAGAGGGAAGGAGAGCAGAGGAGATGAGCTTGTACTGTTAGCCCCGGGCTGCCTGCTCCTTATCACAGCGTCTCTCACCTGCAAACAGGCCAGGGTCATTAGATGCTGCAGGTGATAAGAAGGCTTGATCTAYCTACCTCGGCCTAATCAAAGGAACCCAGGTTCAAACAGGCCGTCCTGCCTCCACCTCTCCCCTAACCATCTGCTTCACACAAAGCAATGAGCTCTGCCATGAACGTGTCATTCAGTCACACACATTGTACTTTGAATACTTTCTAGACAGTTGCAGGAGAGTGTGGTTGTAAAGATCAGGTAGTAGCTCCAGTCCCCACTCACAGTGGTGTCTGTCATTCCTCCCTRCAGTCAAAGCCTGAGTGGTGCAACTCTCAGCCCCCTATCAGCTTAGCAGTTATCACGAGTAAATCAGTGGATTCTCCTACAGACATACAAGAGCAAGTTCATGACCTCTAATAGCAACACTGCTAAAGGTACTGAGGGCGATAGCTAAGAATCTTCGTAACTTTGATCAAAGATATCCTTTCTGATGAATTGGGTTGCAGAGACACAGAGTGCAGTGGCGCTTTCAGCTCCAACGCAGCTGGGTGTTTACTGAGGCCATTCAGGTTGTGTCTGTCCTCTCAGAAGGGAAGAGGATGGAGGGATAGCGGTGAATTGTTTACTTGTTTCTTTCTCCGGCTGGGCTAAGCTGTTGCCATAGTTTGAAGGAGAGGTGGGGGTTGTTTTTGGGGGCGGTTGGGTGGCATACCATTGCAGCATAAATAGATTAGGTAGAAAACTGAAAAACACAGTCGAATGGAGAGTGGGGACTGAGCGAAAGGAGAGGGGGGGGGGCTGAGGAATTCAAGTCCTCTGGAGGAGGTGGCAGGGATTTAAAGGCGAGCGTGCCAGCCTCGGCCACTCTCTCAGAAGTCCTTTTTGATGTAAAGGACTCTGCAACCTAATCACAGTTTCCAGCTGGCTGCTTGCCTTCTGCATACTTCCTCTTCCAGCTCCTGCCCCGTCTCCAGCACCGGAACAGGCCAGTGGCTGGCACAGCTGACTGGGATCAGGCGCCCCCCTCACTCCTCCTTCAAACCGGCTAGATCTGCGCGGAGTCACATTGCTCCAGGGCCTTTTACATCTCCTCACCCTCCACCCATCTACCCCTCACCGTGAATACAGCTTCTACCTCAAGCCATAAGAGCTGCTAAAATAGTTAGTAAATAGGTACCCTGTGACTTCCTTTTTGTCACTGTATTCCTGAGTTATAATGATACTACTAACTCAATACCATCAGTGCTCCTGACATCGAATCAGCGTGACTGTACCAGTGTATATACCAGAGTCATCCGTTACTCATTGTGTATTTATTATTACTATTTATTATTCCGTGTTTTACCTTCTTTCTATTTATTTCTCTATTTCTTTCTCTCTGCATTTGTTGGGGGAAGGGCCCGTAAGTAAGCCATTTCACTAGTTAGTCCACACTGTTGTTTACCAAGCAGTGATCAATAAAATGGATGCCTCAGTCCATCTGACGAAAGGGCTTGGAGGGTCGGCCATGCCTCCACAAAATACAAGTGTAAAAAGACAAAACACAAGCTTAGCCAGCATAATCATCATCACACTGTGGAATGGGTTAGAGTTGAGATGCTGAGTGTGTTAAAGCTTACTGCGTTTTCAGATGCTTTGCCAAGCGTGTCTGTGTAGTGTAACACTTGTAATTTGATACTAGTTCTACCTCGCACGGTTGAGCAGCAAAGGAGCCTGAGACCAAATGCCTGGGATTTTTCATTCACTCACATATTTAGTGTTATTCACCCCAGTTTGTATGTTTGAGAGCTGTGTGTGTGTGTGTGGTGATTGTTAGGGTGTGTGTTTGTGCGTGTGTGTTGGTGTGTGTGTGTTTGTGAGCAGCTTTGTGTGTGTGTGTTTATGTGAGAGCTTTTGTGTGTGTGTTTTGTGTGTGTTGTTTGTTTTGTGTGTGTGCATCATTGTGTGTGTGTGTTTGTGTGTTGTGTTTGTGTGTGTTTTGTGTGTGTGTGTTGTGTGTGTGTGTGTGTGTGTTGTGTGCATCCATGTGTTTGTGTGTGTTGGCTCGGTGTCTGTCATCTCTTCTCTCAGCAGGAACTCCGTATCTTGTATTGAGAAACTGCCAGTGGTGGAGTAGGGGGGCGGGGTGATGCGGTTCAGTATGGGCACAAGGACAAGTGATAACAATTAAGGGCATTCACAAGGTAAATGAGTGCATAAAGAACCTGCACACCACAGCGTTAAGAGCAAAATTAGCTAATGCGTCAGTGAAGAATTACCTTGACAAAAATCCCTACCACTT
Organism: Salvelinus sp. IW2-2015; assembly: GCF_002910315.2. Lineage (NCBI taxonomy): Eukaryota > Metazoa > Chordata > Actinopteri > Salmoniformes > Salmonidae > Salvelinus > Salvelinus sp. IW2-2015. The sequence goes on from NC_036842.1 coordinate 64,497,895, forward strand.
CACCACCATGTTAGGCATTTCAGATCCTGCCAGTGCCACTAACTTGAGGCTGTTGTCAGATAAAAACCATAGGGGATTTTCACTTGTACTACTCCCTACTAGTGTTGCTTCTCCTCCCTCCTCCCTGTACTGCCTGCTGATGACATACAGTACATGACGCTAAGAGCATTCCAAAAGACTGATGCATCACTCTACTATCATYCAATGGAACATTTGGAAACACCCTGCTCTGGGCTGGAGTGTGAACTCTGTTGAAGTCCTCTGATAGTCTTATCACCAGGTAGAGCTATCATGAAATGATGTTCCTCCTCATAGATCCTTTCCACTGTGACTCTGTGAGCCCTGGCCTTGGACTCATCTTTCGCTCCCGAGTGGCGCAGTGGTCTAAGTCACTGCATCTCAGTGCTAGAGGCGTCACTACAGACCCTGGTTCGATCCCGAGCTGTATCACAACCGGMCGTGATTGGGAGTCCCATAKGGCGGCGAACAATTGGCCCAGTGTCGTCCGGGTTAGGGGAGGTTTTGGCCGGGGTAGGCCGTCATTGTAAAATAAGAATTTGTTCTTAACTGACTTGCCTAGTTAAATAACATCTTTGATCCACTGATGCCTTTCTCTGATGTCGCTCATGTTACCTCAAACAGAGGTTGTCTCAGCCTGGGAGCCATTCACTCTCTTTCTACAGCTGTTATTCTCCTCTCGTTTTCAGGCTGTTTTCAGGTTGCACCCATTGATCATTGATCATTGATCAACCTTTGACAGGTCAAAGGTTCAACACACAGCAGGRGGACACAAAGGCAATGTATGCTTTGCTTTGTCAGTCACTCACTATTGTACATTTCACTCTCTTTTCCTTCTGTGTGCTTCAGTATTTCCGAGTCATCTCAGGTCATATTGAGAGGCAGATTTTCAACATGGCAAGGCCCATCTCCAGCCCCCCTCTGTGAGGAAAATCCTGTGGTCATGCTCTCAGAGAGCCCTGCTAGGGTTAGGTGGGGGGGGGGGAGCTAAAGGATTGATATATATACTGTATATATTATATAATTCCCTCTCTATGGCAGCAGCAGCCTCATCTAAGACGGTGAGCTGTCTCGTGTGAAACGCCCCCTCCTGCAGGGACCAGGTGCACCTTGTCGCTGCCTCCCCATCACTCTTCCATCATCATCATCACACTTCACTTCCCAGCGCTGCTCTCACACATGGCTGAGTGCACTAAGGCAGGCCTGGGGGGCACTCTCTGCAGAACACCAGTCACAACACACTGCACTGTTACCACACTGCCTGGCTGGTACTGGTACCCCCTCCCCTTCCAGCCTGCTGCCTGCTGCATAACAGATCAAAACGCTTACTCACCCAACTCCAGGAGATAGATACCTGAATTATTAAACACCCCATTATTTATTCCAATGTYTGTCCCCCTCTCCTCTCCCCATCCCCCCTCTCTCTCTTTTGGGTTTATTTTATCATTCTATCCTCTGTTTTCTTTCCTGTCATCCCTGCGGCTTTGAAAATGACAGGGAACCTTGAGCTGTTGTTTAGAGTGAGAACAGACAGAGACTGGAGGACATGAGGGAGAAACAATAACAGGAAGATGCTCAGATCCCAACCGGGATGAGGTCAGATGACAATGAGAGCTTAAACCAGCTATTTTGGACCTGAATGTCTAACAAGACAGTCTGTATTTATGGTTTTGGAGGAATGTGTTTGTTGTGTTATGTGAATATGTGTCTCAAAAAGTTTTTCTTACCTTTCCTAGAGGTTTAGAGTCCCAGCTCCTCTTTTCTATGGAGGGGGGGATCTGAGTCTGGTTCAGTGAGGGGGGAACCTGGTAGATATCCTGCCCAGGAACAGGCCCTCTTGCTGAAGGGGGCACCTGGTAGATGTCCTGGACAGGAGCTGGCCCCATGGAGGGAGGCACCTGGTAGATGTCCTGAACAGGGTACCGCTTCTGGGCGAGCATGGGGGCCTTGGGTGGGGCTTGGGGGCCCGTGGGTATCTGGTACAGGCTTGAAGGGGAAGGCTTGCCATGGTTGGGGGGCATCATGTAGATGCTGTCGGGTAGGGCGGGGACAGGCCCAGGGTTGGAGAAGGCAGGGTGCATGGCCGTGTACTGGGAGGAGGGGGAGGCCTTAGTGTAGGCACTCTGCGGGGGGAAGGCCAGCTGGCTCGGGGTCTGGGCAGAGCCAGCCTGGGAGGCCTGGAGGAGTGGAGGCTGCTGCTGCTGGCCCGCCTTGTCATACATGCCCACCAGGATCTTGAGGCGGTTGCCAGGGACGATGCCCTGGCGTCCATGCAGAGAGCAGAGCCACCAGCCRTCCAGACCCTGGGTGTCCCGCTCCAGTACCGTCATGATGTCACCCTTCCGGAAGGACAGCTCGTCTGGGGACTCGGCCACATTGTCGTACAGGGCCTTGGCCAGCACGTTCTGCAGAAGACAGGAAAGAGAGGGTTAGTTCATTATTCCTTAACATTTACAGAAAAGATGTGTCTACTACTACTGTTGTAGTACCCTTCAGTGAGAAAGAACTCTTGCTTCCATAATGTTGGACTGTCACATGCCCTAGTGCTGGTGCAGGCTGACTCCCCAGACTTAAGGCCTTCCAGGACAGTGAAATAACTATAATTTACAGCTGACACCTAGCAGGACACAACACAGGCTCCATCTGTCTGCCCAGAGCAAACAGCCACCCACTCACTCTGGGACGCTTTGAAACTAAACTAATATTTTGGGCTGCGCCCCTGACCGGTACCTCCTCCTCTCACTTCCCTGGCACTAGTACGACAAGCCTGGCATGGGGCCAGATCTCTCTCACACACACACACACACACACACACACACACACACACACACACACACACACACAAACTAATATAGGGAACATCTGAACGTACATTAACATGCCATTACCGTCAGGGTAATGTAATAGCACAATAATCACACATGTTTTATAATTGACCATCAATCTGCACACAGAGAGTATGAACCCAGAGTCTGTTGTAATTGTCTCTCATCTGGCAGTGGAAAGGAACAGAGGGTGTTGATATCTCTATCATGAGACTGGAAGAGCTATGGGGGGGATGGTAATTTCTTACTGACTGGGATCCGAGGTGTGTATCTGTGTGTGTGGTGTGTATCTGTATCAGAGAGAGAATGACGAGAGGGGGGGGGTGTGGCGGGGGGTTGTCAGGTCAGGGTGTGTTATAATGGGTTTTAGACGGGGAACTCCTGACACAAGACGAACATATTAATAATACAACTGTGAGCAGACGCAACACTATCTCCTGCTTGAACCCAGCTCAGCCCGCAGACTTTTGGCACAAATATCCTTATCCGGTGATAGTCAATCTGGGCTGGGGAGGGAGCGAGCCATGTGCAAGCGGCGGGAGACAGAGCGGGAGCTCTCTGGGCACTGTAAAATGATCAGTCTGTGTCCTGTGGTGGCATTGCTCCCTAGGTAAGAGGCTGGGTGCTGAATAGACAGAGGAATAGGAGAAGGAAAGAGTCCCTCTGATTAATACGGCAGTATTGGACTCACTCTCTCTTCCTCTGTTAATAAACCACAAAGACACTAGGTGGAAAGGGAAGCCAGGCATAATCAGGAAGTGGAGGCTCCTCACAATTACACTAATCAGACTTAGTTAATTTAGCTTGGGACATTGATGAGGCTGTGTGTGACTGAGCATCTAGTGAGGGAGGCCCTGTGTGTGTGTTGTGTGTGGTTGTGGTGTTGTGTGTGGGTGTTGTGGTGTGGTGTGTGTGTGTGTGTGC
>NC_036842.1:64501692-64523024 GCF_002910315.2 Salvelinus sp. IW2-2015
AACGTAAGGAATCAGAATTGTCCCAGTGCTGATTGAGGGTTGCTGTGATGTGATGCATCGCTGTCTGCGTCATGTGTATTCAGGGATTGACTCAGAACATATTGGGGTGGTGATGAATGCAGTGCTGTGTGTTGGTCTAGTGGAGGGACAGTCAGGGCCTATCTCCTGGTCACAGTCTGATAAATGGCCTTCTTGTAATGGGAGAGGGACAGCTGCTCTGAGTCCACGACTCATCACGGCTGAGGAGGTTCTGGACGGGCGGAGCCACACACACAGCGCCTTACTATAGCCTCTGAGTGGCTCTCTTGTGGCCAGAAGCTGTCTGCGATGTCACCATGCAGGCCAAACACACACTGGCCAGGCAGACACACACACACACACACACACACACACACACACACACACACACACACACACACTGACTGTGAAATAATGAGGGGTCCTCAGACTAGTAGAAAGAGCTCATTATACTATGAGTTTTACTCACAGCAACATCTTGACTGAAGCAGAGCTTATGTCTTCAGACTCACTGAGCTTTCTCAGGACTCCAGAGTGATTCTCCATTTCCCACCAGGGATGTATCAAATCAGCTGGTGTTAATGGATAAATGGATTCTACTCAACGTGGACAGATAAATTGTTTAAAGTAATCCCTACTTTCAAAAAGGCCACGTGAAATTTGAATGGTTTAAGAGAGGATGTTAACTGAGGTTTGAATAGAATGAGAGTCAGAAGTATCATTTCTTCTATATGCTTAAGTGGCAATGAGGTAATGATACGGGTAGCATGGTGCCTCATATTGCCTAGTCTTCCATTTTATCTTTACTCTCCCTTTCCAGCTTGTCCTCTTTATCTATTCCATCCATCTCTCCTTCAGACAAAAGAGATTCCTTTGACGGCCATGCTTTGTCTGCTGCTCTCTGTCATAAGTTCATTTCCTGTTGCAGCGAGGGAGTGGACAGAGAGGACTGATGACATCACAAGATTTGAACTTTGCCTTTATTAGCTGAAGGCCTGCCTGCCTGCCAAATCTCAGTATAACTCACCCACAAATCTCTCCCTGTTTTTCTCACTCTGGCCACAGAAACAGGAAGTGCTTAGAGAATGATTCATGTGCCGTTCTGATTGGGTATGAGTAAATAACTAGATGACTACTAGTCTCTCTCCCTACTATAAATTGCATATACGATGTACACACCGCCCCAGACTCAGCTGAGGGTGAGGAGAAATCGCCATGTCTAGAAAACTCAAAGTAGTCTCCCGGGTCACAATTTGTTTCTATTCTGCCAACCTCCAACTCTWGTCAAAACAGCAAGGGCTCATTTGAATCTGTTGTTCCAACAACAATGTTGTTCAGGTGGCCATACTAACCCAGTGGCTCTGTCTGTGCTGTGCTCCATTTCCTTTGTTTGGGGTAGAAACCTGACAATGGCAACAGTGAGTCACGGGAGTCCAGCAGTTTTCTAGCTGTGTATAGCTAAGTCACTATGCTAACACATCATTGTGGAGGTCCCTGTTGAAAAAAAGCCTGCCCCCATCACCCTAGAGCTGGGAGCAGACAAAGTCTGACGGCAAACGTTAGAAAGAGGTGAAGAGAGAGAGAGTAAAAGAGAAGGATATTCATCATCCAGAGGCCTAAAAGTTCATTGACTTGCATTTAGAAGGGTCATGGCTAAACGGGGATCTTAAACATTTACACTTAACAGCAAGCTGAAGAAGTTAGGGTAAGAACTAGGGAAAGAGTGATGGTAGAAATGAAGGAAAGGGAGAGAGATCCACAGGACGAGAGGGAGAGGAAAAAGAGGTGCAGTGGGTCTGGGAGAGGGAAGGAAAGGGCTGCAGTGTTCATTCAGACAGCCACTGAGCAGGAAGTAATGTGGCAGCTGGTTGAGCACGCTCAGTGCAGAAAGGTCAGTGAAGGGGAAGGCAGCACGGCGCATGTGTGTGTGTGTGTGTGTGTGTGTGTGTGTGTGTGTGTGTGTGTGTGTGTGTGTTGTGTGTGTGTGTGTGTGTGTGTGTGCGTGCGTGAACGTGAGAGGGAGGCAGGGTGGCCTTTGTCTTTTGCCTCTACGTGACCCCGTGGGACACACACTGATTAAGTCACAAGAGGTGTATGTGTGTTTGTACATGACTGTATATTTGTCCACGGAGACAGGACCTTGGGCACAGACATTTTATGAAACCCCCTCTCCCGACTTACAAAGCATCACAGCAATAAGTCATGTCTTTTGCAAACAATACTCTGCCCTTCTTCCTTTGTGCTGTTTCTGTCTCTCTGTTCTCCCCATCCAGCCCCCACCCTTTAAACAAACGCCCCCTCAGTCATCCAAAGTTTTTATTAGTTTAAAACAGATAGACGCCGCAGACAAAACAAGGCTGTCTCTGCTGCTTAAATCACATTAGCCACCTGAGCCTGGCCAACAATGCCACTGGGTTACAAAAAGTAAACTTTTCGTTTTTTTGTTTGGGGTAGACTTCTGAGAAGTCACTGGCTTTCTCTGGGCTAAGTAGCATGCAAGCACATAGCCTTTGACTTTTCAGATGCTCACAGCACAGCTACACAGACTGCAATTACAGCAAAGCCTTGCTAGGCCTGTGTGTAAGCCAGTGGTATATGACATACTCACAGACAGGGAGCAGACTCAGTACAGATGGAGGGGTCTGTGTCTGTGTCTGTGTCTGTGTCTGCCTGCCTGCCTGCCTGCCTGCCTGCCTGCCTGCCAAGCAGAAAAACAGGGGCCAGAGTGAGGGAATGAAGAGATGTGACTCAGTCAGTCCAATGGGGATTTTGTTTTGGTCTTTATCAGCTGAGACAGACACTGCTGGACACCACCACAGACACAATGTGCTGCTGCTGTGGAGGTATTGGCGTCTTCCCACAAGGTAGCAAGCAACAATTTGGGTCTACCTCATAAAAAGAACAGCGAGAAGCCCATATGGGACCATTTGTAGGCAAATAATGTGAACAATAAACTACAGTAGTCAAACAGGGTCTAGCTGCAGGAAAATAATCCTGAAGGACAAGACTTAACACAAATAACCTATAAGAGACAATAGCATAAGGTARCCTAGAGGTTAAAGAGGCACACAACACTCTCCTAGTTGAAAATAGGCTATATCAGTAAATTCCATTTTTTATTACTATTTTTGAGAATTTATGTTGTTATTCCAGTGAATGTGTGTATGTGTTGGTGTGTTACACCTTGATCTCTCTCCATGTCCTTGGTATTCTCCGGACGAGCCCAGACCCGTCTTCCACGAGCTCCAGCTCTCAGCGGACCACTCATCGGAACATTCCACAACCTCTACATACACCTCTCCTGTTACCTCACAATCCAAAGGTGTCACAACACCCCTTCTACAACACGCTACACAAAATACAAACACAGACATTCATACTAGCTCTAAAGACTCATTCATAAGGTGGCAATCAACATAACATACTTTCAAATCTTATCAGTCACACCTACAATATATAGGCCAAGTCAAATAAAGGATTTCACACAAATAGACATTCACACTAAAGCATGCTAAAATGTATGCCACTATTATGAATCATCTCTTCTCAAGGTGGAAAAGAAGAGACAAAGACAAAGAGCTTCAACCCTTCTCCCTGTCAAGTTTCAACAGCGGTAAGAAAATATCTCTGATTCTTGTAGCTACAGGCTACAACAAAGTGCTTGAGCTCTGCCCATTGCACAAGACTGAGTGACAGGCTAACTGGTGAGTGTGTGGTGGAACTCCACCCTGTACGCCACACAAAGCTGACAGCAGTTCCACTGTTGTAGTCACAGAGCGAGAGAGGAAGGACAATGACACCCAGTTCTGATTTCTCCTATCTACATACCAAAACAATTTCTCCTCTCATCTATAAACACAGGCAGTCGCAATGGCAAAAACATGTACAGAACTCTCAATGCCCGACAATAAATCCTAAAATTACAGCCTTGAGTGGGGATACAGTGGAGAGATACAATGATTTTCCAGAGCGTGAAACGTCATTGTGACCTCAGCCAAACATTCCAGTGGTTAGGTGTGAGAGACAAGGCCAGGAATTCAGGGAGCACTCTGATACATTTCAGGGGAAGGGAAATACAAAGATAGGCCTACTGCTTAGGATGGAATGTGAAGGTTCAACCAAGCAGAAGTGGCACAGCTCCACAGGTTTTTAGAGCATCTGCATGTGCCTCACAGAACTACCTCAGTCAATCTGTTTAGATAAAATATCAGTGGATATGTGTTCTGTGCTGTTAGCTTTGACAACAGCATTCCCTGGCTCATTCAACTGCCCTGAGGGCATCAAACCAACCTGGCTGTGTGAGGAGAAAGCCCAGCGCTATTGTAACTAGATCAGACAGCTGAAAAGCCAGCGCTTTGTGCAGAATMCATTTTGCCTGGTGTAGGCCTAGCTAGCTGTTCTGCTCTGCAATGGRTTTCTTATCTGAACTCCCTCCGTCTCTGCCTCTATTCCTCCAGTAAAGCCCAATTATCCCCCACATAAAGCAGGTGCCCTGGGGAGAGTGCAGTTTGACTACAGCAGAAAACATGTGCCCCCAGGCCCTGTTGTTTGCTGCTGAACTGGGAAAAGAGAGATACCGTCAGTGCTACCTGCGGAAGAGACTGGGTGAACTGTGTTTAAGAGATTAGGCCAGCCACAAACCAAGGTCTGTTTCAAACCTCKAGTTTTCTTCAACGTAAAGCTCTTTGAAAAACACCATGAAATTATGATGTTTAGCATCTACATGATGACACCTTCATGACAAAGAACCTAACAGAACAAATTCAACATAATTATTTGCGTGATAGCACACTGTACTGTATGCATTCGGAAAGTATTCTTCCTTGACTTTTCCCATATTTTGTTACGTTACAGCCTAATTCTAAAATGGATTAAATCGTTTTTTTGTCCCTCATCAATCTACACACAATACCCCATAATGACAAAGCAAAAACAGGTTTGCATACATTTTGCAAATGTATTAAAACTTTAAAACTGAATTATCACATTTACAGCCTCGAGTCTTCTTGGGTATGACGATACAAGCTTGGCACACCTGTATATGAGGAGTTTCTCCCATTCTTCTCTGCAGATGCTCTCAAGCTCTGTCAGGTTAGATGGGGAGCGTTGCTGCACAGCTATTTTCAGGTCTCTCCAGAGATGTTCGATCAGGTCCAAGTCCGGGATCTGGCTGGGCCACTCAAGGATATTCAGACACTTATCCCAAAGCCACTCCTGTGTTGTCTTGGCTGTGTGCTTAGGGTCATTGTCCTGTTGGAAGGTGAACCTTTTCCCCAGTCTGAGGTCCTGAGCGCTCCGGATTTTTTTATCAAGGATCTCCCTGTCCTTTGCTCCGTTCATTATTCCCTTGATCCTGACTAGTCTCCCAGTCCCACCCTCTGAAAAACATCCCCACAGCATGATGCTGCCACCACCATGCTTCACCGTAGGGATGGTGCCAGGTTTCCTCCAGACGTGATACATGGCATTCCGGCCAAAAAGTTCAATCTTGGTTTCATCAGAACAGAGAATCTTGTTTTTCATGGTTTGAGAGTCCTTTAGCTGCCCTTTTCCAAACTCCAAGAGGGCTGTCATGTGCTTTTTACTGAATAGTGGCTCACGTCTGGCCACTCTACCATAAAGGCCTGATTGCTGCAGAGACGGTTGTCCTTCTGGAAGGTTCTCCCATCTCCACAAAGGAACTCTGGAGCTCTGTCAGAGCGTCCATTGGGTTCTTGGTCAGCTCCCTGACCAAGGCCTTTCACCCGCGATTGCTCAGTTCGTCCGGGCGGCAAGCTCTAGGAAGAGTCTTGGTGGTTCCAAACTTCTTCCATTTCAGAATGATGGAGGCCACTGTGTTCTTGTAGACCTTAAATGCTGCAGACATTTTTTGGTATCCTATCCCCAAATCTGTACCTCRACACAATCCTATCTCTGAGCTCTACGGACAATGCCTTCGACCTCATGGCTTGGTTTTTGCTCTGACATGCACTGTCAACTGTGGGACCTTATATAGACAGGTGAGTGCCTTTCCAAATCGTGTCCAATCAATTCAATTTACCACAGGTGGATTACAATCAAGTTGTAGAAACATCTTAAGGATGGTCAATGGAAACAGGATGCACCTGAGCTCAATTTYGAGTCTCATAGCAATGGGTCTGAATACTAATGTAAATAAGGTATTTCTGTTTTTTATTTTTAATACATTTGCAAAAGTTTCTAAAAACCTGTCTTCGCATTGTCATTATGGGGTATTTTGTGTAGATTGATGAGGGGAAAAAAATATTGAATCAATTTTAGAATAAGGCTGTAAACACAATGTGGAAAAGTCAAGTGGTCTGAATACTTTCCGAATGCACTGTATTTGAGTCACTAACATCTTCACATGTTCATGTTTGGTATATATTTTACATGTCTGTGTGTACCAATAATCTGTTTTTAACCTATATCTGAAACCCTGTGACTCATGGTTGGTTGTGCAGACACGTCAGAGGTGACAGTTTCACCAGTGTGGAGTGACCCTCCTTGTATCAACCTTCCTGCTACACCTGGGCTGAGTCACAGCCTGGCGCTTGGTGTCCCAGTGGGTATTACTACGCTCAGTGACTGTGTGGCACCTATAATCTCTCTGAGGGAAGGGACTGACTGACTGGCTGAGGGGTTTCACTGCCAGACCTCCCAGGGGATGACAGGGGGAATTCCACCGCAGCACCCAGGCAGGCAGGGGGCTGTGAGTCAGTCAGAAATGAGTCAGGCCTAGGAGACAGGGGCGAGAGGCAAGGGCCTTCAAGGGCCTCTTCCTTTGACCCCCACAGACACCCCCACTTACTCACTCAGTCACTACTGCATCCACTTAATCTATTTATACCAGTTTCCCAAACTAGGGGTCGCCTGATTTGAAAATGGGGTCATGAGAGAAAATGTGCGTTTGGTTCATAGAACCAGGGTTAAGTCAGTAACCTCCGGTGGTAGCTAGATGCAGATGTAATAAACAAAATGGTTTCTGTTTTCTTCCTACAAATGTGGCTCTATCTTCTGAATGGTTTAAACTAYAAAATATTAGGACATCACTGAAAGATAACTCTCAGGAACACATACATACAGTATGTGCTGTTTCCCTCTACTATGCCCACAAGTCGTTAGAACCGAGTGGACAAGACCAAGCACTAAATCAATGATGTTCTTTTCTACACAAAATATCATACAACATTATTGCCTGATGATCTTCTGAATTTACCAATACCTTTGATGCATTTCAGTCACTTCAAACCATACTGTCTTCAGATTGAAATACAGTCAAAAATATTGTCAAACTGATTTGTAATAGGTTGTCATATTAATAAAAATGTTTTAAAGTTAACATTGGCTGTTGATTACATAACTTGTTTTACATAGAGGGTCACAAATGTTTTTTTATATCAAAATGGGGTCGCTGGCCAAAAAAGTTTGGGAACCCCTGATTTATAAACTAGCATCACGCCTGGCTTCATTAACCCCTCCTTCTGAAATAGCAAGCCGATAGCTAGCTAGCACGTTACAAGGCATTCACTGCATTGTCAAGTTTAGCTTCTCTCAAAATGGCATCCATGATTACTAAGGCCAACCTGGGAAATAAACATCTCTTAGACATGAAGGCTAAACCTTCCATCTACATAACCTCATTACAGTCACCAATCAGCCATTGTTAATTAAAGACAGCTAGGAAAAGTCTAAAAGACATATGGTAATGCCAGTGGTGTTTGTTGATTTTGTAATTACATGCGTTCTAATGTGTGTGTGAAACCCCAGGCCAAGGGATAAACAAGGGGACTATCCAACGCCTCTCCAGGGGGTCGGCCCCAGTGCTGCTAAAGAGCATAAACCTCTGACGGAAATGCAGTATGGCCCTGTCAACCAAATACCAAACCCCTRTGTAATTACAGCACTACAAGCTTACAGAATGCCAACACTTTCAAACAATAGCAAGGAACGGAGGGTACTGCCAAGACTCCAGCAGCAGGCCACTGCACTCTTTTCTCTCCCCTCTACTCTCTCTATAAAACCTTAATCTTTCAACTTTCTCCTGAGTCAGCAGAGCCAGCCCAGCGCAGCGGAGCTCCATGGCTCTCCCTCCCGTCTGCCTGTTCCAAAGCCCTTTCTTCTAACAGCGTCTTAAGTCCTCCAACTCTCCCCCTTTCAGAGAAGCGGGGCCTTTACAAACCATACAGGACAGCAGAAAATAACACTAAACTTTGTTCAGGAACTAGTATGAAAAAGACCAAGGAGAGTTTACTTGTGTTCTATTCTTCTCCTTTCGTGTGTAGAATTTTAACTTAACATTTCTATCTACCTAAAATACACAACACAATACACATTCTGAGACGCATAGCACAGCAAACAAAGTAAGTTGTGCTGATAACTAACAAAAGGTAAGATACACAGAAAACATGTTAACTCAAGTTCCCCCCACTCTTGTCCTTCTCTTCCCTCAGTGTGCTGCCCTCCCTCTCTTTTTTCCACATCTCTACTCTTTCCCATTTGGGGCATTTAGTATGTCCTGACAAAAGTGTTCACACAGCAATGGGAACAGCAAACACACACATTAGACACTCACCAGATAGTTCATTTTCAGCCCTCTTGTGTGAGTCCGTGCGACAGACTCCAGACAGGAGTAACAGGGCAGCGATTTAGCCCTGGAAACAGACCCTGTGTCCTGGAAACAGACCCTGTGTCCTGGAAACAGACCCTGTGTCCTGGAAACAGACCCTGTGTCCTGGAAACAGACCCTGTGTCCTGGAAACAGACCCTGTGTCCTGGAAACAGACCCTGTGTCTCGCCACCAGTTAAAGTTCCCTGTTGTCTCTTTCCCAGGCAGAAGGACTTGGGCAGATTCTAACACATTCTCTGGCACTGTGATCTCAAAGTGCAAGAATGAGACTGTCCCATTTACATCTCTCTCTCTCTCCGTGTCTGTCCTTTGCTGCTTCTCCCGACTCCCTCTTGCTCTCTGTCTCTGGCCAAGGGAGGGAGGGAAGAATGCGCAGTAATCTGACACCCCCCAGTTCCTGCACAATCCCGTTCCCACTCCCGGGCTGTGATTGGTCGAAGGACCTCTTCTTATGTTAATGAATCTTGTCCTCTCTCTCCCCCTGGCTGTGTGGAATGTTTAGTGCCTGTGCTCAGACCTTGGAGGGACACAGACACTGAGTTTTTCAACAACAAAAAAATTACCCCAGCAAAACACACATACCTCCCCCAGCCACCTCGGCTCAATCTTTTCCTCCTCACCAATGTCATCTCTATTTGTATTATCTGCCCACTGGCTATAGACTCACTTGGCATTTCCCTCCTCACAAAAACTATTCTTATTTCTCTTTTGTCTCATCAGTCTCCCATTTTTGCTCAGATACATGAACACATTATACACACATTATACACTCCGTATTTGATTAGATTTAACCTTAACAAATTCTTATTTACAATGACGGCCTACCCCGGCCAAACCCGGACGACGCTGGGCCAATTGTGCGCCACCCTATGGGACTCCCAATCACGGCCGGTTGTGATACCGTTACATGTTAGTCAATCTAATAATGCATGTCTAAACACTATTACTGGCAGTGTGTTGTACTACAGCACACACATTCAAATCCAAGACAAGACAATCTATCCACCTGACAGGTGTGGCACATCACGAAGCTGATTAAACACCATGGTTATTACACAGGTGCACCTTGTGCTGGGGGCAATAGAAGGCCACTCTAAAATGTGCAGTTTTGTCACACAACACAATGCCACAAATATCTCAAGTTTTGAGGGAGYGTGCAATTGGCATGCTGACTGCAAGAATGTCCACCAGAGCTGTTGCCAGAGAATTGAATGTACATTTTTCTACCATAAGCCGCTTCCAAGGTCGTTTTAGAGAATTTGGCARTCCGGCCAACCGGCCTCACAACCGCAAACCACATGTATGGTGTCGTGTGGCTGAGCGGTTTGCTGATGTTAACTTTGTGAACAGAGTGCCCCATGGTGGCTGTGAGGTTATGGTATGGGCAGGTATAAGCTACGGACAATGAACACAGTTGCATTTTATCGATGTCAATTTGAATTCACAGAGATACCTTGACGAGATCCTGAGGCCCAYTGTTGTGCYATTYATCCACCKCCATCACCTCATGTTTCAGCATGATAATGCACGGTCCCATGTCGCAAGGATCTGTACACAATTCCTGGAARCTGAAAATGTTCCACAGGCCACAATCAACAGCATRATCAACTCTATGCGAAAGATCTGTCGCGCTGCATGAGGCAAATGGTGGTCACACCAGATACTGACTGGTTTTCTGATCCACRCCCCTACTTTTTTAAAGGTATCTGTGAACAGATGCATATCTGTATTCCCAGTCATGTGAAATCCATAGATTAGGGCCAAATGAATTTATTTCAATTGACTGATTTCCTCATATGAACTGTAACTCAGTAAGATCATTGAAATTGTTGCATGTTGCATTTATATTTATGTTCAGTATAATATCAACTGGGTAGAATATCTCAGTGTCGGTCATGCAGCCCCTACCCAACAACCACACCACAAAATACATTTGTAAATAATTTTTTTATATCATACAAGGGGTGTCCTTTGAGAAATTAACTTGGTAAATCAGAGTATAACACAATAACTGTATAAGTGTTACGCCCTGATCTGTTTCATCTGTCTTGTTGATTGTCTCCACCCACCTCCAGGTGTCTCCTGTTTTCCCCATTAGTCCCCGGTGTATTTATCCCTGTTGTCACGTTCCTGACCTGTTTTCTGTTAGTTTTTGTATGTGTTAGTTGGTCAGGACGTGAGTTTGGGTGGGCAGTCTATGTTTTCTGTTTCTATGTTGGTTAATGGGTACCTAATATGGTTCTCAATTAGAGGCAGGTGGTTTTCATCTCCTCTGATTGAGAATCATATTAAGGTAGGTGTTGTCACATTGTTTGTCGTGGGTGGTTGTCTTCCGTGTCTGTGTTTGTTTGCACCATACGGGACTGTTTCGTTCGTTCATCGTTTTATGTAGTCATTTTTCTGTTCGTTTGCTCTTCGTGTTTCATGTAAGTTCGTCGTCCAGGTCTGTCTACTCCGTGTGTTGTTTTGTTAGTTTCAAGTGAAGTTCGTGTTTTCTTTAATAAATCATGTCATATCAAGACGCTGCATTTTGGTTCAATCCCTGCTCCTCCTCTTCGGAWGAAGAGGAGGAGGAACGCCGTTACACCTGTTTCTTGTCTCTCTGTGCCAGTTCGTCTTGTTTTGCCAAGTCAACCAGCATTTCTCCTAGCTCCTATTTTTCCCAGTCTCTGTTTTTTCAGAGCCCTCCTGGTTTTGACCCTTGCCTGTCCTGACGCCGAATCCGCCTGCCTGACCACTCTGCCTGTTCTGACCTCGAGCCTGCCTATCCCCTTGTACTGTTTGGACTCGGACCTGTTCACTGAACCCCTGCCTGTTCTGACCTCGAGCCTGTCTATCGCCTGGTACTGTTTGGACTCCGACCTGTTCTGACCTCGAGCCTGCCTATCCCCTTGTACTGTTTGGACTCCGACCTGTTCACTGAACCCCTGCCTGTTCTGACCTCGAGCCTGCCTATCCCCTTGTACTGTTTGGACTCGGACCTGTTCACTGAACCCCTGCCTGTCCTGAACTCAAGCCTGTCTATCGCCTGGTACTGTTTGGACTCTGACCTGGTTTATGAACTCTCGCCTGTCCCCGAYCTGCCTTTTGCCTACTCCTTTTGGTGTAATAAATATCGGAGCTCAACCATMTGCCTCCTGTGTCTGCATTTGGGTCTCGCCCTGTGCCCTTATAATAAGCGTATATAACATAAGTAGTTCCACAAGGGGAATCTCACAAGACTGTTAAGATGCCATTAAAGTACTCCGAAAAATTTGAAGGTTGTTGAAGAAAGCTTTAAGTCCGTATCTAAGGTAGAGTTCACGGCTCAGGGAAAACAAACAATGAGGGATGACACCCAACTCCTAGTCATCCATCTAAACCAGATTAAGCAGGCCAGGAGGTCAAATACAGGCCAACTTGTCAATCAATATTCCAGAACTAAGTCAACACCAATGGCTTCCAATGGAACCATTCAGTCTCCATGCAGATATGTCTAACACTCAAACATAACTCACCTCCATGTGTCATACTACAGTATACTGATTAAATCAATAGTGGCTAGACTTTGTTATGAGAAAGAAAGGTGAGCAGGATACGGTATAGTTATGAGTGAGGTATGTGAAGGTGAGAGAGTGAGAAAGAGAGAGAGACTTCCTAACCTCCTGCCAAATGTAATCAAATGTAATCAAATCAAAGTTTATTTGTCACGTGCGCCGCATACAACAGGTGTAGACCTTACAGTGAAATGCTTACTTACAGGCTCTAACCAATTGTGTGAAAAAAAGGTATGTGTGTGTGTATGTGTGTGTAGGTAAGTAAAGAAATAAAACAACAGTAAAAATAAATGTGAAAATAAGAGTAGCAAGGCTATATACAGACACTGGTTAGTCAGGCTTATTGAGGTAGTATGTACATGTAGGTATGGTTAAAGTGACTATGCATATATGATGAACAGAGAGTAGCAGTAGCGTAAAAGGAGGGTCTGGCGGGAGGTGGGGACACAATGCAGATAGCCCAGTTAGCCAATGTGCGGGAGCAGGGTTGGTCGGGCCAACTTGAGGTATATGTACATGGATGTAATGGTTAAAGTGACTATGCATATAAGATAAACAGAGAGTAGCAGCAGCGTAAAAGAAGGGGTTGGGGGGGGGGGGGGCCACAAAATGTAAATAGTCCGGGTAAACCATTGGTTACCTGTTCAGAAGTCTTATGGCTTGGGGTAAAAACTGTTTGAAAGCCTTTTTGTCCTAGACTTGGCACTCTGGTCTACCGCTTGCCATGCGGCGTAGTAGAGAAGACGTCCTATGACTGGGGTGGCTGGGTTCTTTTGACAATTTTTAGGGCCTTCCTCTGACACCACCTGGTGTAGAGGAACTGGATGGCAGGCAGCTTTGCCCAGTGATGTACTGGGCCGTACGCACTACCCTCTGAAGTGCCTTGCGGTCAGAGGCCGAGCATTGCCGTACCAGGCAGTAATTGCAACCGGTCAGGATGCTCTCGATGTTGCAGCTGTAGAACCTTTTGGATCTGAGGACCCATGCCACAAATCTTTTTAGTTTCCTGAGGGGGAATAGCTTTGTCGTGCCCTCTTCACGACTGTCTTGGTGTGTTTGGACCATTCTAGTTTGTTGTTGATGTACCACCAAGGATTTGACAGCTCTCAACCTGCCCAGACTACAGCCCCGTCGATTGAGAATGGGGACGTACTCAGTGCTCCTTTTCCTGTAGTCCACAATCATCTCCTTAGTCTTGGTTACGTTGAGGGATAGGTTGTTATTCTGGCACCACAAAATAAAAACAAAATGCTGGACACTTGGCTGGTTTTCCTTCACTCTGCGGTCCAACTCATCCCAAACCATCTCAATTTGTTTGAGGTCGGTGATTGTGGAGGCCAGGTCATCTGATGCAGGCAGTCCACCACTCTCCTTCTTGGTCAAATAGCCCTTACACAGCCTGGAGGTGTTGGGTCATTGTCCTGTTTGAAAAAACACATGATAGTCCCACTAACGCAAACCAGATGGATTGGCGTATTGCTGCAGAATGCTGTGGTGCCAGGCTGGTATCTTGATTCTTAAATTTAATCACAAAACAGTGTCACCAGTAAAGCACCCCACACATCACACCTCCTCCTCCATGCTTCATGGTGGGAACCACACATGTTCACCTACTCTGCCTCTCACAAAGACACGGCGGTTGAACCAAACTCTCAAATTTGGACTCATCAGACCAAGGACAGATTTCCACCGGTCAAATGTCCATTGCTCGTGTTTCTTGGCCCAAGCAAGTCTCTTCTTCTTATTGGTGTCCTTTAGTAGTGGTTTCTTTGCAGCAATTCAACCATGAAGGCCTGATTCACGCAAGTCTCCTCTGAACAGTTGATGTTGAGATGTGTCTGTTACTTGAACTCTGTGAAGCATTTATTTGGGCTGCAATTCTGAGGCTGGTAACTCTAATGAATGTATCCTCTGCAGCAGAGGTAACTCTGGGTTCCTTTCTGTGGCGGTCCTCATGAGAGCCAGTTTCATCATAGCGCTTGATGGTTTTTGCGACTGCACTTCTTGAAATTTTCCGGATTGACTGACCTTCATGTCTTAAAGTAATGATGGACTGTCGTTTCTCTTTGCTTATTTGAGCTGTTCTTGCCATAATATGGACTTGGTCTTTTACCAAATAGGGCTGTCTTCTGTACAGTATACCACCCTTACCTTTTCACGACACAACTGATTGGCTCAACCTCATTAAGAAGGAAAGAAAGAAGCCAAAGGTCCTGAGTGGTATCAATCTCCATGGTGATTGAGCTGTTTCACTGAAGTAGACTCACTTCTGGTGCTCAATACACACATACGCAGCACACATTCACACACACACACACGTGTGAAGTTCAGAGTTTTACATGGTCTCATGGGACTGTTGTCTCATGCGACCCGTACAACAGTCCCAGTCTCTCTTGTCAGACCCTCGGTGAGATCACAGCTATCAATTAAACAGAGAGCCAGTTCAGACACAGASATTAGACCATCACATCAGAGTCAGACATTACTTCAATTAGACTCCCTCCCCTCCTCCCCTCTCACTACTTAGCTAATGAGCCACCCCCCACCAGGGCCCACTAATCAATCCCCCTGGCCCAGGAGAGAAGACCTGAGCCCAGAGTAACAGGCTTAACTACCTGTCAAAATACCACAAGGCACAAAGAAAGACATTCAATGATGGTACACACATAGACCTGTAAACCTGACCAGAGAATATTGCAGTGGTGGCTAAATATCTCAGAAGAAGAATATAACAGTGGACTACAAATGAACCGCAGGCGCAGACAGTTGCACCCGCAGCACATAATTCAGACACATCTCTCAGCTAGACCTTCAGTCCAAGTGGGTCTGCATGGCTTGCATCTGGGGTCTGTGGGTTCTGTCGTTGCTATGCAGCAGAACACTGGGTCCATTGTGCTGGTGTTGTCTAGACCATAGCTGTCCAACTGCCCATGCATTCCTCACACCTACACACTGAGTGCCTCTCCTGGCCCAGCCTCACCCGCCACAGCCCTGGTCCCTGGCCCCTAGGGCCCCCTGCTCCAGCCAGCACGCAGCCTTTGTCACTCACACATTGTACAAATGCCTGAAAACACTGGCTCCCCTTCGCCGTGCTCAGACAGAACAGACTTATCATTAAGGAGGACAAGAGATGTAGTTCACCAAATGTGAATAAGGAAATATGGAAATCCTGTTTCCTAGTGAATTGAGGTTATGTTTCTGTCTCTCTGTGAATTCACAGGAAGTACAGAGGTCCTACTGGGACTGTTGCTGGGCAGGACCACAGTCTCTCCAGCTCTCCCTCCACCATCTCCCCAAAACCAGCTCACAATGGTGAATCACGCGGATCACTAATTACTTAATTAACCCCTTAAAAATAACTTATTCAATAATGTGTACGATGTTTAGCATTAAATGAGCCCATTCTACAGTGAGATTTTATGAATTTTAGTATAAGCCTATGACAATGTGGATTTTAGTATTCCATAATTCAAATAGATATTTAATCATTATTAGGGTTTGACTAAACCTCAAGCTGTCATTTGTACTGATTAACCCTACTACTGTAAGCCTCTGGCTAGTAAGCTGTTATAATTGAAAGGCATTTCTTTTGATTCCAAACAGTTGTATCATGCACACACTCATATCCAAACTATGCATAATAACAAAGGGTGTCCTGTGGGGAATGGGCCCGTGCTGCAAAACTGTGACATCATTCATAGTGGCTGAGAGTGAAACAATGCACATCCTTGTGTTTGACATCCACCCCCCTGGTCAACAGGAATATTCCTGCAGCTTCGAAGGGCAAAAACTAAAAGACTGATTATTTTGTTGTGACTGTGTCAGTCCTGCTGTGCAGTCTGTAACATAAGGCTTTTCAAAGGCGGAAGAGTGGAAGTGGGGAAATCCTCCAACAACACAGTAATACACTCATCCACAACAAAACACAACCAAGCTTGCATGCACACGTTSGATGGACAGTGACACACACACACACACACACACACACACACACACACACACACACACACACACACACACACACACACACACACACACACACACACACACACACACACACACACGACAAAGTCTGTCCTCTTACAGGATACAGCATCAAAGATTCTGAACGTGTGATCTGACATTTTGGGTCTTCGCTCCAGACTGGCAGTTTGAGGGAGGAGACTGTTATCTGGGATGCACAGGAAAAAACAAGCTATAGCCTACCGTGATAAATTAACAATATTCACTGTAAGTGTTTACAAATCCCCATCCCCCGAGTAATAGGATTGATCTGAACAGCTTCAACATTCATTTCCATAGATAATTGCATTTGTTTATTCTCTGATTTTATATTTCATTTGTTTTCTTATCAGGAAAGCTTGTTAATACTCTGAGATGATTAAAAACCACAAAGTGAGTATTTCTTTCATCAAAGCTCGCTCCACAAAGCTGCCTGTTCCTCAGTATAAGCGCTCTGAAGCACAGGGGTAATTTCCCTCTCTCTGTTTCGCTGCAATAAAAAGATTAGCATTAATGCGTCAGGAAGCAAATGGCATTATCTCTGTGTGTGGAGAATGGGAGGCTGATTGTATTTCCAGGCTAAACGAGAGAAGATGATCCCTGGAGGAACTCATTGTTTATGGTAACACGTCTTCCTCACTGAGACGCTTAGACGCTATAGGACCTCAAACTCTCCCAAAATACGCAATCTTTCCACTGCCAAGTTAATTAGATTCTCCTGATCTGCTTTTTCATTTAATCTCTATTATAGTTGGATGTCGTTGTGCTGCCATTAGTTCGGCAGCACTTCCACTGAAGAGTAATCAGCTAAAATCTTGTGAAATCTGCTGCCTGGCTCCGGGCTCCGGAGCCAAACACAAAATCTGAGTTCAGTTTAATCCACCAGAAGAGACAGAACAAATACTACAACAAATATTATGGTTAAACTCAAATATACTAATTGATTAAAAAAAGTATAATCTTTGTAAATTATATCATAAATAGGACAGGTGGAGTTATGTCACACATGCATCTAACACAAATATCTACATTAGTAATGTACTTGTCCTCTTTCTTAGTTGTACACTGGGGCCTCCCACTCCTCTTTCTATTCTGGTTAGAGACAGTTTGCGTTGTTCTGTGAAGGGAGTAGTACACAGCTTTGCACGAGATCTTCAGTTTCTTGGCAATTTCTCGCATGGAGTAGCCTTCATTTCTCAGAACAATAATAGACTGACGAGTTTCAGAAGAAGGTTCTTAGTTTCTGGCCATTTTGAGCCTGTAATCGAACCCACAAATGCTGATGCTCCAGATACTCAACTAGTCTAAAGAAGGCCAGTTTTATTGCTTCTTTAATCAGAACAACAGTTTTCAGCTGTGCTAGCATAATTGCAAAAGGGTTTTCTAATGATCAATTAGCATTTTAAAATGATAAACTTGGATTAGCTAACACAACGTGCCATTGGAACACAGGAGTGATGGTTGCTGATAATGGGCCTCTGTACGCCTATGTAGATACCCCATTAAAAATCTGCCTTTTCCAGCTACAATAGTCATTTACAACATTAACAATGTCTACACTGTATTTCTGATCAATTTGATGATATTTTAATAGACAAAAAAAWTKCAAAAAAACAAGGACATTTCTAAGTGACCCCAAACTTTTGAACGGTAGTGTACGGCATACACAAACACACACACAAATACACTCTCACTCACAACAGATACACACACACACAGACAGGAACACAGAGTTACACACACAAAAAACACACACAGACAGAATTACTTACATAGACACAAGACACACAGACTAAGAAAAACAAACACAGTGTCCCTTCAGTCAGGTTGGAATATAGGAATGTGGATCCAACTCTACAATCCACCTAGGGTTGCAAAATTCTGTGAATTTTCAATAAATTCCCTGGTTTTCCAGAAACCCTGGTTTGAGGACTATGGATTTCCTGCTTATTCCCTACTGATTCAAGGAAACCTCCAACCGGGTCTTCGGGAAATCCAGGGAATTTATTGAAAGTTTTATTTTGCAACCCTAACTCTACCATAACTTCGGACTTTCCAACCATCATTTCCAGGAAGGGGACCTTTTCCTATGGGCACAGTGGCAGGACTGAGTCACTACAAAATAATGCAGCTAGGTGGTCACCATCACTAAGCATGTCAAAATAGGCATGACACAATTACAATATACTTGTAATATACCTGTAATATTGATGTTTATCACTATAATCTATAGCTTGAACAACACAGCCAAACCATTCTTTGGAGCAGATGTCTGGAGAATTGGAGATATGTGAAGGATTTCCGCTATGTTCCTTCAAATAACTGCAATAATCCCTTTAGTCATAGGCAGAGTTATATCTCTGAAGATGCCTTTCCCTCTCTCCATCTGACTGATGTGTGTTTGCATTACTGACTCTGCTCTGTGGTCTTGTATCTGAGGTGTTGGGTGTGAACCGGAGCSCAGCCCTGTATAGATGAAATAACAGGCAGCCCCAGAGAGGTCTTGAGGTGAGAGCACCGGCGCCAGCCATGACAGGCCATCAGTAACTGCCATATAACGTAATATCATTACAATTCTTACTGAAGTGTGACTACGGTCTAATTTAATTTGATTAGTCAGCTCAGCCATTTGTAACTGTCATCTAGGCTACTGTACAGCCTCCYTTGTGGATGGGGATCATGGACCAGGCAAGCTTCTTGAGAGAAATATGGACTATAAATACACTTGTTCAAACGGTAAAGTTTGAATAAAAGAATATGTATTCATTTCAACACAGGTACAATACCTAACCGTGTTCAAGTGCCACATGGATGTTCCTAGCCCTGTGAAACCATGACAACAGATGACAGCTAATGAGGAATAAGTGAACAGTGTGGGTCAGGGTTCACAGAGCTATAATGAGTTCTGTAGCTATGAACTGCATTCTAATCAGCTTTCTTCATCATTTAAAAGAGCTCTCGACTAGTGGAACCATAAAAATAAAAAAGAGACAAAAAACTATTAATTGGAGGAAAATAASATACAGGTCAGAGCTGTTAACTAACTAGTCAACACATATCAGGGCTGAGCAGAGAGAAATGTATACAGAGATATATAGGTACTGTATACTGTATATGGCTCTGGGGATGAGAGCGCACTACTGCCCCCTTGGAGATTACACAAATCAAGGTAACCATGGAATCAGTGGCCACCATAACGTTTGTATTTGTTTATACTGCAAACATAAGACAAGCATCACATAATCACATCCAAATGTCCTTGCAGTATAACCAAAGAGATCTATGTAATTGGACAGCCTTCGACCAAATTAGCACATGGTGCCAACCAGTCGTTGATTTTCCAGGACACTACTGGCCCCTCTGAGATATGTTAGTGATCTGGTGAAGTGACAGGAGTGAAACGTGATCAAGTTTCCATGTCTCTGTCCTGTGTTTGTCCTACAAGGCCAAAGTGGTGTAAGGTCAGGCGTGTTYACCTTGCGGCTATCACCCTGAGGGCCATCCATTACCCCTGTGAGGCCCACAACCTCTAAGGTTCGCTGGCTCCACTACAGCCCAGTGAAACATGACACTCATTCATCAGGGCCTGGAATGTGTGTTAGTGAGAAACAAGAGGTGGAGGGACCACTGTTTTAACAAAAAGATTTAAGACCAGGTGGGGTGGCGGCTGTAGTGGTGACAAATCATCTGACGACCCACCCCACTGACTATCCCTCTCTGTCTATGACATCACCACACGGACGAGGTCAGGGGTCAGTCAGATCCGGCGTTGTGATCGGTGCATTCCACGGACAGAGGAGGCGGTGTGTGTCAGAGCTGCATGGGGAATAACGGTGTCTAATGAGCAGATCAGTATCAGCACAGCTCTCTGATGCCTGCTGTGTCGCTAACACCACCGAGACACTTAAACACCAGCTCCCTGCTCCACATACTAACTCACACACTCAGCCTGCCTGCCTGCTTGGGATTAAGTGAATAGGCGCTTGTGCCAGTCAAACTGAAAGACAGGCCGGGCTAATAAACCAATTAGTGGCTTGGATAGCATGGAGGCGAAAGGGCTCTTAGACCTCACATAAATGAATTGTAAGGAAACAGACCCACTATTCACACTGCTGGTGAACACATACAGTAGGCATACTGTAGTGGCCACACTGCCAACGGCACCACTTCACTGGAACCAACTATTCGTCCATGCCTTGATGTCACCCTCTAGACAAAGCCACCATGCACATTCATATCCTTGTCTCTCACCCCCTGGAATAGGAATGACATCATACACAATACATTTGGAATGGCAAATGAGATTGCTRGGTTGTGTTCCACTTCCAAGAGGCAAAAACACTGGGGGGGCACTGGAATTCATTGGACAATTTGGAGGCTCCACTTTCAGACAGCAGGAGGTGCTTCGACAGTCAATCCCAACCCCAGAGCCAAGGCAGCAAGAGCACTGCCTACAACCACATCAGGAGCACATCATGGTGTCATTATCTCTGGGTGGTGGGGTCAGAACCAACGCAGCCTGGGAAATTGCTATAAAACCTGTGAAAGCCTCTAACAGACTGTAGTGTAGAGAATACAGATTGTGGTATTACAGCCCATCACCATGGAGTTCAGTGAATATGAAGAGAGGAGGGTTATAATCAAAATGATGACAGGGACAAGCAGGACTGATGGACAGGGACATTACAGGCTGATAGCGGACCATGAAGCAACCCCTGTGCAGTGTCACTGTTGTGTTGTACCCTCCCTCTCCTAATACTGTTGTACCCTCCCTCTCCTAATTAACAACAGTATTAGGAGAGGAGGGTACAAAATATTAGGAGAGGAGGGGTACAACAGTATTGGGAGAGGGAGGGTACAACAACAACATGTTAGGAGAGGGAGGTACAACAGTATTAGGAGAGGGAGGGTACAACAGTATATTAGGAGAGGGAGGGTACAACAGCATAGGAGAGGGAGGACAACACACATTAGGAGAGGGAGGGTACAACATTAGGAGAGGGAGGTACAACAACATTAGAAGAGGGAGGGTACAACAACATTAGGAGAGGGAGGTTACAACACATTAGGAGAGGAGGGTACAACAACATTAGAGAGAGGGAGGGTACAACAGTATTAGGAGAGGGAGGGTACAACAACATTAGGAGAGG
>NC_036842.1:64526080-64541960 GCF_002910315.2 Salvelinus sp. IW2-2015
TGTTGTACCCTCCCTCTCCTAATACTGTTGTACCCTCCCTCTCCTAATGTTGTTGTACTCTCCCTCTCCTAATGCTGTTGTACCCTCCCTCTCCCAATGCTGTTGTACCCTCCCTCTCCTAATGCTGTTTTAATCCCATCACATTGTTATTTGCACAGCCGCTTGGAGACAGCGTGAGAAGAAATTAGCAGTATTTTATCAGTCCTAGATCAGATCTGCTTAAGGAATGATGAACGCCCTGGCTGATGAGCTGGCAATTGGAGCTTCATTTAGAGGCCATGGCTGAGATAGAGCCCTGCACAGTGGGAGCCGCCATTAGAGAGCTGACGGGGSGCACAGCACTGCCACACAACCAAGTATAGCTCAGAGAGAAAAAGAGAGAGAAAGAGAAARGAGGAGTGTGGGAAGAGGAAGGATAAGAACAAGGAGAGGGGAAATTAAGGAGATTGGYAAGTGATGAGTAGTGACTAGAGTGTAGGGGAGATTGATTAAAAGATAAAGGGAGCGATAGGATGGATGGAAGGGATGGAGATGAGAGCAGAAGGGAAGCAACACAGAAAATAATAGCAGCTTCTACACAGTTTCAGCTCGAGAAGAGGCACCAGCCCAGCTAACAACAAATGTTCCCACAACTTTAGAGAACGTTCCCTTAACTGCCTGCTACTCAGGCTCAGAGGCTAAGATATGCATATTATTAGTAGATTTGGAWAGAAAACACTCTGAAGTTTYTAAAACTGTTTGAATGATGTCTGTGAGTATAACAGAACTCATATGGCAGGCAAAAACCTGAGAAAAAATCCAACCAGGAAGTGGGAAATCTGAGGTTTGTTGGTTTGCCTATCCAATATACAGTGTATATGGGGTCATATTGCACTTCCTAAGGCTTCCACTAGATGTCAACAGTCTTTATAACCTTGTTTCGGGCTTCTACTGTGAAGGATGAGGGAATGAGAGCTGATTGAGTCAGGGGYCTGGCAGAGTGCCACGAGCTCACTCAGGCGTGCCCCCGTGAGAGGTAGCTGCGTTCTTTTTAGTTTCTAAAGACAAAGGAATTCTCCGGTTGAAACATTATTGAAGATTTATGTTAAAAACATCCTAAAGATTGATTCTATACATCGTTCGACATGTTTCTACAAACTGTAATGGAATTTTTCKACTTTTCGTCTGGACTAAGTGTGCCTACGCATCGTGAATTTGGATTTTTGAACTAAACGCGTGAACAAAAAGGAGGTATTTGGACATAAATTATGGACTTTATCGAAACAAAACAAACATTTATTGTGGAACTGGGATTCCTGGGAGTGCATTCTGATGAAGATCATCAAAGGTAAGTGAATATTTATAATGCTATTTCTGACTTCTGTTGACTCCACAACATGGCGGGTACCTGTATGGTTTGTTTTTGTGTCTGAGCGCCGTACTCAGATTATTGCATGGTGTGCTTTTTCCGTAAAGTTTTTCTGAAATCTGACACAGCGGTTGCATTAAGGAGAAGTTTATCTAAAGTTCCATGTAAAGCACTTGTATCTTTTATCAATGTTTATTATGAGTATTTCTGTAAATTGATGTGGCTCTCTGCAAAACCACCGGATGTTTTGGAGGCAAAACATTACTGAACATAACGCGCCAATGTAAACTAAGATTTTTGGATATAAATATGAACTTTATCGAACAAAACATACATGTATTGTGTAACATGAAGTCCTATGAGTGTCATCTGATGAAGATCATCAAAGGTTAGKGATTMATTTTATCTCTATTTCTGCTTTTTGTGACTCCTCTCTTTGGCTRGAAGAATGGCTGTGTTTTTCTGTGACTAAGTACTGACCTAACATAATCAGATGGTGTGCTTTCGTCGTAAAGCCTTTTTGAAATCGGACACTGTAATGGGATTAACAACAAGTTTATCTTTAAAATTGTGTAAAATACTTGTATGTTTGAGGAATTTTAATTATGAGATTTCTGTTGTTTGCACTTTCACCGGCTGTTAACGGGATCTCAGCCGTAAGAAGTTAAGAGTCTCATTAGGTCATTAAATAACGTTTTTAGAGGAATGTTTCTGTGATGTGCAAGGATGTCTCCAAGAGACCATCCCCTTAAAACTTCTTGACGCTAGGGGCCAGAATTAATTAATTTTTTAATAACGTTCCCAACGTAAACAGACTATTTCTCAGGCCCAGATCGTAGAGAATATGCATATAATTACAGATTAGGATAGAAAACACTCCAAAGTTTCCAAAACGGTCAGAATATTGTCTGTGCGTATAACAAAACTGATTCTGCAGGCGAAAACCTGAGGAAATCCAACCCGGAAGTGCTTTTTTTTATTTTTTTATCCCTGTTCTGTTGCTTGCCCCTCCTCCATTTAAAGGCATATCAACCAGATTCCTTTTCCAATGGCTTCCTCAGGCTGTGACCAGGCTTTAGACATAGTTTCAGGCTTTTATTTTGAAAAATGAGCGAGTTCAGTTAGGTGTCCTTTGATTAGTTCCTGTGCGCGAGAGGGGTAGTCGACATTTTCTTTCTCTCTTTTATTGAGTAGGTTACGGTCCGGTTGAAATATTATCGTTATGTATGTTAAAAACAACCTGAGGATTGATTATAAAAAACGTTTGACAGTTTTCTACGAACATTACGGATACTTTTTGGAATTTGTCTGCCTTTCAGAACGAGGCTGTGGTTTTCTGAACATAACGCGCAACCCAAATAGCGTTTTTTTGTTATAAAACTAATATTTATCGAACAAAAATAACATTTATTGTGTAACTGGGAGTCTCGTGAGTGCAAACATCGAAATTATCAAAGGTAAGCGATTCATTTTATTGCTTTTCTGACTTTCGTGACCAAGCTAATATAAGGCTAACTGTTCTAGCATTGACTGATACACTCACAAACGCTTGGATTGCTTTCGCTGTAAAGCATATTTTCAAAATCTGACACGATAGGTGGATTAACAACAACCTAAGCTGTGTTTYGGTATATTTCACTTGTGATTCCATGATTATAAATATTTTTAGGATTATTTTTGAATTTGGCGCTCTGCAATTCAGTGGTTGTTTAGGAAAATGATCCCGGTAACGGGATCCGTAGCGCCAAGAAGTTTTAACGTCAAATACAACTTACCCAGAACATTCAGATCGCATGTTCTGAGAACATGGCAACCATGTTCTGTGYATGTTTGGTTTGATGAAATATTCTCCTAACCCATAGAAAACTGGACACGAATGTTCTTGCAACGTCCCATGAAACGTGTTTATAACATTAATATTGGATATTCTGAGAACATGGTAAGCACGTTCTGGGTATGTTTTGTTTGAAATGAAGGGAACGTTCTCACTCTAACGCCAAAACATGCTAAAAAGGTTCTCAGAAGGTTTTTGCTAGCATAGATATAATGTTCCGATAACTAACGAAAAACTGGACACTCAACCATTAGGGGAACATTACGGGTAACATTACAAAATCGTTCTCTCTCCCTAGAATTGCTAGTTGGGAGGTCAGTGGATGTCTTGAGGCAGTGGCACACTTACTCATTAATCATCACTGTAAACACGCAGTAGAGAACCCACATACATGCACAGTGCACACACCATGGACATTTAGCTAGAACATCAATCAAACTGTTTAACCAAACTGCACAACGCTCCAAAAACAAATCTCTCTGGTTAGTCCTGTGTTACATCTGGCCCTAGCCCATTTCTATAACAGGTTCAAGGTTCAGTTGTATATTCATCAACCCGTCAATAGTCAGTACTGACCACACCATGCAGTACTGTACCTACCTCTGATGATGCCCCCTGCAGGCAGTCAAACATTCTACAGAACACCTGGGAAGGAGGAAGTGATGAGATGACAATAATAAGTAAGAGAAGCGMGCAGCAGCTCGACACCAACATGCCCATTTTCATTTAATGCTAATTCTGTGGGAAAGCAGTGAAGCACCAACATCCCAGTGTCTGTGAGCATAAGCGTGAGTGTGAGCGTGTGTCAGGACCTAACTTCCTAAACTGTCAAGTCCTGTTCATATTTCATCGTTATGAATCTTGTTCTGGTGGCAGCTCTGCAGTGTGGTCACTAGCTGTCATAGCCACAAAGTCATCAAATCTGATTTTAAACCGAACCCTAACCTTATCTATAACCTTAACCACACTACTAACCCTATTGCCTAACCCTAACCTTAAATGAGGACTGAAAAGCACATTTTAGAAGTCATGAATTTTTACAATATAGACAATTTTGACTTTGCAGCTGGTTTGTCTAAGGTCAAATCGCTCAGTTCTGCCTCCAGGACAATACTCATGACAATAAACGTCAACATGCAAATTAGAGGTTGACCGATTAATTGGAATGGCCGATTGATTAGGGACGATTTCAAGTTTTCATAACAATCGGTAATCGGTATCTTTGGACACCGATTTGGCCGATTTTTTTTTTTACACCTTTATTTAACTAGGCAAGTCAGTTAAGAACACATTCTTATTTTCAATGATGGCCTAGGAACGGTGGGTTAACTGCCTTGTTCAAGGGCAGAACGACAGATTTTTACCTTGTCAGCTCGGGGATTCAATCTTGCAACTTTACGGTTAACTAGTCCAACGCTCTAACCACCTGCTTTACATTGCACTCCACGAGAAGCCTGCCTGTTACGCGAATGCAGTAAGAAGCCAAGGTAAGTTGCTAGCTAGCATTAAACTTATCTTATAAAAAACAATCAATCAATCAATCAATTATAATCACTAGTTAACTACACATGGTTGATGATATTACTAGTTTATCTAGCGTATCCTGCGTTGCGTATAATCGATGCGGTGCGCATTCGCGAAAAAGGACTGTCGTTGCTCCAACGTGTACCTAACCATAAACATCAATGCCTTTCTTAAAATCAATACACAAGTATATATTTTTAAACCTGCATATTTAGCTAAAAGAAATCCAGGTTAGCAGGCAATATTAACCAGGTGAAATTGTGTCACTTCTCTTGAGTTCATTGCACGCAGAGTCAGGGTATATGCAACAGTTTGGGCCGCCTGGCTCGTTGCGAACTAATTTGCCAGAATTTTACGTAATTATGACATAACATTGAAGGTTGTGCAATGTAACAGGAATATTTAGACTTATGGATGCCACCCGTTAGATAAAATACGGAACGGTTCCGTATTTCACTGAAAGAACAAACGTTTTGTTTTCGAAATGATAGTTTCCGGATTCGACCATATTAATGACCAAAGGCTCGTATTTCTGTGTGTTATTATGTTATAATTAAGTCTATGATTTGATATTTGATAGAGCAGTCTGACTGAGCGATGGTAGGCAGCAGCAGGCTCGTACGCATTCATTCAAACAGCACTTTCGTGCGTTTTGCCAGCAGCTCTTCGCAATGCTTCAAGCATTGAGCTGTTTATGACTTCAAGCCTATCAACTCCCGAGGTTAGGCTGGTGTAACCGATGTGAAATGGCTAGCTAGTTAGCGGGGTGCGCGCTATTAGCGTTTCAATCGGTGACGTCACTCGCTCTGAGACTTGGAGTAGTTGTTACCCTTGCTCTGCAAGGGCCGCGGCTTTTGTGGAGCGATGGGTAACGATGCTTCGAGGGTGGCTGTTGTCGATGTGTTCCTGGTTCGAGCCCAGGTAGGGGCGAGGAGAGGGACGGAAGCTATACTGTTACACTGGCAATACTAAAGTGCCTATAAGAACATCCAATAGTCAAAGGTATAGAGAGAAATAGTCCTATAATTCCTATAATAACTACAACCTAAAACTTCTTACCTGGGAATATTGAAGACTCATGTTAGAAGGAACCACCAGCTTTCATATGTTCTCATGTTCTGAGCAAGGAACTTAAACGTTAGCTTTTTTACATGGCACATATTGCACTTTTACTTTCTTCTCCAACACTTTGTTTTTGCATTATTTAAACCAAATTGAACATGTTTCATTATTTATTTAAGRCTAAATTGATTTGATTGATGTATTATATTAAGTTAAAAATAAAAGTGTTCATTCAGTATTGTTGTAATTGTCATTWTTACTAATTAATTAATTAATTAAATACAAAATTGTCCGATTAATCGGTATCGACTTTTTTGGGCCTCCTATAAATCGGCATCGGTATCGGCATTGAAAAATCATAATCGGTCGACCTCTAATGCAAATGTGCCTGGAAATATTCCACCCTGTAGTACCATGCTATCATTGAGAGTGTAAAATGTCTTGTTAACCTCTCCCAAGCAGTCTCTAAGGTCTTCCTGTGGCTGCGGTGATAACGTGTTGGGGAGGGGAAGTCCCTGGTGACTCTTGCTGAGAGAGGTAACAGTACAGTAGAGTGCTGGGTGATAAGGGCTGATGAAACAACCTGTTGTTGACACAGCTGGCCTAGCCACCTCTGATCTGCTCTGTTTTATCTCTTTGTCTTTCATTACTTCAAAGCAACAAGGCCCTTTGAACCAACACAGACACAACCTGGCCTAAATATAGACCTTTTCCAGGTTTAGAGAACAACTGCCAAAAAGTGTTAGTGTCACGGTTACAAAGCTTTGGCTAACGTAACATAGTGAGCTAGACAGGTGAGAAGGTATTTAAGTGTGCATTAGGGGATCAAACTAATTGAGGTATTAGATATCTGGTAATGTTGCAGGTGTCCATGCGTCAAGCAAACAGCACAAAAGACTGTTTGAACTGTCTGAGGAACAATAGCAGTCAGTGCTCCACCTGGGCACCCTATTATTACGCCCCCACACCCAGCCAGCCCATCTCCCATGGCACTCCTAGGGACAGGCACCTCAAAGAGACCACAGCCTATATCAGCTTATCACATGACCCAGGTAACTGATCCCCCCTTGCTGAGCCCCACAGTCCTGTTGGTGTCTTTATAGGCCCTGGGAAGCCATTACTCATCACCATGTGTCACCCTGTATGCATCCTCTGTGTCAGGAAAGAGGGCAGGTAATGTCACCAGGGGACTGGAGGGGGGGAAGAGGGTGAGGAGGGGAGGCAGAAGGGGAGGGAGGGGAGAGAGCAGGGGGAGAGGTAGCGGACAGGAGGGGAAAGAAGGAGGGGAAATAAGGAGGGGTGAGAGAAGGGGGAGAGGGAGGGAGAATCATCTCCTGTGGAAAGGTATAACACCTAACACTAACATGACAAGCGGAGAACCACAGTTTCTAAACACCATACTATTACATTTTCCACTCTGTGTAATTGTCTCCAAGTGTAAAGCAGTCTATGCCAGGCTGCCTAGTGCCTAACCCATGTTCATCAAATCTCTTCTGCTACAATATACCTCCTTTAGCACGCATAAGTGCATACACACACACTTGCATTACGTTTCTGCACCCACACGTTTCTGTACCCACACACACCCCAGTGGAGGTTCCTTAGAGGAGGAAGGGGAGGACCATCCTACTCAATGAATTTCAAAAAAATAAAAATWGTGAAACATTAAAAAAGTTATCATTTTTCGATGAAACTATACTAAATATATTCACTTTGGTTAGAGCCTGTAAGTAAGCATTTCACTGTAAGGTCTACACCTGTTGTATTCGGCGCACGTGACAAATAAACKTTGATTTGATGTCACCAAATAACTGATTAAAACACTGTTTTGCAAATAAGGTCTACAGTAGCCTCAACAGCACTCTGTAGGGTAGCCCCATGGTTGGTGTAGCAGTAGSACAGCTAGCTTCCGTCCTCCTCTTGGTACATTGACTTAAATACAAAACCTAGGAGGCTCATGGTTCTCACCCCCTTCCATAGACTTACACAGTAATTATGACAACTTCCGGAGGACGTCCTCCAACCTATCAGAGCTCTTGCAGCATGAACTGACCTGTTGTCCATCCAATCAAAGGATCAGAGAATGAATCTAGTACTGAAAGCATAAGCTACAGCTAGCTAGCACTGCAGTGCATTACATGTGGTGAGTAGTTGACTCAAAGAGAGAGAAAGACAATAGTTGAACAGTTTTGAACAAATTCCTTTCTTCCAAAATTAAGAAGAAGCAGCAGAGAGAGAGAGCTATATTTAATTGTATTTATTTCTTCTTCTTAGTTTACCTTTCAATTACTTAGCTAGCTAATGTAGCCTACTCAACAACCTGACTCAGAGAGGAATGCTATTTATGTTAACTAGCTGGCTAAGGCTATCCAACACCGCAACTCTTCCAAGTCAAGGTCATCTTTATTAAATGTATTGCCACCGGGGCCCGGCGGTGTAACCTCTAAACTGCTTGCTGTACACTGTACTGCGTGATTGTACATGGATTGGATTGTGGGTTTACTAACGCGTTAGTTCTAGTAGCTATGTTGACTATGACATTAGCTAATATGGTGACAACGATATAGGCTGTGTAGCAGTTAGTGGTTATGGTATAAAGGTTTGGCTTGGAGAGTTTTTTTTTGTCTGCCACAGACAGCTGTTGTGTTGTGCACTGAAGTCCACAAGTGAATGGAAAAGGTGAGAGGAGGAAAATGCGTAGATGTTAGAAGGAGTTATACAACGAGCAAAGTGATGATGCTGTATACGGCTGCTATGAAAGTGAACTGTGTGTGCGGGTGATCAGTCTGCGATTCTGTTGCAAAATGTTTCTTAACCTTTTACTGCAGTAGGCTAAATCAGGGTCACACAGAGTGATTATTGGTAGTCTTGAACAAATCTACTTTGAAACAAAAGCATACACCTCATACACATGGTTATGGGCTTAAAAAACAGAGGATACCTGTACCATRTCAGATATAGAGTTGAAATGTATTACATTTTGAGTTTGTATCCCATTCTTACACTTTATATACACCACAGAAGACTGAATTATAACAAAACGAAACGGGGATGGACCTACCCTATTTTGTACATTCAGTTTTGCAGCTGTTTGAACTAATCATTACACCCCAGATCAGCTAGATGCAGGCAAGAGTGTGCAAGGCAGTATTGAATGTGTCACTGTCTGTCACGTTCAGTACTCCAATTTGCCTCTCGACCTGGGCAAATTCAAGTATTATGTAGTAAACTAAACCTATCGATGTTACATTGAGCTGGGTGAATTGAATATGAATGACAGTCATCCAATATGATGTAATAGAAATAAGGCCATACTCGTTAAAAAAATTGTCCTCCCTAATAGTAAACAGCACTGACCACCACTGACTGACACACACACACTAAACAGAGAGAGACTAGCACATTGCTGCTTCTGCTGACACAGGCCTCGTGGTCAGAGAGAGGTTACTATGGCTACCAGCCCTGAAGGACCCTTTGAGACAGACCGGTCTTGTCCAGTTCTGCTGATAAGACAATCGATGTGGCGCTCCGCATTCTTCTGTGGCGATCCATCAGCACAGGTCACACGCAACACGCCACAATGATTATACATGGGTTATGTCCTCTAACCCACTGCTCATTCTTCATCCTCTCTACACAACACATAACACAGGTTGTCTCACTGGACCCAACAGAGCTGCCTCAGAACACCTACAGCTAGCTCCACTAATCACACTGCCGTCAGAGCATAATGTATGCCTGAAAACACCTACTTCTGTTGTGGGACTCATAGTTAAATGTAGCAAAGTGTTTTCTCTGTGGTAAAACAAACAGTGACAGCGGTCAGCCAGAAAGCAGGTCAAGTAAACACGTCCCATCAGCGCTGCATGCAGGGAGCGCAGGCCCTCTGATAATGCATCTCAGCCTCCTCCAATTAGCATTGCTCTGGGGCGGACGGAGGGAGGGAGGGAGTAGGGAGGGAGGGATGAGAAGGGAGGGAGGCAAGGAGGGACGGAGGTGAGGAAGGAGGGGGAGAGGAGGATGGGAGATGCAGCACATTATGGTATAACAATGTTGTAGCATCACAGTTTACAAAAAATACACATCTAATCACTATGTTCCATAGTAATAACCGTTTCTAGCGTTTGGGTTGTACAATTATTTTAATACATTTAAAGGACGCATTAAATCAGTCTGCAGATTCTGATTTTAAGCCTCAGACACACCAACTTTCTGCTGATCACATAGCACAGATCGTATGTCGATCAGCCTCTTTAAAAATACTCCAAAATACTCGTGACTGCTGTTGATAGCTAATGTTAGCTAACTAGCAAGCTGTGCTAATGTCACAGATAGAACCAGGGGAGCAACTTTGGTTTTAGAAGTGGGGGGGATAAAACGATATAATACAGTTCCAGTCAAAAGTTTGGACACACCTACTCATTCAAGGGTTTTTCTTTATTTTTACTATTTTCTACATCGTAGAATAATAGTGAAGACATCAAAAATATGAAATAATACATATGGAATCATGTAGTAACCAAGAAAGTGTTAGACAAATAAAAATATATTTGAGATTTGAGATTCTTCAAAGTAACCACCCTTTGCCTTGATGACAATTTTGCACACTCTCGGCATTCTCTCAACTAGCTTCATGAGGTAGTCACCTGGAATGCATTTCAATTAACAGKTGTGCCTTGTTAAAAGTTCATTTGTGGAATTTTTTCCCTTGGTGTGACAAGGTAGGGGTGGTATATAGAAGATAGCCCTATCTGGTAAAAGACCAAGTCCATATTATGGCAAGAACAGCTCAAATAAGCAAAGAGAAACGACAGTCCATCATTACTTTAAGACATCACGGTCAGTCAATACCGAACATTTCAAGAACTTTGAAAGTTTCTTCAAGTGCAGTCGCAAAAACCATCAAGCGCTATGATGAAAATGGCTCTCATGAAGATTGCCACAGGAAAGAAAGACGCAGAGTTACCTCTGCAGCAGAGGATAAGTTCATTAGAGTTAGAATTCATGACTAAAGGCTACCAATAATAAGAAGAGACTTGCTTGGGCCAAGAAACACGAGCAATGGACATTAGACCGGTGGAAATCTGTTCTTTGGTCTGATGAGTCCAAATTTGATATTTTTGGTTCCAACCGCCGTGTCTTTGTGAGACGCAGAGTAGGTGATCGGATGATCTCCGCATGTGTGGTTCCCACCGTGAAGCACGGAGGAGGTGTAATGGTGTGGGAGTGCTTTGCTAGTGACACTGTCAGTGATTTATTTATCATTCAAGGCACACTTAACCAGCATGGCTACCACAGCATTCTGCAGCGATACACCATCCCATCTGGTTTGCGCTCAGAGAGACTATAATTTTTTTTTCAACAGGACAATGACCCAACACACCACCAGGCTGTGTAAGGGCTATTATCCAGTTGGATAAACACTCCAAACAGCCTACCCGACCGCTCAGAGGCATCTGCATGGTCCTAAAGCACACCTTTGTCTTGTTTTGTACCACATTCCAAAGATAAAACTGGGGGGGACAAAAATGCAATTTCAGAAATGTGGGGGGGACATGTCCCCAGTGAAAGTTGCGCACCTGGATATTTCACTGTACGTATAAATGTGAAGTAGCCGGTTGGCTTTTCCACTCACTACCAAATATGGTGGTGATAGGAAGCTCAGTGGCCGGCAGTGGGAGAAGATGGATCATGATGGATTTTGGCAGACATTCTTCAAATTTTCTCATCGATTAAACATTTGATCTCAATACAGTTTTCTGTTTCCAAAACTAGAATATGTCATTTCCAAGATGGCGTAGCAGTGTTGTGTTGTGTTTGTCTTTATTTTATCCCGTGTCTTATCCTGTGTAAATAACCTTTTTTTCCCTCGTATACATTTTAATCTCACTTTCTATCTACAAACTAAATATACTTTCCTGCAACCTGCCTCACCCAATGTGGTACGGATTAGAGGTTGACCGATTAATCGGAATGGCGGATGATTAGGGCCGATTTCAAGTTTTCATAACAATCGGTATTCGGTATTTTTGGACACCGATTTGGCCGATTTTTTTGTCAGCTCGGGGATTCAATCTTGCAACCTTACGGTTAACTAGTCCAACGCTCTAACCACCTGCTTTACATTGCACTCCACGAGGAGCCTGCCTGTTACGCGAATGCAGTAAGAAGCCAAGGTAAGTTGCTAGCTAGCATTAAACTTATCTTATAAAAAACAATCAATCAATCAATCATAATCACTAGTTAACTACACATGGTTGATGATATTACTAGTTTATCTAGCGTGTCCTGCGTTGCATATAATCGATGCAGTGCGCATTCGCGAAAAAGGACTGTCGTTGCTCCCTTCAATTCTGTGTCACTCTATACTCAAAACCTACTAAGCCTTTCTTAAAATCTAACACAAGTTATATATTTTTAAACTGCATATTTAGTTAATATTGGCCTGCTAACATGACTTTCTTTTAACAAGGGAAGGAATTGTACTTCTCTTGCACAGAGTCAGGGTATATGCAGCAGTTTGGGCCGCCTGGCTCGTTGCGAACTGTGTGAAGACTATTTCTTCTTAACAAAGACAGCCAACTTCGCCAAACGGGGGATGATTTAACAAAAGCGCATTTGCGAAAAAAGCACAATCGTTGCACGACTACCTAACCATAAACATCATTATCCTTTCTTAAAATCAATACACAGAAGTATATATTTTTAAACCTGCATATTTAGCTAAAGGAAATCCAGGTTAGCAGGCATATTTAACCGGTGAAATTGTGTCACTTCTCTTGCGTTCATCTGCGCAGAGTCAGGGTAATGCAACAGTTTGGGCCCCTGGCTCGTTGCACTAATTTGCCAGATTTACGTAATTATGACATAACATTGAAGGTTGTGCAATGTAACAGGAATATTTAGACTTATGGTTGCCACCCGTTAGATAAAATACGGAACGGTTCCGTATTTCACTGAAAGAATAAACGTTTTGTTTTCGAAATGATAGTTTCCGGATTCGACCATATTAATGACCTAAGGCTCGTATTTCTGTGTGTTATTATGTTATAATTAGTCTATGATTTAATGAGCAGTCTGACTGAGATGGTAGGCAGCAGCAGGCTCGTACGCATTCATTCAAACAGCACTTTCGTGCGTTTTGCAGCAGCTCTTCGCAATGCTTCAAGCATCGCACTGTTTTTGACTTCAAGCCTATCAACTCCTGAGATTAGGCTGGTGAACCGATGTGAATA
Organism: Salvelinus sp. IW2-2015; assembly: GCF_002910315.2. NCBI lineage: Eukaryota > Metazoa > Chordata > Actinopteri > Salmoniformes > Salmonidae > Salvelinus > Salvelinus sp. IW2-2015. The sequence goes on from NC_036842.1 coordinate 64,539,084, forward strand.
TGGCTCGCTAGTTAGCGGGTGCGCGCTATAGCGTTTCAAACGTCACTCGCTCTGAGACTTGGAGTAGTTGTTCCCTTGCTCTGCAAGGGCCGGGCTTTTGTGGAGCGATGGGTAACGCTGCTTCGAGGGTGGCTGTTGTCGATGTGTTCCTGGTTCGAGCCCTGTTGAGGAGCGAGGAGAGGACGGAAGCTATACTGTTACACCTGGGCAATTACTATAAGTGTCCTATTAAGGAGACATCCATTAGTTCAAGTATACTGATAATACAAATCATATAGAGAGAAATAGTCCCATACATTCCTATAATACCATTAAACAAAACCTTTACCGTGGAATATTGAAGACTCATGTTAAAGGAAGACACACAGCTTTCATATGTCTCTCATGTTCTGTAGCAAGGAACTATAACGTTAGCTTTCTTAACATGGCACATATTCACTTTTACTTATCTCTCCAACATTTTGTTTTTGCATTATTAAACCAAATTGAACATGTTTCATTATTATTTGAGGCTAAATTGATTTTATTGATGTCCACGCCTGACCATAGTTTGTTTTGTATGTTTCTATGTTTTGTTTGGTCAGGGTGTGATATGAGTGGCATTCTATGTTGTTTGTCTAGTTGTCTATTTCTATGTGTTTGGCCTGATATGGTTCTCAATCAGAGGCAGGTGTTTGTCGTTGTCTCTGATTGGGAGCCATATTTAGGTAGCCTGTTTTTGTATTGTGGTGTGGGTTATTGTTCTGTTTATGTGTACTTGTGTTCACGTTACGGGACTGTGTTCGTTTGTGGTTTGTTTGTTGGTGTTTTGTTTTGTTTTTTGTTCAAGTATTCTATTAAAATGAATACTCAGCACGCTGCATCTTGGTCCTCCTCTCTTTCGCCCGACGAAGATCGTGACAATTGATGTATTATATTAGGTGAAAATAAGTGCTCATTCAGTATTGTTGTAATTGTTATTATTACAAATACATTTAAAAAAKTGTCAGATTAATCGGTATCGGCTTTTTTTGGTCCTCTAATAATCGGTATCGGCGGTGAAAAATCATAATCGGTCGAACTCTAGTACGGCTCTGCTATTTTTATTCCTTATAACTGGAACCTCCATCAGGAGCTAGCCAGCTAACTAGCTACTAGTCTTTGTTAGCCACGGCTAGCAGACTTCACCTTTTAGCTCGGACAMCGCCAGCTTTAGCTCGGACAATACATGCCAGTCTGCACAGCGCGATATCAACCCAGAGCATTTTGGACTGCTTTTCTCTACCACATCACCGAATTCCTGCCAATCTGGATCATTACACCGGATCATCGCAGCTAGCTAGCTTCTTCCGAGTGGCTACTGTTAGCTAATGTCTCTGTCCCGAAGCAAGCACCAGTTAGCCTTGAGCTAGCCACGAGCTAGGCCCATATACCAGCTAATTCTAGGGCTACAATACCTCTTTTTCCAATCGGCCTGGACCCTTTGTTGTCGACTCGGAGCCGCGTCGATCCATCACGACTGGTCTGCTGACGTTGTCGCCCAATGTGGTCTCAATGGGATTTTCCGTTGCGATGTCGCCGAAGACCCATCTTCTTTCCCCGGCCTCCTAGCTTTCTAAGCACCGTGTCTCCCACTTGCCTAGCGTAGTACTGACTACTGAACAGCTCCCTGACTCACCTATTGCTGTTCTTTGTACCCTATGATCACTCGGCTACACAGCTGATGCCCCCTGGACTGTTTCAATAACACGGTACCTCATTTTGTTTATCTGTCGGCCCCAGCCTCGAACTCATGTCCTGTATGTACATAACAGACCCGCTCTGCCCATTCATCGCCATTTACCCGTTGTTGTCTTAGCTCTCCCGATCAACACCTGTGCCTGCTTTATGCCTCTCTCTAATGTCAATATGCCTTACCAACTGCTGTCTCGGCTAGTCCTTATTGTTTTATTTCACTGTAGAGCCCTCAGTCACGCTTGTCTGTACATTATGCCCTGAATCTATTCCACCACGCCCAGAAATCTGCTCCTTTTATTCTCTGTTCCCAACATACTAGACAACCAGTTCTTATAGCCTTTAKCCGTACCCTTATCCTACTCCTCCTCTGTTCTTCTGGTTATGTAGAGGTTAACCCAGGCCCTGTAGACCCCAGTACCACACCTATTCCCCAGGCGCTCTCATTTGTTGACTTCTGTAACCGTAAATGCCTTGGTTTCATGCATGTTAACATCAGAAGCCTCCTCCCTAAGTATGTTTTATTCACTGCTTTAGCACACTCCGCCAACCCTGATGTCCTAGCGTGTCTGAATCCTGGCTTAGGAAGGCCACCAAAAATTCTGAAATTTCCATCCCCAACTACAACATTTTCCGCCAAGATAGAACTGCCAAAGTGGGTGGGGTCGCAATCTACTGCAGAGAAAGTCTGCAGAGTTATGTCATGCTATCCAGGTCTGTGCCCAAACAGTTCAAGCTTCTACTTTTCAAAATCCACCTTTCCAGAAATTAGTCTCTCCATATGCGAATTGATTGCCCCCCATTTATCTTCAGAGTTCGTACTGTTAGGTGACCTAAACTGGGATATGCTTAACACCCCGGCCATCCTACAATCTAAACTAGATGCCCTCAATCTCACACAAATTATCAAGGAACCCACCAGGTTCAACCCCAAATCAGTAAACATGGGCACCCTCATAGATATCATCCTGACCAACCTGCCCTCTAAATACACCTCTGCTGTCTAGGAAAAGCGGGCGGGGGGGGGTTGAGGACTTACGTCATTATTGTGCTTGCAAGGGGTGGCAGACGCTGTCTGCGCCGGAGAGTTAAGGGGTAAGCTCAGTGATGACCAGAATGGCCAGTCCGTAGCATAAATTGGCTTATAAGAATACTTCTTCAAAT
>NC_036842.1:64541985-64545596 GCF_002910315.2 Salvelinus sp. IW2-2015
GGGGAGGCTTAGTCATGTTGCTGCAGGGGTGCAGAGCTGTTGGCCGGGTAAGGGGTATAGCCAGGTGAAAGAATGGCAGCCGTAGAAAAATGCTTATTGAAATTCTCAATTATCGTGGATTATCGGTGGTGACAGTGGTTTCCTACGCTCAGTGCAGTGGCACTGGGAGAGGTGCCCTTATTCTCCATGGACTTTACAGTGTCCCCAAAACTTTTATGGGAATTGTGGCTACAGGATGCAAAATTCTGTTTGAAAAAGCTAGCCTTAGCTTTCCTAAACTGACTGTGTATAATGTGGTTTCCTAACTTCCCTGAAAAGTTGCATAATCGCGGGGCTATTTGATGCTGATGCAGTACGCCACAGGATGTTTTTGTGCTGGTCAAGGGCAGTCAAGTCTGGAAGTGAACCAAGGGCTATATCTGTTCTTAGTTTCACATTTTTTAATAGGGCATGCTTATTTAAGATGTGAGGAAAGCACTTTAAAAGAATAACAGGCAGCCTATTCTGACGGAATGAGGTCCAATATCCTTTCCAGGGATACCCGGGACCAAGTTTGATTCGAAGGCCTGCTCGCTGAAGTGCTTTTAGGAGCATTTTGACAGTGCATGAGGGTGGTCGTTTGACCGTGGACCCATACGGGACAAACAGCAATGATGCAGTTGATCGCTGAAGATCCTGGTTGCAGATTCACCCAAATCCAGATAGCTGATGTTCTGAAAGAGCTGCAAAATCTGGACCCCTACAAATCAGCTGGGCTAGACAATCTGGACCCTCTCTTTCTGAAATGATCCGCAGCAATTGTTGCAAGCCCTATTACTAGCCTGTTCAACCTCTCTTTCGTATTGTCTGCGATCCCTAAAGATTGGAAAGCTGCCGCGGTCATCCCCCTCTTCAAAGGGGGARACACTCTAGACCCAAACTGTTATAGACCTATATCCATCCTGCCCTGCCTTTCTAAAGTCTTCGAAAGCCAAATTAACAAACAGATCACCGACCATTTCGAATCCCACCGTTCCTTCTCCGCTATGCAATCTGGTTTCCGAGCTGGTCATGGGTGCACCTCAGCCACGCTCAAGGTCCTAAACGATAGCATAACCGCCGTCGATAAAAGACAGTACTGTGCAGCCGTCTTCATCGACCTGGCCAAGGCTTTTGACTCTGTCAATCAGCGCATTCTTATCGGCAAACTCAACAGCCTTGGTTTCTCAAATGACTGCCTCGCCTGGTTCACCAACTACTTCTCAGATAGAGTTCAGTGTGTCAAATCGGAGGGCCTGTTGTCCGGACCTCTGGCAGGGTCTATGTGGGTGCCACAGGGTTCAATTCTCGGGCCGACTCTTTTCTCTGTATATATCAATGATGTCACTCTTGCTGCTGGTGATTCTCTGATCTACCTCTACGCAGACGACACCATTCTGTATACTTCTGGCCCTTCTTTGGACACTGTGTTAACAAACCTCCAGACGAGCTTCAATGCCATACAACACTCCTTCCGTGGCCTCCAACTGCTCTTAAATGCTAGTAAAACTAAATGCATGCTTTTCAACCGATCACTGCCCGCACGACTAGCATCACTACTCTGGACAGTTCTGACCTAGAATATGTGGACAACTACAAATACCTAGGTGTCTGGTTAGACTGTAAACTCTCCTTCCAGACTCACATTAAGCATCTCCAGTCCAAAATTAAATCTAGAATCGGCTTCCTGTTTCATATTCGTTGCTAAAAAAACAATGGCTCCAGGTCATCTACAAGTCTTTGCTAGGTAAAGCCCCTCCTTATCTCAGCTCACTGGTCCCCATAGCAACACCCACCCGTAGCACGCGCTCCAGCAGGTATATTTCACTGGTCATCCCCAAAGCCAACTCCTCTTTGGCCGCCTTTCCTTCCAGTTCTCTGCTGCCAATGACTGGAACGAATTGCAAAAATCACTGAAGCTGGAGACTTATATCTCCCTCACTAACTTTAAGCATCAGCTGTCAGAGCAGCTTACCGATCTCTGCACCTGTACACAGCCCATCTGTAAATAGCCCATCCCCATATTGTTATTTATTTTTGTTATTTTGCTCCCCAGTATCTCTACTTGCACATCATCATCTGCACAACTATCACTCCAATGTTAATGCTAAATTGTAATTATTTCGCCACTATGGCCTATTTATTGCCTTACCTCCCTAATCTTACTACATTTGAACACACTGTATATAGATTTTTCTATTGTGTTATTGACTGTATGTTTGTTTACGCCATGTGTAACTCTGTGTTGTTGTTTTTGTCGCACTGCTTTGCTTTATCTTGGCCAGGTGTCACACCCTGACCTTAGAGAGCCTTTTTATTCTCTCTTTTGGTTAGGTCAGGGTGTGACTAGGGTGGGTACTCTAGTTTGTATATTTCTATGTTGGCCTGGTATGGTTCCCAATCAGAGGCAGCTGTCTTTCGTTGTCTCTGATTGGGGATCATATTTAGGCAGCCTTTTCCCACCTGTTGTTTGTGGGATCTTGATTTTGTATTGTTGCTTGTTAGCCCTACAAAGCTGTACGTTTCGTTTTGTTGCTGGTTCACATTAATAAAAATGATGAATGCCTTCCATGCTGCACCTTGGTCCAATCCTTCAAACAACGATCATTACACCAGGTCGCAGTTGTAAATGAGCACTTGTTCTCAACTGGCCTACCTGGTTAAATAAAGGTGACATTTAAAATAGAAAATGTGTGTTTGTTCTGCCCACTAGGATTAATTTGCTTCYTTCGGAAACAACAGGCTGTGGTCTATCTTGAGTTAGTTATACAAATCTTTGCTAATGTTGTTGCTAACTAAATATAATTTGTATTAAGCCCTTGTTGATACTAGYCAGAAGGCCACAAGTARATTAATAATGTAKCTAGCAAAATTATGAATAAATCACAATGGAATTGTTTTTGAATGAAGCAGCTGCCTGTTAGCAACCGATAGTCAGTGRAGTAGCTAGCTATGTTGTGCTAACTGGCAAATGGTGATGCGAACTGTTTAGCTMATTTTAGCTAACAAGCGAACTAGCACTGGCAGTATGGTATAATGGAGAGTGAAATTCATTATTTCTTCATCATCTTGCTAGATAGCTAGCTTTGTAAAGCATTTAGTATTGTGTSCATTGTGCTGCACTTACCACCCCGTTTGTTACATATTAAGTGTGTTGACTGCCTGGCTCAGCTAACTAATAAAGTCCACATTATCAAACCTAACAAATAAAATCCTTCTAAGTTCAAGCACAAAACTCCGCCCCCTGGTGGTACGGGTAGGTAACAACATGTGCCACGCTGATCCTCAACACAGGGGCCCCTCAGGGGTGTGTGCTCAGCCCCCTCCTGTACACCCTGTTCACTCATGACTGCATGGCCAGGCACGACTCCAACACCATCATTAMATTTGCAGATGACACAACAATGGTAGACCTGATCACCGACAACAACGAGACAGCCTATAGGGAGGAGGTCAGAGACCTGGCCGTGTGGTGCCAGGACAACAACCTCTCCCTCAACGTGATCAAGACAAAGGAGATGATTGTGGACTACAGGAAAAAGAGGACCGAGCACGCCCCCATTCTCATCGACGGGGCTGCAGTGGAGCAGGTT
>NC_036842.1:64549161-64553632 GCF_002910315.2 Salvelinus sp. IW2-2015
GACCGCAAGGCACTACAGAGGGTAGTGCGAACGGCCCAGTACATCACTGGGGCCAAGCTTCCTGCCATCCAGGACCTCTATACCAGGCGGTGTCAGAGGAAGGCCCTGAAAATTGTCAAAGACTCCAGCCACCCTAGTCATAGACTGTTCTCTCTGCTACCACATGGCAAGCGGTACCGGAGCGCCAAGTCTAGGTCCAAGAGGCTTCTAAACAGCTTCTACCCCCAAGCCATAAGACTCCTGAACATCTAGTCAAATGGCTACCCAGACTATTCACATTGCCCCCCCTCCTCTCTCACTGCCACTCTCTGTTGTCATCTATGCATAGTCACATTAATTAACTCTACCTACATGTACATACTACCTCAACTAACCGGTGCCCCCTCACATTGACTCTGTACTGGCACCCAGGTATATATTGTTATTTTTTACCGCTCCTCTTTAATTACTTCTAATTACTAATTTAATTACTAATTTTTATTTCTTATTCTTATCTGTATTTTTTGAAACTGCACTGTCGGTTAGGGGCTCGTAAGTAAGCATTTCACTGTAAGGTCTACACCTGTTGTATTCGGCGCATGTGACTAATAACATTTGGTTTGATTTGATAAGGAGAAGACAAGAGATTAAGACATTAATGAGCGAGCTAGGACGGACGTAGTCAATATAACTATTTATTCAGCACTTTTGAAATGTACAGCGACAGAATTCAGAACATGGACCGTTCTTACAGTGTTCTCCCTGTACCTCCTGAGTGGTGCAGCGGTCTAAGGCCCTTCATTGCAGTGCTTGGGCGTCACTACAGCCTCGGGTTTGATCCCAGGCTGTGTCACAGCCGGCTGTGAACGGGAGACCCATGAGGCGGCGCACATTGGCCCAACGTCGTCCGGGTTAGGGGATGGTTTGGCTGGCGGGGATTTCCTTGTCTGATTGTGCTCTAGCAACTCCTTGTGGCGGGCCGGGCTGACTTTGGTCGTCAGTTGGACAGTGTTTCCTCCGACACATTGGTGCGGCTGGCTTCCGGTTTAAGCGAGCAGTGTGTCAAGAAGCAGTGCAGCTTGGCAGGGTCGTGTTTCGGAGGATGTAACTCTATGGCAGCACCCAATGGGCTTGAATTGTCGAGCTCTCCCAGTAGATTTTGTGGTGACGTAGTGTCCCTATGAGTGACAGAACACTGAGCCAATCAYGGCGCARCTAGAGAACATTACCACCCTTACGCTCCTTATTTTCCGCTGGCTGCCCCACCACCACAGAAAGCACTGAGCTAGGCTGAAACACCTGCATTTTGGAGCTGCATTACTCAAGAAAGCAAAAAAGAGACCATGTTTGTATGTGGCTTTATTAACTCAATGATTATTTAATTTTTTTAATTACTAAACAGGTGGGGCTCAAAACAGCTGCAACGGCTCTTCTCCACCTGCCCTGAATGACGGGTTGCCACTGAAGCTTTATTGTTTTAGTTAGAACAATTCTGATGAAAAGGGGGTGGATTACACTGGAAAAACTGCCTTTTTCTTTTTCCTTTTTCTTGTCATTCGTGTCNCCCTTACGCTCCTTATTTTCCGCTGGCTGCCCCACCACCACAGAAAGCACTGAGCTAGGCTGAAACACCTGCATTTTGGAGCTGCATTACTCAAGAAAGCAAAAAAGAGACCATGTTTGTATGTGGCTTTATTAACTCAATGATTATTTAATTTTTTTAATTACTAAACAGGTGGGGCTCAAAACAGCTGCAACGGCTCTTCTCCACCTGCCCTGAATGACGGGTTGCCACTGAAGCTTTATTGTTTTAGTTAGAACAATTCTGATGAAAAGGGGGTGGATTACACTGGAAAAACTGCCTTTTTCTTTTTCCTTTTTCTTGTCATTCGTGTCRGCTCCCCCCCCGTGGAGGTTCAYGCTCTCTAATTGGCTCAAAGTCAAGTTGTCAGCCACTGATGAGCAGGGCGATTCTACAAGTAGAAAAGGCAGGTTCATCAGTACCAGGTCGGTACGCAGCAGGTATGTCTATTGTTCTAGCAAGAGAAGGAACGGCCTCCTACGGTGCCTATCGGCCGTCAGTTTTCTCTGTGTGTCTGACCTCTTAAGTCCCCTACTCTCCCTCAGCCTGCTCTCTGCTCTCTCTCTTACCAGGCAGGAGAGGCTGATAGGTCAGACACTGCTCAGTGATCTGTCCTCCTAGTTCCACAACAAGCCAGTGTGCCTAGGTCAGTCAGCACACACACACACACAAACACACACACACAAACAAATACAGACACACACATCAACTCAGATCAGCATCACGTAGGGCTGTGACGATTATGGAATTTTGGGGAATTAATAATTGTCATGCAAATGGCCATGGCTATTCTCAAACTTGTCATTTTTGTTGAAAAATATTTTGAGCTTGTAATGTATCATAATGCATCTTTGAAAATTAGCAACAACATTCCTAATGAATACAACACAGTGTTGGTGACAACCCTGTCTCAAAAACTAACTTATTTTGACACCCCCACTTCTAAAATGAATAATAGACGATTATGACGCTAAGTTCGCGTTATTGTCCATAATTGTCGGTTATGTGATTATGCGATAGAGAGAGAGAGGGAAAAAAAAGAAGGCGGGTTGAGCAGAGCTAGAACGCTGCATCCCTGAGAGCACATGAGCAAGAGGSGCAGAGATAGCTTTTTATACCTCCTCATAAGTGGAGTAGGCTAATTGGAAAATGAGTCCTACTTTAAATCAAAATAATAACAATAGCATTTCCTGGCCCTGCTTATTCAGAGATGGAAACTTTTCAAAAGGCTATGTCAGCCCACGCAGGGGAACCGCTTTTATATATTCACCTCTAGCTGTTCCTCCCAAACATGATCGATGAAGTCCCAGGAGGAAGGAGGGGCCTAAATACCGGGAGSACACTGACTGGGGAGCATACCGACAAAGACATTTCATTTCTGGTTCTTCAGTGAATGTTTGTTGTCTAGCAGCAGCATCCCATCAGGATTTAAAGGGGGAGCAGTGGGATGGGGTTTGTCCGGAGGAGGAGATGGAATGAGGGCYGGCTGGAATGAGATTTGTGTTAACGCTGATTTAGAGTCCCTCAGACCAACGTCAATCAACTGTCAGGGCAAGAGCCTGTAAGAAGCCTGAGAGGACTGGGGGGATTAAGGCTGTGAGTTCACAGAYGGCACCAAGGTCATCTATTCTCAGGAGAGCACTGCAAAAAGTGAAATAAAGCAAGCCTAAAWATCTTATATTGAGTGATAATTCACTTTAAATTTGTTTTTGTTTTCTTGTTTTTTTTGTACCAAGCTAAATTATCTAACATCATGTAACCTAAAAAAGTCTTAATACAAGTAATTTATCTTATTTTTTTAATTTCGTGAATCTGTTCCAAAGTATTCCCACACATAATAGAGATATATGTGATCGTATACAAATGTAAGCAAGGTTTGAAATGATTGTTTCAGTCAAATATTACATCTATTAGATTTAACCTTTATTTAACTAGGCAAGTCAATTCTTATTTACAATGACGGCCTACCCCGGCGAAACCCTCCCCTAACACAGACGAGGCTGGGCCAAATGTGCGCCGCCCTATGGGACTCCCGATCAAGGCCGGTTGTGATACAGCCTTAGACCTCTGCGACACTGATGATCCCTGCAGTAGAGAGAGTCTGAGTTTTAACTTCTCTAGGGTAGGGGGCAGCATTCGGAATTTTGGATGAAATGCATGCCCAAATTAAACTGCCTGCTTCTCGGGCCCAGAAKATATGATATGCATATAACTGGTAGATTTGGATAGAAAACACTCTAAAGTTTCCAAAACTGTTAAAATAGTGTCTGTGAGTATAACAGAACTGATTTGGCAGGTGAAAACCTGAGAAAAATCCAGTCAGGAAGTAGTTTCTTTTTTGGTTTTGTAGTTTTCTATTCAATGCCATTACAGTATCCATTGACTTAGGACTCAAATTGCAGTTACAGACAGTAACCAGCCAAGTAGAACAGTTACCCAAGTCAGAAATAGAGATTAAATTAATCCTTACCTTTGATGATCTTCATATGGTTGCAAAGAGACATTCATTTACTTAATAAATATTCCTTTTGTTCGATAAAGTCTCTTTATATCCAAAAAGACAAAAAAATCCAAATTGTATCCGTAAAGTTCATAGAAACATGTCAAACGATGTTATATTCAATCCTCAGTTGTTATTTAGCCTAAATAATCGATAATATTTCAACCGGACAATAACGTTGTCAATTTAAAAGGTAAACAAGAAACGCACTCTCTTGGTCTCGCGCATGAAAAAGCTCTGTGACACTTTAGGGTCCACTCATTCAGACTGCTCTTACTTCCTAATTTCTCAGAATACAAGCTTGAACAATTTCTAAAGACTGTTGACATCTAGTGAAGGCATAGAAACTGCAATTTGAGTCCTAAGTCAATGGATACTGTAATGGCATTGAATAGAAAACTACAAACAAA
>NC_036842.1:64556376-64575882 GCF_002910315.2 Salvelinus sp. IW2-2015
TTTCACTTTTGGCTAAAAATGCGTACCCATTTGAAACTGCCTATTTCTCAGCCCCCGAAACTATAATATGCATATAATAGTCAGATTAGGATAGAAAACACTCTGAAGTTTCCAAAACTGTAAAAATTTTGTCTGTGAGTTAAACAGAACTGATATTGCAGGCGAAAACCTGAGAGAAATCCAACCAAGAAGTGGCCCTGTTTTGAGACCTCTCTGTTCCCATGCAGTCCTATTGCCCACATAAAGGGATATCAATAAGACTTCTTTTTCTATGTCTTCCTAAGGTGTCAACAGCCTTTAGACATAGTTTCATGCTTTTATTTGAAGAATGAGCGTGAAAGGGCACATTGCGTAAGTGGATAGGTGGGGGCTCTCCGAGGGATTTTTGCGCAAAAGTGAAAGGCAGCCATTGTTTCTCTCGGTCCTAGTGAAAAGCCAACTGTCCTGATTTATTATCGAATAGATATTTGAAAAACACCCTGAAGTTGGATCAAAAACAACGTTTGACATGTTTCTGTGGACATTATGGATATAATTTGGATTTTTTTCCGGCGTTGTCGCGAACGCTTTTTCCGGTGGATTCCTGGGCATAACGCAGCAAACAAACGGAGGTATTTGGATATAAAAATATCATTATGGAACAAAAGGAACATTTGCTGTCTAACTGGGAGTCTCGTGAGTGAAACCATCCGAAGATCATCAAAGGTAAACGATTAATTTGATTGCTTTTCTGATTTTTGTGACCAAGTTACTCGACGCTAGGTGTTCTTATTGTTTTGTCGAGCGATCGATACATTTACACAAATGCAAGTATTGCTTGCGCTGTAAAGCATAATTTCAAAATCTGAGACGACAGATGGATAACAAAAGGCTAAGCTGTGTTTTGCAATATTGCACTTGTGATTTCATGAAATTATATTTTATTATATACCATTCGCGCTAGGCTACGCTATGCTAGTCAGGGTTTCTGATGACAAATATCCGGGATGGGAGTCCATTAAACAACTCCTTGTAAGATAAATGTTTTAACATTAAACATGTATGGAAACAGGTGAATTAACACTCCTCAGTTAGCAGGCTCAAGCAAGCTAAAACCCACATGGTAGCAAAAACTAACTAGCAGAAATTGTTAACAAGTTAGAAATTATTTAAAAACACTTTGCTGTAGGCTACTATTTACTAGTTAACAAAAAATAATGTATGTCATATAAAATATATTCACCCCACCCATTATTGTAATCATAACTTACCAGAAAGCATGTAGTCCTTGGCTCAGACAGTGTAGTAGTGTGGGCTCATTAGTGTGCAATATCTTGAGAATCAGCTGTACATGTGATGAAGAGTGCACTTGAACATACCTGTGATGGAAGAATGCACTGTGCATGCAGTAGGTTGCATTCGATTGAATTGTGGATAGTTTAACCAAAATGTGCCACAAGACCTAGAATTGCCTTATGTGTATCCACCAAAAAAGGTTCACTATTATAAGCTAACTTTTTTGATGAATTTAAGCAAAATTTCCCAAATTTCCAGGGCTTATTAACTCGCCATCGACATTTCCCGGAAAGTTTCCCACCTTTTGCAATGCTAATAGAAATAATACAAGATGTGAATACAAACATAAGATATTGAACTTAAAGTAAATGGCTTAGTAGAATAGAATAAACATTTTAGCATAAGTATAATACAGGAAGGCACCAATTTATAGTCCAATATTTACATGTGTTTTGGTGGGCAAGTATTTACATTTTGCCATATTTAGCTATAATAATAAGTCTGGTAGCAGCTGTTTTGACCTGTGTGCGTGAGTGAGTGGTGCAAAGAATCAGAGCAGTGGTCAGTCCAGTTCAGGTGTTCAACAGTCTGATGGCTTGCAAATAGAAACTGTCTCTGAGCCTGTTGGTATCAGACCTCATGCTCCAATACCATCTCCCCGATGGTAAGGGAGAGAACAGCTTGTGTGTGGGGTTCTTGATGATGCTGCGGGCCTTCCTCAGCATCGCTTTGAGTAGATGTCCTGGATGGGTGGGAGCAGGTCCCAGTGATGTACTGGTCATCTTTACCACCCGTTGGAGGGCCTTGCGGTTGTGGACGGTGCAATTTGATGGTGCAGCGGTAGTATTTGGAGAGGTCCCGGATTTCTTCAACCACCTGAGGAACTTAAACCTCTCTTGGCTACGTGAGACGTTAGCGTCCCACCTCTTCAACAGCCAGTGAAATTGCTGGGCGCCAATTCAATTACAGAAATACTCATTATAAAAATTCAGAAAACAAGACATATTTTACATGGATTCACAAGAAGTTATCTTTAAACCTAACCACGGTGTCAGATTTTTAAAATGCTTTACGGCGAAAGCATACCTTACGATTATTGAGAACATAGCCCACTAGACAAATCATTACAAACAGTAACCAGCCAAGTAGAACAGTTACCCAAGTCAGAAATAGAGATTAAATTAATCCCTTACCTTTGATGATCTTCATATGGTTGCACTCAGCAGACATTCATTTACTTAATAAATATTCCTTTTGTTCGATAAAGTCTCTTTATATCCAAAAAGACAAAAAAATCCAAATTGTATCCGTAAAGTTCATAGAAACATGTCAAACGATGTTTATATTCAATCCTCAGGTTGATTTAGCCTAAATAATCGATAATATTTCAACCGGACAATAACGTTGTCAATTTAAAAGGAAACAAGAAACGCACTCTCTTGGTCTCGCGCATGAAAAAGCTCTGTGACACTTTAGGGTCCACTCATTCAGACTGCTCTTACTCCTAATTTCTCAGAATACAAGCTTGAAACAATTTCTAAAGACTGTTGACATCTAGTGGAAGGCATAGAAACTGCTAATGATTTGTCTAGTGGGCTATGTTCTCAAATAATCGTAAGGTATGCTTTCGCCGTAAAGCATTTTAAAAATCTGACACCGTGGTTAGGTTTAAAGATTAACTTCTTGTGAATCCATGTAAAATATGTCTTGTTTTCTGAATTTTTATAATGAGTATTTCTGTAWTTGAATTTGGCGCCCAGCAATTTCACTGGCTGTTGAAGAGGTGGGACGCTAACGTCTCACGTASCCAAGAGAGGTTTAAGTTCCTCAGGTGGTTGAAGAAATCCGGGACCTCTCCAAATACTACCGCTGCACCATCAAATTGCACCGTCCACAACCGCAAGGCCCTCCARCGGGTGGTAAAGATGACCAGTACATCACTGGGACCGTGCTCCCACCCATCCAGGACATCTACTCAAAGCGATGCCTGAGGAAGGCCCGCAGCATCATCAAGAACCCCACACACAAGCTGTTCTCTCCCTTACCATCGGGGAGATGGTATTGGAGCATGAGGTCTGATACCAACAGGCTCAGAGACAGTTTCTATTTGCAAGCCATCAGACTGTTGAACACCTGAACTGGACTGACCACCTGCTCTGATTCTTTGCACCACTCACTCACGCACACAGGTCAAAACAGCTGCTACCAGACTTATTATTATAGCTAAATATGGCAAAATGTAAATACTTGCCCMCCAAAACACATGTAAATATTGGACTATAAATTGTGCCTTCCTGTATTATACTTATGCTAAAATGTTTATTCTATTCTACTAAGCCATTTACTTTAAGTTCATATTCTTATGTTTGTATTCACATCTTGTATTATTTCTATTAGCATTGCAAAAGGTGGGAAACTTTCCGGGAAATGTCGATGGCGAGTTAATAAGCCCTGGAAATTTGGGAAATTTTGCTTAAATTCATCAAAAAAGTTAGCTTATAATAGTGAMCCTTTTTTGTGGGATRCACATAAGGCAATTCTAGGTCTTGTGGCACATTTTGGTTAAACTATCCACAATTCAATCGAATTGCAACCTACTGCATGCACAGTGCATTCTTCCATCACAGGTATGTTCAARTGCACTCTTCATCACATGTACAGCTGATTCTCAAGATATTGCACACTAATGAGCCCACACTACTACACTGTCTGAGCCAAGGACTACATGCTTTCTGGTAAGTTATGATTACAATAATGGGTGGGGTGAATATATTTTATATGACATACATTATTTTTTGTTAACTAGTAAATAGTAGCCTACGCAAAGTGTTTTTAAATAATTTCTAACTTGTTAACAATTTCTGCTAGTTAGTTTTTGCTACCATGTGGGTTTTAGCTTGCTTGAGCCTGCTAACTGAGGAGTGTTAATTCACCTGTTTCCATACATGTTTAATGTTAAAACATTTATCTTACAAGGAGTTGTTTAATGGACTCTCCATCCCGGATATTTGTCATCAGAAACCCTGACTAGCATAGCGTAGCCTAGCGCGAATGGTATATAATAAATATAATTTCATGAAATCACAAGTGCAATATTGCAAAACACAGCTTAGCCTTTTGTTATTCCATCTGTCGTCTCAGATTTTGAAATTATGCTTTACAGCGCAAGCAATACTTGCATTTGTGTAAATGTATCGATCGCTCGACAAAACAATAAGAACACCTAGCGTCAGTTAACTTGGTCACAAAAATCAGAAAAGCAATCAAATTAATCGTTTACCTTTGATGATCTTCGGATGGTTTCACTCACGAGACTCCCAGTTAGACAGCAAATGTTCCTTTTGTTCCATAATGATATTTTTTATATCCAAATACCTCCGTTTGTTTGCTGCGTTATGCCCAGGAATCCACCGGAAAAAGCGTTCGCGACAACGCCGGAAAAAAATCCAAATTATATCCATAATGTCCACAGAACCATGTCAAACGTTGTTTTTGATCCAACTTCAGGGTGTTTTTCAAATATCTATTCGATAATAAATCAGGACAGTTGGCTTTTACTAGGACCGAGGAAACAATGGCTGCCTTTCACTTTTGCGAAAAATCCCTCGGAGAGCCCCCACCTATCCACTTACGCAATGTGCCCTTTCACGCTCTCATTCTTCAAAATAAAAGCATGAAACATATGTCTAAAGGCTGTTGACACCTTAGGGAAGACATAGAAAAAGAAGTCTTATTGATATCCCTTTATGTGGGCAATAGGACTGCATGGGAACAGAGAGGTCTCAAACAGGGCCATTCTTGGTTGGATTTCTCTCAGGTTTTCGCCTGCAATATCAGTTCTGTTTAACTCACAGACAAAATTTTTACAGTTTTGGAAACTTCAGAGTGTTTTCTATCCTAATCTGACTATTATATGCATATTATAGTTTCGGGGGCTGAGAAATAGGCAGTTTCAAATGGGTACGCATTTTTAGCCAAAAGTGAACTGCACCGCCTCCTAGTTCTAAGAAGTTAATCTAACTGGTTAATATTTATCTGTCACATGGAATTGTACTTGTTTTTTTACATTTTTTTTCTTCTAATCTTTACAGGAAAATGCTACGGGCACTATCTGATGTGTGGAGACATTTCACTGCAGCTAATGTAGAAGGAAAAGCTGTGTACATTTGCAAATATTGTGCCAAATCATATGTGTAGAATGCACAAAAGATGCCGAGTATCTAGCCAAGTGCATAAAGTTCTCAGCGCTCACAACAACCAACTCTGACAAAAGTCCCTCCACTTCTGTTCGAGGTGAAAATGATGAATCAGACACTTTATCGATAGCAACAGCTCATGGTCCTCTTGGAATCAGAATTTTTTTGACCTCAATGGAGGAACGTAGTCAGAGAAATGCTGATGAATGTCTTGCTCGAGCTGTGTATGCAACTGGTTCACCTCTGATGCTCACAGAATGTGTATTGGAAAAGATTTCGAATGTTCTTCGCCCAGCCTACACCTCCTAACCAGACATGCTTTATCTACTAATTTGCTGGATGCAGAGTTCAACAGAGTTCAAGTGAAGGTCAAGCAATCATAGAGAAAGCAGACTGTATTGCAATCATCTCGATGGGTGGTCAAATGTTTGTGGGCAAGGAATAATTAACTACATCTCCACCTCTCAACCAGTATTCTACAGGAGCACAGACACAAGGACAACAGACACACCAGTCTTCTACATTGCAGATGAGCTGAAGGCAGTCATCAATGACCTTGGACCACAGAAGGTATTTGCACCGGTGACAGACATTGCTGTGACATGAAGGCTGCTTGGTCTAAAGTGGAGGAGTCCTACCTCACATCACACCCATTGGCTGTGCTGCTCATGCATTGAATCTGCTCCTCAAGGACATCATGGCACTGAAAACAATGGACACACTACAAGAGAGCCAAGGAAATGGTTTGTATGAGAAGGGTCATCAAGTTATAGCGGCAATCTACCTCACCAAGCAAAGTGAGAAGAATAAGAACACCACATTGAAGCTGCCCAGCAATACCGTTGGGGTGGTGTTGGCATCATGTTTGACATTCTCCTGGAGGGGAAGGAGTCTCTCAAAGAAATGGCCATATCACAGTCTGCTGATATGGACAGCCCCATCAAGAGGATCCTCCTGGATGATGTATTTTGGGAGAGAGTGGTAAGCAGCCTGAACTCCTGAAACCTATAGCAGTAGCCATTGCACGGATTGAGGGAGACAATGCATCCTGTCTGATGTTCAGATTCTGCTTGCAGATGTAAGAGTATAAATCCGTACCGCCCTGCCCTCTTCACTGTTGCTCCAAGCATTGGAACTGCAGTTCTGAACGAAGACTCCTGCCTTAAGCCCATACACACCGGCAAACATGTTGGACCCTAAGTTTGCTGGCAAGAGCATCCTGTCTGGTGCAGAGATAACAAGACTTATAGTATCATCACTACCATGTCTCGCCACCTTGGCCTGGATGAGGGCAAGGTTCTTGGCAGTCTGGCAAAGTACACTTCCAAGCAAGGGCTTTGGGATATGGATGCAATATGGCAGTCGTGCCAACATATCTCATCAGCCACCTGGTGGAAGGGACTTTGTGGATCTGAGGCTCTTTCCTGTTGCCTCCATCATCCTCCAAATCCCACCAACATCAGCCGCCTCAGAGCGCAACTGGTCCTTGTTTGGGAACACACACACCAAAGCACGCAACAGGCTGACCAATACAAGGGTTGAAAAATCGGTGGCCATCCGGTCAAATTGAGGCTTTTTGAGCTGACAACGAGCCATCATCAACAAGGTTGGAAAGTGACATTGAAGATGAGGCCTCAGAGTCTGATGTCCAAGAGGTGGACATTGAGGAGGTCCAGGAAGAAGACATGGAAGCCTGAGAGGAAGACAACAAAGCTTTGTATCTAGACTATCATTTTACAGATGTATGTTGAAAACGTTTTTGGGAGATGCGATGGATCATTGGGGATCATTCAAATTCCTTTCTTTTGTTGTTCAGTGAAATCATCCAATGTGAAGAGTCAACTCATTTAATTAAAGTTCAATTCATAACTACATTGTTTTTTAAAATTTCTATTGGAAGAATTTAATAATTTGCAATTATGTCTACTTATGGGTAAAAGGTTTATGTTTCTGTCTCCATATGATATGGTAAATATATCCAATGCAAAAAAATGACATTAAAAAAACTACATCCAATGCAAAAATATACATTTAAAATGGTATTAATATTAATTTGCATATATTTCCATTAATTCCATATATTCCCGTTAATTCCCATATATTCCCACGGAAGTTTCCACCTCTGAATATTCCACAAATTTGCAAACATAACTAATAAAACGTTAAACTTTAAACGTTGGAGGAGGAGCTGAAAAATAATGCCGCTGCAAAACAACAGCTCCTATGTTCTGTTTAAGCTCAGTGCACACATGGCTGCATGCACACTGTGCCTTCTCTCACTCCGCATTGTGAAACTGAGGCGAATGGCTCAAATGACCCTGCACTGGTGGCATTTAGGGCATATACCTACTCCTGCCGCTTGGCAACACCAGTTCAAACCAACTTTATTTACGTAGCAGATTTTCCCCGTTTACAATCCTGATTCTACAAGCCCAAAGCTGTGCAGCTCTTGCATGTAATAGCTCTGTAACATTGAAAATCACTCTACAGCGTTGCAGCGGGGGCCAGCCATCTCACACACACAACACACACACACACACACACACACACACACACACACAACCACACACCACACACCACACCACACACACACACACCACCACCTGGTATAGCTAGCTAAAGCCTGTGTAGCAGAATGAGAGATATGACTGCCTTGGCTTTTGAGAGACAGACAGGCTGAGGCCCAGGGCAGGTAGTGCCAGTAGGGTGACCACATTTAAAACACCCAAATGCAGGACAACAGGGTGATTTTGCGGGACATTTGTCGGACAGTGTAGCCTACATGTACCTTCACCCCCCTACCACGCCTTACTCTGCTAACCTTAATTGGCGTAAGGTCAAAATCGAAGTAAGCATACACCGATTAAAACACCTGTTTTTCTGAGCAATCTTTCGAATTATTAAAACATGTAAACACCTTAAATCGGTGTTCCAGCAGTGTATCTGATCCGCACATGTGCTAGCACCAGCCAAGYGAGCCTCCCTCTTTAGCGTGAGTGAAGTCATTTTGGGACAAATGAACATATACGTCTTAGAAGTAGTTTTCACATACAAACTTTATATGTCCAAACTCCAAATCAAATGATTCCCAAAAGTAACATGTTTGCTGTGGTAGAACGTTTATTTTGATTGGTAATTTTCTGGATTTAGTGCCATCAGGTAGCCTGATTTCAGATGTGTCCATGTAAACAGGATTATTAGGGAAATCGTTCTTCTTGCAAAGCAAGTAAATGTTTTAATCAAACTATTTAATTAGTCTGACTATCCAAAGTAATCGCATTATTGTGTGCATGTAACTGCACTCACTACTGTCAATCGAAAGATAATTATTCACAATGAATTGATCTCAATCAGTTTCATGGGAATATGCAATTAGATTTTCTTGAATTAAATCAAATAAAATGTATTGATAAAGCCCTTTTTACATCAGCATATGTCACAAAGTGCCTATACAGAAACTCAGCCTAAAACCCCAAACAGCAAGCAATGCAGATGTAGAAACATGGTGGCGAGGAAAAACTCCCTAGAAAGGCAGGAACCTAGGAAGAAACTTAGAGAGGAACCAGGCTCTGACGGGTGGCCAGTCCTCTTCTGGCTGTKCCGGGTGGAGATTATAAGAATACATGGCCATTAAGGCCAGATCGTTCTTCAATGATGAATGGTGGAAAAATGTGAGCAAATTAGAGCAGATGTTTTGTGTGCAAATTAGAACAGATGGTGTTAACAAACTATGTAGCCTTCCTGTATTTTGTTTTAATCCAAGCACATTCTGCCTAGTGGYGGGAGGTTGAGTTTTGGCAGCATCATACTTTTTTTGTGACTATTCAGCTAACCATCCTAAAACCTCATAAGAAATGAGGTGGTGTTTTTGGTGGAACAGTAAAGTTATAGTAAGCTATTATATTTGGTTCTGTTATGTAGACTACTAATKAATCATTATGTGATCTTCCAAGATTCAGCTTTGATCTAACTTTACTAAATCAACACCATTGTGAGAWGTGRCGGCTCCGGCAGCGCTACAGCCCTGCTCCTGCTGTACCGAACAAAACGTAGGCTATAAKAAGTACCACAGTATGAATCAAAATACCCATAAAGTGGTCAAACAAGGAAATGGTTCCAATCGTTTTTTCACCATTCATTTTTCCCATAGAGGATTTTACAAACACTTAAAATAAGGGCTGTGTTTTGTGTAAGCTTACCCTGGTGTGACATTTTGCTAACCATGTAAATCTCTTGAGGACAAGGTGACTTTTATCAATATATTCGTCTGTATTTACCCTCTAAAAATGATAAGCTAATTAGCTGCTAATGTGGCTGTCATAAAGAACTACAAATGCCATGATGATCTGGACAAGACTGCCGAATCGAGGTAAGAATCTCGGGATTAACTTTTGAATATTAGTGAYATGTAGTAATGAATAAATTGGCTACATTTCYTTAAATTTACAATTCTATGAGCTGTCTTGTGCAAGTTTTAAATTGACACAATACCTGTTAGCAAAGGTGTCAGCTAGAGATGACAAGCAGAASCTTGCAGGGATTTGTAGTCTTGCATGATGTCTACTTTGATGCTAATTATCATTTTAGAATCTGAGAGTAAATAGAGCTGAATATATTGATAAAAGTCACCTTGTCCGATAAAGATTTACATGGTTATCAAAACCTCACGCCAGGGTAAGCCTACAGGAAGCACAGCCCTTATTTTACTGTAAGTGTTTCTAAAAATTCCCTATGGGAAAAATGAGTGGTGGAAAAACGATTGGAACCATTTCCCTGTTTGACCGCTTGGTTTTATGGGTATTATGACACCTACACTGTGGGGCTCTATTGCCTACTCTTTTGCCTTGAGCAAAATTTGGTGATGCAGAAATGAGAGACSACGTGTGGCTGTTTTACGAAAATCTGGGAAACATTTCTGGTTGGTCTCAGGGAATGTAAAACAGTTAGGAAGGGAGACTTTTAAAACAGGATTTAGTGAAGTAGCAGCACATAGAGTATGTTGAATGAGCAACTAATTGGCATAGAGAGCCTCACAAATTTGACGAAATTACCTTTATCTTTTAGTCTAATACAGCAATTTACTTACTTGTGTAGCTCTTCGTCAGAAGCACACTTTTAGTAAGTAGTTAATACTAACTGCCCTCTCCAAGTTTATCTAGAATTTTGCACGAAAGTATTTGAGAAATGTGATTGGTTGATGATAGGCCTAATACATTGGCCTTCGCCTTGTCTTGCGCTGCACAAAATATCAGATCTCAACAACGATTGGAGAAGTGTTAAACATCACCAGTACCACATCATTATTATGTATATATTTTTACAAGTGCAATGTGACTACAAGACACAGGCTGGAAAGTCTGACTGAAATATGTGGTGTTTGAATTTGTTGGTAAAATGCGGGACACGATTATTTAGTTGCGGGACAAATGGACAAAATGCAGGACTGTCCCGCACAATCCGGGATATGTGGTCATCCTAAGAGCCAGATTCTTTCCTCAGGGGTAATAATCCCCCTGAGCATAATGCTGAACTACAGGCCATAGCCCTAACCGAGATCTCAGCGCTCATTCATAAACACATTAACAATATTCAGACCTACTGTACAGACAGACCACCTACCATCACACGAAGCAATAACAACACAGGGGGTAGGTACACAAACCCTGCCATGACCTGATAGACAAACCTTACAGGCTAAGAACACAATAACAATGGCACATCCCGAGACCTCAATTATCTTAAAATATTAACTCTAATGCAATAGCTGTGGCTAGACTCCTCTCTGCTCCCTCCTCTTTCTACAAAACAGTATATTGCGATATATACAGTGCCTTCAAAAAGTATTCATACCACTTGACTTATTACACATTTTATTGTTTTACAGGCTGAATTCAAAATGTATTAAATATATATTTTTATCACCCATCTACACACCATACCCCATAATGACAAAGTGAAAACATGTTTTTAGAAATGTTTGCACATTTATTGAAAATTAAATACAGAAATATCTTATTTACATAAGTATTCACACCCCTGAGCCAATASATTAGAAGCACATTTGGCAGTGATTACAGCTGTGAGTGTTTCTGGGTAAATCTCTAAGAGCTTTCCACACCTGGGTTATGCAACATTTGCACATTATTATTTTCAAAATTCTTCAAGCTTTGTCAAATAAATAACTATTTTCAGGTTGCCATATGGGACTCAAAGACTACAAGGTGAAGACTCATATTTCCCATCCTTTATATCCCAGGACAGGAGCACAGCAGCAATGGTTCCATGTGTGGGTTTCATCTAGGCAGCTAAACTCCAAAGCCTTTGTTCTGCTCCACTGAACCGTGTTATATTGATATTCACATACCATTAAAATATGCTTTAATGCATAGTGTGTTGGTGTGTGTGTGATMGCGTGTGTGTGTGTATAATGTTACTGGGTTCTGTAGCATGTCCAGGGGCCATGGTGATATGTAGATCAGGGGATGTGTATGATGGACAGCAGAGGAGAGAGCCTCCACCCAGCCAGGGTAACACATTTTTCTCTAAAGCCTACACATACTCTATATGCTGTACACGCAACCAACCCCTATACTTCTCATGGCACACCATGATGTATGTAATGATGACAGCAAAAATAACCTTAAGGTTGGTAACCCAGTACCACTACCGATGGTCACACTTTTCCATTCCATGTAAGCAGAGATCTCTCATGCAAACACACAGGAAAACTCAAACACTCTAAGCTATGTACACTATGGGGAAAGGTGCACATAGAGGTGCAGTAGTCAGATAGAAGGAATTTTCTACAGCTCTTTAACTAACTGCCCTGTGCTTCCCTACCCTGCAGCRGCCTCTTCTCTCCTCAGAGACCTCACTACAATACACACAGACATGATGATGAGGAAAACGAGAAATTACTTCATTACAGAGAAATAAAATTATAAGTTGCTGGTAAATCAAAGCCTAATCATCTGAAAACCAATTAGAACTCTGAGCTACTGAGGCGGGTATCTTCCCTTAATCTACAATAATGATGTGAGACTACAGAGCCACAGAAAATGGGGAAAGTCATCTCTCTGCATGGAAAAAGCACAGCCCCGTTTTCCCATTAGAGTTAAGCCCTTAGTTTGATGTCTATCAATGCATGACATGAACAGAGGAAGGGCTATAGATAGCCAGCTAAAGCTAGCTCATCTGGACTGCATGGGGACTGGGCATAGCCTCCTACTACTATGTGGAGTGTAGAGGCCTGGGCATGAGACATGTCATTGCACATGAGACAACTCCAAATAGAGGCGACCTACATTCATATTATGGATTTCAGTGAGTTTCTGTGTTAGAGAGAGCCTCGTGTAGTCTACATAGAACATCCACATTCACAGAAAGTTCATTTCTCCAAGTTAACTGCTTCGTTAGAGAAGATAAACTGTTTTAAAGGTTTGTTACCATGKAAATAAAACATTCTTTCCAAGGGCAGATTCTTTGGGATCTTAAGATTCCAGAATGGGAGGAGGAAATGGAATAGTGGTTGGAGAGTTGAACTACAGCAATAAATCCGAAACGGTCTGTTATAKGCCATGGTAACATTCATTGTCAGCTTTTATGTAGATTTGAATGAGGGTGCATGCTGAGAACAGGCATATAAATCAACAACTAAAATCAACACCATCGAGTTTATCCGCCACTCAATTTGCTGTGACATGTAATAACGACAATACTGCCACGTTGCATAAGGTCAGTGATTAGTCTCTGTTATATGCGTTAACTACGCACTGATAGCCAGCCACTATGACTCCATTGTTTCCACAACATTGAGCCCTGCCAGCTCTTTACTCCCTGTCACCATATTTAGAGTAGCCAGCCACTGTGGAACCTGCTGCACTACACACTGACCTGCTGATGGTAGTTTGGTATTAAAGCTGTATTAAAGCTGTTATGCAGCCCCCATTCACAAGTATGTCTGTCTGCCTGTTACGTGCCTGTGATTACCTCCAAGCCAACCCTCCTAAGACCTTGATACTAAAAGCTCTGAGTGTGAATGCAAAAACATACACACATAKGCTAATGTTGAAACACACACTAATGTGAGACCTTGTCAATACTGCCCTGTACCAAGCCAGCCAAGTTTCCAGGCACCCAGTGTGGACAAATGAATGCTCCATTTGTTGACCTGAGTGTACTGGGCATGCCCAGTGCGGTCGCAGCGTATCCCAAAGGGGCCTCTCGGAGGTGCTGGGAACGTGATAAGGAAGTACAGATCACACGTCTCCTACTACTGTACTGTGACAACTGTAACAACGTAATAAGGGTCGGCTGTTAGCTCTCCTTTCTGTCACAGACATTCTGTACTACCATGTAACTAACAACAATGTCATTATTGTTAGGGAAATACAGTAACATGGAAATACTGACAATGGAAGTAATGTTGTTAATTATTCATATACTGTACATCTCACCACTTTACCTTTTATCCACCCCTAGTAGATGGAACCACTCCGTCTACAGAATAGACTTGTAGTAAACGAAGAGTAAGGATGAGAGTTGGTTCTGACTGCTGAAGGCAGTGCACTGTGTCTGTCCACTCATGCCCATGAGGGATGAAGGGAGGCTTGCGTGGCTGGGAGACCACTGAGTGAGATTTCCCTGAGGGCCAGCCAAGGAAATTGCAGATCTGCAGAGCTGTCTTGGGCCTGCTTGATTCCCCTCCAGAAATCCTAGATAAGACTGTCCAATTCTAAACTGCCCCCTTTGACCAGGGGAGGAGGATTTTCAGTAAGCCTGATGCACATTTTCACAAGTCAGGCTGCCGCTCAGACTGCTCTACCTCATCTGCAGCTATCTCAGTGACAATCACTGCCAGCGCAATAACACACATAGACACCTGATCAATGCAGATGTCAAGTCTCTCTGTCTCTCTCTCTCCGTTTCTCTCTAGACTAATAGCCAGGCAGTGATGAGAACGCGTTAGCTAGCTCAGCATGAAGGAAGAGGAAGCTTGTAGCAGCCCAGAACAATGCTTCTCCCAGCTGGACTCTCTACCGGTGGCCATTGTGTTGATGGCCAGAGGATGTGCAGCTCTAGCCCCTGGCCTAGCAAACACCAGCTAACACCGTCACTGACACACACATCACTCATACACACAACACACCCTCAAACACATCTTTCCATCCTCACACCCATTAACAAACACCAGTCAGTCATCAAACACGCATTTATCAACACATTAATCTGCCATCGAAGCACATCGATTACATAATTCAACAAAGTTAACAGGCCAGTGGTTAGTTTTCATAAATCAAATCACATTTTATTTGTCACATGTGCCAGATACAACAGGTGTAGACGTTACTGTGAAATGCTTACTTACAAGCCCTTAACCAACAACGCTTAGTTTTTTAAAAAGTAAGAAAATATTTGCAAAAAAAAAGAATAAAGGTTTGAATACACTAAAGTAAAAACAGTTACACATTAAAATAACAATAACGAAGCTATATACAGGGGGTACCGGTACCGAGTCAATGTGTGGGKTACAGGTTAGTTGAGGTAATTGAGGTAATATGTACATGTAGGTAGGGGTAAAGTCACATAGATMATAAACAATGAGTAGCAGCAGCGTAAAAAAAGGGGTCAATGCAAATAGTCCGGGTAGCCATTTGATKAACTGTTTAGCAGTCTTATTGAGGTGTCAGAGGCCTTCCTTTGACACCGCCTGGTATAAAAGTCCTGGATGGCAGGAAGCTTGGCCCCAGTGATGTACCGGGCCGTACGCACTACCCTTTGTCGCGCCTTGCGGTCGGATGCCGAGCAGTTGCCATACCAAGCGGTGACGCAACCAGTCAGGCTGCTCTCGATGGTGTATAAATGGCCTAAATTGTACTATGGAGTTTGAAAAAAAATAAAAAGGCTCAAAGTAACCTTAAGTAAAAGGTACAGTAAACTCATGGTCCAGAATTGAGAAATATAGCTTTGGTTAGGTGGGAAWTCCATTATGGGAGCCAACAGCACAAGGTCTTCCGCCCTCCAGCACGGAGTGATTTCTGTCTATTTCCTGCAATTCCCTTCAATCTCCTCAGAGAGTGATTCTGCTGGGAAGCTGACAGCATTACTTTTTACTGTGGGAAAGTACAGCTAGCTACTGTACATCAGCACATCAACCGTTCACTAATATCGGTTAACCCAGAACTAAAATGTAATTTGGTCAGATGTTTACATAGTCTGTCCACAAGAGATTAATTGTTCACTATCGCCATGCTTTTCCATGGACAAGAGCATTAAAGCTTCAAATGGGTGATACAGTGTTCTAACRATGCACTAGGGTAGAGGAATTTGATATTATCCTTTAACATTCACCATACCCAGCTAAAAAGGAGGCTTTAAACATACTTAGAGGAGATACATAAATTACAGGAGCCTGAAAATACCGTATTGAATCCAGAAGAACAGAAGGACACCGTGACTTCATTGAGACTCAAGGCTGTCTATGGGGTCATGTGACGGGGCTGCATGCCTTGAGTAAAAATACCCTATCGTCCATCCGTTCCTCCACTCCTCTGGAAATACTGCAGGGGGATATTTCAGGAGCTGCTGCTACCCAGAGACAGACTCTGACTCTCCCTGGACCTGGAGCCGTCCCAAGACCACAGCTGAGGCGGGTGGCACGGATTCAAAGAGCTTTAGACAGAGCCTTTGCGAAGAGCTGACTGGGCTCTAAAATACAATCCAGACCACATCAGAGCAAACTTACTGTATCCTCCACCATGTCAGCAATATGTTCCACATTCTGCTGTATATTTAGGGGCTATTTCTAGGCTATAACATGCATTCTCATGTAACTGGTGTGAAATGGGTAGCTAGTTAGCGGTGTGCGTCACTCGCTCTGACACCTTGAAGTAGTTGTTTCCCTTGCGCTGCAAAGGCAGCGGCTTTTGTAGAGCRATAGGTAGYGATRCATCGTGGGAGGCAGTTGCTGATGTGTTCAGAGGGTCCCTGGTTCAAGCCCAGGTTGGGGCAAAGAGAGGGAGRGAAGCAACACTGTTACACCCACAGAACATCCTCACAGAACATCCTCACATAACATCCTTACAGAACTTGTGTCATCATAAGAGTTATCATAACGGTTGCATAATATCTGCCATCTTGGGTGTTATCCGTAGTAGTAAATTACCACCGCTGTACGCTACCCGTGTGCATACAGTTCCTCTGYCAATTAAACTGTCTACAGACCCTAATTTGTCTCAGATAATGACCTAGATCCATGGAACCAGGGCATGCATATTAATCTGCACATCTGATTTGAACAGCTGAATTTAGTGCTCTTGAACTTAATGTTCACAGGAAATAAATGGTATTTGAGTTATTCTGGGGCTAAAATAGACTCCTGGAAGAGGAGGAGGTGCAGGCTGGGATGATGTGAGCAGAGCAGGGCTGTGTGGGGTGATGATGACAGGACATCAGGCTGGAGCTGGCCCAGTTTGGCGCAACAACAAGTTCCAGCTCCTGCTGCTCCTGCTGTCTGTCTGTTGGACCTCGCCTGGGCTCAGCTCAGCTCTCAGCCTCTGGGCCCAGACTCTGGAGTGATCCCACATTCCAGCATGGCGGTCCAGGAGTCTGCTCAACAGCTTTCAAACCCGTAGCTGAGACACACAACCTATTCAGGCCATTCCAGAAACGCTGAGGCAACACTGTTAGGATAGTGTTTTTTCTCAATTTGTTTTGGTAGATACATTGGCTGCCAGGGCTCCTGTGAGGATCATATTTCCTGTGCTTCTGAAGCAGCTAGTCCGACTGTACAAATGTGTTTACGTCTTTGCATACAAATTTTGAAAATAAGATCCATTTATGTGACTTGAAAGAGGACTAAAAGCATACAGGATTCTGTCTCTACATCACTCAARCTCATCATCTCTGTGCTTGAATTTCTCTTTCCATCTCTCCATCCAAATAGTGGTATTATTCCCCTTTCCCCCTATTTTCTCTACTTCAATCCCTCTCTCATTTCCTTTCCTCCTTTCACCTCTCTCTATGGCCTCCACATCTTTCACCAAAGCCCTCGTTTCCCTCCTCTATTCCATATTCCATCTCTATCTCTCTCCCYCTCTCCCGGATCGGCCCCTTCCTCACTTCTCTGGGTTCTGCGAAGTGGAATGATCTCTGAATGAGGAGTAAATTGCTTGCCCTCTCGGTTCAAAACCRATTCAGCTGTGGCTCTGAGGATGGCAGCTGAGCAGATGAAGTTCCTGGCCAACTGGGCGACGGGGGCGCAGGATGTGACGGACGGGTCAGCCCACACACTCCAAACAAGTAGCACTGCACGTGTCCGTCAGCTCACGGCAAATACCCAGAGATAAACAACATCACAGGCCACAGGAGGACTGAGAAGCATCAGACAGGTGGGGATATGGGGAGTGAAAAGCATCAGTCAGGTGGGGATATGGGGGACTGAGAAGCATCAGTCAGGTGGGGATATGGGGAGTTAGAAGCATCAGTCAGGTGGGGATATGGGGACTGAGAAGCATCAGTCAGGTGGGGATATGGGGAGTGAAAGCATCAGTACAAGTGGGGATATGGGGAGTGAAAAGCATCAGTCAAGTGGGGATATGGGGAGTGAAAGCATCAGTCAGGTGGGGATATGGGGGATGAGAAGCACAGTCAGGTGGGGAATTGGGAGTAGAAGCATCAGTCAGGTGGGGATATGGGGGTAGGAAGCATCAGTCAGGTGGGGATATGGGGAGTTAGAAGCATCAGTCAGGTGGGGATATGGGGAGTTAGAAGCATCAGTCAGGTAGAGATATGGGGAGTGAGAAGCATCAGTCAGGTGGGGATATGGGGACTGAGAAGCATAGTCAGGTGGGGATATGGGGAGTGAGAAGCATCAGTCAGGTGGGGATATGGGGAGTGAGAAGCATCAGTCAGGTGGGGATATGGGGAGTGAGAAGCATCAGTCAGGTGGGGATTTGGGGACTGAGAAGCATCAGTCAGGTGGGGATATGGGGACTGAGAAGCATCAGTCAGTTGGGGATATTGGGACTGAGAAGCATCAGTTACGGTGGGGATATGAGGAGTGAGAAGCATCAGATCAGAAATAGGGAATATGGAGGACGTGGAAGACGAAGCATCAGTCAGGTGGGGATATGAGGGGCTGAGAAGCATTACATGCTGACCAGACCGGACACGTCGCGTGCTCGAGCGTCGCAAAAATAAATTTAGAAATCCATGTTATTCAATTATTGCACCCACACTGCTCGCGAGCGTCTGCGACGCCAAGGGCTAAAATAGAACTCCTTTCTATTTCTGACGCAGAATGCGCTGAAAGTCCTACCTCTCCCATCTCCTCATTGGTTTATAGAAGCAGGTACCCACGTGCCATCTCCTCATTGGTTATACCCACGTGGGTGATTGAAAGACGAACTTTGTTGCCGGTTGTCGTGGTAATACTATGAAAGTTTAGATGCGATCACCATATAAGTTTAAAGATGAAAAAGCCTGGAAGGAGGAGAGATGACTAGAAACGATTAGGTTGRCTGTTTTGTGTGTGGATCAATTGTCGGAGTAGAGGTCCTTGTGTATTTCAGGGAAAATAACAACTCARTGTTTATATCCCAGGACAAATTAGCTAGCAACAGTAAGCTAGCTAAATACGACAAATTAGCTAGCAAGTGCMAGCTAACTAGCTAAATTGCCATACATGTTTAATGCTTTTCGACCTGTCCCCAAATTAATGTCATTGGTTCAGAGTTTGTTTTGATATTTTAACCTGCGTGTCGTGATTGCGTTTGGTGTAGGGGGACAAAATACATTTATGCACGATAGCGCACGATGGCTCACGCGCGCAGCCGGTTTGGGTTCCGTGTTAGTCAGGTGTGGATATGAGGGACTGAGAAGCATCAGTCAGGTGGGGATATGGGGGACTGAGAAGCATCAGTCAGGTGGGGATATTGGGACTGAGAAGCATCAGTCAGGTGGGGATATTGGGACTGAGAAGCATCAGTCAGGTGGGGATATTGGGACTGAGAAGCATCAATCAGGTGGGGATATG
>NC_036842.1:64577584-64584519 GCF_002910315.2 Salvelinus sp. IW2-2015
ATGGTGTCTGAGAAGATCAGTCAGGTGGGGATATGGGGACTGAGAAGCATCAGTCAGGTGGGGATATGGGGAGCTAGAGAACATCAGTCATTGGGGATATGGGACTGAGAAGCATCAGTCAGGTGGGACGAATGGAGGGCTGAGAAGCATCAGTCAGGTGGGGATATGGACTGAGAAGCATCAGTCAGGTGGGGATATGAGACTGAGAAGCATCAGTCAGGTGGGGATATGAGACTGAGAAGCATCAGTCAGGATTGGGGACTAGAGAAGGCATCAGTCAGGATGGAGGGATATGTGGAACACGGTGTGTTAGGGAGTAGTTCGTCATTTGATTTTTTCTGACTTCATCTTCAATCTACTCTACAATCTATACCCCAATGTTGCTGAAATCCAACCCATCCCTTAGCCCTGGTCTTCTGTGGCTCAGGACCAAAAGCCATTTAGCTCTGGTTCCACCCACCTCCACAGACCAATGACTTCAGAGCCATCTCCCTTTAACCCCCCCTGAGAGAAACCTGAAGCTCCAAGCCTGCAAGCCCTGATGTCTGCAGCCTTCACTGTAGCCATTTCCCAGCTAAGGCCTAAGGCCCTGCCAACCCTGTCTAACAACATTACCAAACCTTATTGACTAAGATTGAACAGGGCCGTCTTGCCACTTGTCCAAACACCTATCTAACCCCAGGAAGACCGGGTAACAGCTGTACCCTTTGACCTCTGACTTCAGTGATCAGTACACCTTCTGTTTGAGGACATGTAGCAGAGCATCTGTGTAGGAAGAGGCACCAGCGACCATATGCCACCTGCTTATCAGAGATCCTAGTGGGAATGAGGAGTGGTGGAGGTATCCCATATGTCCCTACTACCAGCTGGAGCCAAATAGAGAGCTGAAATACCACATCAGCAGTTTATAAGGACATCTCATTTCAAAATCCTAGCTTTAGCCAAAACATTAGATTCTGCATTAATTTWATGCACAGTTTTTACGAGTTAAAGTGGATCTTAAAACTATACCCGCTGACTGAACTGAAATCTAAAATCCTGTGTGTATAAAAAGGCCTTGGTGTTATGCTCTGAGCATAAGTATGGATATAAAAGGCAGCTGAGGAACATTAATGTTTACTGATGAGCATACTGAGCTCCCAGGAGCCCAACCAAAACGCTGGCCCGGTGCTTATAAAATATAACTAAACCGTGTGGTGCTCTGTAAGTCTCTCCAAGTGGAAAGATGCTCCAAGAACCTGCCATACACACAGCATTACAGATAGTCTCCTACTGTCTTGAGTGTGTTGTTGTTATTGTGTATGTGTGTATGTGTGTGTGAGTGTGTATGTGTGAGCGAGAAAGAAAGTCAATGTATATTTAAGCAATAAGGCATGAGGTATGACAAAACATGTCTTTTTACTGCTCTAATTACGTTGGTAACCAGATAATAATAGCAATAATTAGAGCAGTAAAAATAAATGTTTTGTTATACCCGTGGTATACCACGGCTGTCAGCCAATCAGCATTCAGGGCTCGAACCACCGAGTTTATAATCATGTGTAGAGGTGTGTGACATGGGTGTAATGTGCAGGGTTAGTGTGTATGGGTGTGATTGTGTGTAATGTGGATGATTGGTGTGTATGGATGTAAGTGTGTGTAATGTGGATGGTTGGTGTGAATGGGTGTGAGTGTGTGTAATGTGGGTGGTTGGTGTGAATGGGTGTGAGTGTGTGTAATGTGGGTTGTTGGTGTGTATGGGTGTGAGTGTGTGTAATGTGCAGGGTTAGTGTGTATGGGTGTGAGTGTGTGTAATGTGGATGGTTGGTGTGAATGGGTGTGAGTGTCTGTAATGTGGATGGTTGGTGTGAATGAGTGTGAGTGTGTGTAATTTTTTTATTTTATTTTACCGTTATTTTACCAGGTAAGTTGACTGAGAACACTTCTCATTTGCAGCAACGACCTGGGGAATAGTTACAGGGGAGAGGAGGGATGAATGAGCCAATTGTAAAACTGCGGGATTATTAGGTGACCGTGATGGTTGAGGGCCAGATTGGAATTTAGCTAGGACACCGGGGTTAACACCCCTACTCTTACAGAATAAATGCCATGGGATCTTAATGACCTCAGAGAGTCAGGACACCCGTTTAACGTCCCATCCGAAAGACGGCACCCTACACAGACAGTGTCCCCAATCACTGCCCTGGGGCATTGGGATCTTTTGTTGAACCAGAGGAAAGAGTGCCTCCTACTGGCCCTCCAACACCACTTCCAGCAGCACCTGGTCTCCCACCAGGGACTGACCAGGACCAACCCTGCTTAGCTTCAGAAGCAAGCCAGCAGTGGTATGCAGGGTAATGTGGGTGGTTGGTGTGTATGGTTGTGAGTGTGAATAACGTGGGTGGTTGGTGTGTATGGGTGTGAGTGTGTGTAATGCGGCGTGGTTGGTTGTGGTTGGTGTGTATGGTGTGAGCGTGTATAATGTGGGTGGTTGGTGGTGGGTTGGTGTGTATGTGTGACGTGTATAATGTGGTGGTTGGTGTGTATGGGTTGTGAGTGTGTATTAATGTGGTTGGTTGGTGTTGTATGGGTGTGAGTGTGTGTAATGTGGGTGTGGTGTGAGCACTGGGATGTTGTAATGTGTGTGGAAGGCTGTGGTCATAGGGGCAGCAATAATCTCCCTTGACTCACAATCACACAAAAGAAGACAAATAATTGCCTTCACTCAAGCCTGTGAAGCGTGATTTTGTGCGAGAAATCAAAAACCATCTTCAAAATCATAAATTTACATTCTATCTCCCCCCAAAGCCGCAGTAATAACGGGTGGAGTCCTTTCATTATCCTTCACAAGCCAGGCTTAATCCGGGAACTGGCAATAAAGAGGCACGTTAGGCACATAAAGGTCGCTCCACAAGCGGAAAATGGGAGCCGCCAACATTCGGTTAACACTATCGGTGCTGCTGATGCAATGGTAATCCGGCAGCTGCATTGATGAGGGATAGGGCAGCGCCACACAAAAGGTCAACAACAAGTGTCTAAATGACATAGAGTCAGCATCATGAAATCATTTCCCTCTGTCTAGCTCTATATCTCTCTGTCTAGTCTATATCTCTATGTCTAGCTCTAATCTCCGGTCTAGCTCCATATCTCTCGGTCTAGCTCCATATCTCTCGGTCTAGCTCCATATCTCTATGTCTAGCTCCATATCTCTCGGTCTAGCTCCATATCTCTCGGTCTAGCTCCATATCTCTCGGTCTAGCTCCATATCTCGTCCGTCTAGCTCTATATCTCTCGGCTAGCTCTATATCTCCTCTGTCTAGCTCTATATCTCTCTGTCTAGCTCCATATTCTCTCTGTTCTTAGCTCCATATCCTCTCTGTCTAGCTCCATATTCTCTATGTCTAAGCTCCATATTCTCTCTAGCTCCATATCTCTATGTCTAGCTCCATAATCTCTATGTCTAGCAATTCTAATCCATATCTCTATGTCAGCTCCATATTCTCGATCATAGCTTCCATTCATCTTCGTCTAGCTCCATATCTCTCGGTCTAGTCTATATCTCTCTGCTCTTATGCTCTATAATCCTCTGTCTAGCTCCCTATACTCTCGTGTCTAGCTCCATATCTCTCTCGTCTAGCTCCATATCTCTCTGTCTAGCTCCATATCTCTATGTGTCTAGCTCCATATCTCGTCGCTAGCTCCATATCCCTATGTCTAGCTCCATATTTCTATGTCTAGCTCCATATCTCTATGTCTGCTCCATATCTTCTATGTCTAGCTCCATATCTCTCGGTTCTAGCTCCATATCTCTCTGTCTAGCTCTATATCTCTCTGTCTAGCCTCCATACTCCTCTGTCTAGCTCTATATCTCTCTGTCTAGCTCTATATCTCTCTGTCTAGCTCTATATCTCTCTGCTAGCTCATAGATCTCTCTGTCTAGCCTCTATATCTCTCTGTCTGC
Organism: Salvelinus sp. IW2-2015; assembly: GCF_002910315.2. NCBI lineage: Eukaryota > Metazoa > Chordata > Actinopteri > Salmoniformes > Salmonidae > Salvelinus > Salvelinus sp. IW2-2015. Next base: position 64,581,525 of record NC_036842.1, read on the forward strand.
TCCATACTCTGTCTAGCTCTATTATCTCCACTGTCTAGCTCTATAATCTCACTGTCTAGCTCTATATCTCACTGTCTAGCTCTAGATTCCTCTGTCTAGCTCTATATCTCTCTGTCTAGCTCCATATTTCTCTGTCTAGCTCCATATATCTCGGTCTAACTCTATATCTCTCTGTCTCTAGCTCTAGATCCCTCTGTCTAGCTCTATATCTCTCTGTCTAGCTCCATATCRCTCTGTCTAGCTCYATATCTCTCCGTCTAGCTCCATATCTCTCYGTCTAGCTCYATATATCTCTGTCTAGCTCTAGATCCCTCTGTCTAGCTCTATATCTCTCTGTCTAGCTCTATATCTGTCATGCCCTGACCTTAGAGAGCCTTTTTATGTCTCYATTTGGTTTGGTCAGGGTGTGATTTGGGGTGGGCATTCTATGTTYTGTTTTCTATGATTTWGTGTTTCTATGTTTTGGCCGGGTATGGTTCTCAATCAGGGACAGCTGTCTATACTTAGGTAGCCCTTTTTCCCTCCTTTCGTTGTGGGTAGTTGTCTTTGTTTGTGGCACTATAGCCCTTAAGCTTCACGGTCGTTTWTGTATTGTTTATTGTTTTTGTTGGCGTCATTCCAAAATAAAAGTAAYGTACGCTCACCACGCTGCACCTTGGTCCACTTCCTTTGACGGCCGTGACAATATCTCTGTCTTTCTCCTCCTCATCTTTTCCATCCTCTTTTCCGCTATCTTTTTGCCCTTTCTCCAAATCCTCAATCAGAAATGRCCTAACCTCCATCAGTAGATAAGTCAGAGCAGAGTGACAGGGCTGGCCCACAAGGAATGACACATTTCCACCAAGAGCAGGCTCATGTCAGGGAGGGAACAGGGCGGAGAGAGAGCATCAGGGAGGGGAAAATCAAATGAAGTCACGCGCCAAATACAACAGGTGTACAGTGAAATGCTTACTTACAAGCCCTTAACAATGCAGTTAAGAAAAATAAGTGTTAAGAAAGTATTTACTAAAATAAACTGAAGTAAAAAATAAATAAAATTAAAATAAATAAGAAGAAAATTGAAAAATAACAAATAATGAAAAAGCAACAATGAAATAACAGTAACGAGGCAAAATACAGGGGGTACTGGTACAGAGTCATTGTGAAGGGGCACAGGTTAGTTGAGGTAATTAAGGTAATATGTACATGTAGGTAAAGTGATAATAAACAGAATAGCAGCAGCATAAAAATGGGGGGTCAATGCAAATAGTCCGGGTAGCATTTTGATTAGATGTTCAGGAGTCTTATGGGTTRGGGGTAGAAGTTGTTAAGAAGCTTTTTGGTCCTAGACTTGGAGCTCCGGTACCGCTTGCTGTGCAGTAGCAGAGAGAACAGTCTATGACTAGGGTGGCTGGAGTCTTTTTTAGGGCCTTCCTCTGACACCGCCTGGTATAGATGTCCTGGATGGCAGCTGGAAGCTTGGCCCTAGTGATGTACTGGGCMGTACGCACTACCCTCTGTAGGCGGTGATGCAACCAGTCAGGATGCTCTCGATGGTGCAGCTGTTGAACTTTTTGAGGATCTGAGGACATATGCCAAATTTTTTCAGTCTCCTGAGGGGGAATAGGCGTTGTCGTGCCCTCTTCACGACAATGCCTATTGGGGAGGGAACAGGGCGGAGAGAGRGYGTCAGRGAGGGGAGAATGGTGACTGATGGGGCTGATGGAGCTCACACAGAAGGGCAAAGAGAAAGAGAATGATCCCTCCCTCTCAAATGTACAGAAAAATACTTAAGTCATCCACAGGTTAGTTTATCATCATAAAACCCATTATGCCATAATCAATTCTCATTTCCATTATAACTCAAAACCACACCAACAGATTTCCCTTTATGTTGAATGGTACAGTAATGGCGCACGAGAGCAGACGGCGCTAAATGTCTGAATTAAAGATGGCAACATAAACCTTAATTTATCTGTCAGAATCCATCAATCACCAGATTGGATCCGCTGAGCCTGTGCATACATTATTCATAATGCATCAGTGATTTGGGAAATGTAAATGCACAAAGCAACTGTAACCTTCACTCAGATTAGAGGTTCTTTACATTGCGTGGGCACAGATTAAAGGCTGCGCATAGATGATACATTACTAGCACAGGCTCATGCTCACACACACACACACACACACACTATTCCACTCTATCTGAGCCGCCTGCTCTCTGCAGCCCAGCGGTCCTACTCTCCGGCCTGCTGTGTGGCGCAGTGGGCTAARCTGATTACATCTGACTGTTGGTCTAGTGCTTCTCTCAGGTACCTCTTGAGAACTTGAGCATGCAAAAACACTGACTCAGCTGGGGCTCCAGTAATTAGTTTTTGCTTAGAAAATGTATCTAATGGAACAGCAGCCCTGCCGTGGAGTTGATCATCTCTAAGAAAATTACACTATCCACCATAAGGCTCTAAGAGACGTACAGTACAGTAGCCTACTAACTCCCTGACCCACTGCGGGAGCCTATGTCTTAAATCTTAAGCAGAAACACATTAGTCCTGTGTTTCAATGAAATGCTGCTGCATGCTGAATGTCATGCTGTTGTGGAGTCATCAGGGGGTTTACTAGAGGTTTATAASAGAGGAGATTAGGACTAAATGAGGGGGAGGTCTTACTGCTAGGAGCTACATAACATTATCTCTTTATAACACAATGTTTTGGCTGCAGAAGCAGCAGTGGGCATATTGATGTTGTACTACTCCTAGTGATGGGCATATTGATGTTGTACTACTCCTAGGGATGGGCATATTGATGTTGTACTACTCCTAGAGGAGGATGATTGGGCATTGAGTTGTAGCTCCTCAGGGATGGGCATATTGATGTTGTACTACTCCTAGGGAATGGGCATATTGATGTTGTACTACTCCTAGGGATGGGTTTGATGTTGTAACTACTCCTAGTGATGGCATATTGAATGTTGTACTCTCTCTAGTGATGGCATATATGATGTTGTACTACTCTAGGG
>NC_036842.1:64590965-64707313 GCF_002910315.2 Salvelinus sp. IW2-2015
ATGGGCATATTACATTTTTTGACTGTTCAGGTGCTTGCTCTATTTTTTGTTGTTGTACTCAAGTACTTGTAATGAAAATACAATACATTTTTAGAACACAAGGCCCGCACTGGAATAAAATGTRTGCATTTATCTATATGCCAAMCRTGTACAACAATGCCTMATTTATTTTAAGATTWGCAAAAAACATGATGTAMTATAACAGAATAAAATCTAACAGAATATATTTGTAAATGTAAAAGTTGCCAGTGTGGAGTGATCTGGAACTGATACTCTCAAAGAGATCATTTGAAACGGGGCTTTTAGTTTCACATGTTGAAAGACCATTTTTTTCAGGGTTACAAACCAAAATTGGTCTTCTTTTCGATATAGGCAAACAGATTTACTTTACTCTGCCTGTTTTGAATTTTCTAAATGGATAAACAATTCCACATTGAGCACTGCATGGGGATGAATTATGGACACAACATCTGTTTGGTGAGTAGGCTTAATGATTCTGATATAAATACGCTGTCTTTCTCAAACAAATGTTTTTGCATATTATCAGTGTGAAACCTGTCTGTGTTTAGGGGGGTTATGGCCTAAGCTAACTAATTCATAATGGTAACAGCAGTTTGCAAAGTAACCGAAGCAGAAWATAGACAAGAACCAATTATTCCAAAACTATAGCTCATTTTTGGAACACATATTTCCTTACTTCAATCATCCAGTCCATTTTACATTTGTGATAAAACTGTCGGCAAGGAATGTAGCTTGTGTATCCCATCAGTTTGAGGCATTTTTTTCTGTAGGCCTAATGGGAGCTTGTGTGCAAACTCGGCACGTGTGTAGAGGGAGCAGTCGGAATGCAATTGAGTGAGTGAGACATGGAGGGGAAAGGGAATTTATGGAACTGTGCAATTAATGCCTACCTTGGTTTCTTTGTTGTTGTGCCCCACAAATGCACATGTACAAATTKAATACTAGAGTCATAGCAAATGAACATCTTCCAGACAAAATKTCAAAGCACATTCCACCAAATAGCTGTACAGCATCAGAAAAAAATTGGATCTCTGATCAAAGATCGAGTTTTGACGTTTGTTCGAGTACTCGATTACACATGCCCATCCCTTAACTACTCCCCTCTCCTCCCTACACCCTCTCTCCATCCTCCTCTCTCTCTCCTTCCCCATCCCCCTCTCTCCAGCTCATGCTCTTCAGTTGACCCTTTCACTTGCTCACTCGTTTATGCTGCCAACAGCTTTGCATTTCAAATGATGATCAATTCTCTGGACCGCCGCTGTCCTTCTCTGCCAAATTGACTGGCCAATTTCCAGCGAAATAAGTCGCTAAGCCCGCACCTAACCACGTCGGCGATAATGCACACGTGAGCGTGATCGATGGGCGGCCATTAACAGCGCCACTACGCAGATCAGCCAGGAGATTTACGAAGCCAGGGACGGGATGCTTTGGCAGAAGGAACAGACAAAATACACACACACACTCTTGCCGTCTGTCTGTCTGTCTCACAGCTGCTCAATTTGACCCTCACTTACCTCACACATATAGCATTGAGCAAATAAATTGTGCACCAACATACTGTTCATGACACCCGCATATGCACATCACACAAACATACCACTCTCTTCCCCTGTCATGAAGACGCAAGTATGCACGGCTAATGAGAAGCACATAATGAGATGATGTGATTTAGAGMGCAGTGAAACAACGCGGAGGGGTTATTATGCTCTGACAGTCTAACCAGAAGGCACTGAGAAACACTGGGTTTCATTATGGCTCTTATAAAGGCCACAGAGGAATATCAATTCAATTCAATTYAAGGGGCTTTATTGGCATGGGAAACATATGTTAACATTGCCAAAGCAAGTGAAGAGATAATATACAAAAGTGAAATAAACAATAGAAATTAACAGTAAACATTACACTCACAGAAGTTCCAAACGAATAAAGACATTACAAATGTCATATTGTGTATATATACAGTGTTGTAACGATGTGCAAATGGTTAAAGTACAAAAGGGAAAAKAAATAAACATAAATATGGGTTGTATTTACAATGGTGTTTGTTCTTCACTGGTTGTCTTGTGGCAACAGGTCACAAATCTTGCTGCTGTGATGATACACTGTGGTATTTCACCCAGTAGATATGGGAGTTAATCAAAATCGGGTTTGTTTTTGAATTCTTTGTGGATCTGTGTAATCTGAGGGGTATGTGTCTCTAATATGGTCATACATTTGGCAGGAGGTTAGGAATCTCTCTCTCTCTCTCTCTCTCTCGTCAGGAGGTCACAACTATGTGGGAAGCCATCTCTGCCTCAGCGTGGCCCACAGGCTCATATCAAACAGGACGATATAAGAGCATAAGTAGGGACTTCTCCTCAGGGAGGCGAGTGCGGGATTGTGTTTTGTGATGGTGATTTTCCCTGGGAGGGAAGGCATAATATTTTCCCTGGGAGGGAAGGCATAATATCACTGGGGACAAACCAGGAGACAGTGTGAGGAAAATGACACCAGGCTTTGAAATGAGAAGATAACTGCTTAGGTCTCACACTGAGTTGTATAAGGGTGGCAGRTAGCCTGGCGGGTAGGAACGTTAGGCCAGTAACCGAAAGGTTGCTGGATCAAATCCCAGAGCTGACAAGGCAAAAATCTGTCGTTCTGCTCCTGAGCAAGGCAGTTAACCCACTGATGTTGATCAAGGCAGCCCCCCGCACCACTCCGATTCAGAGGGGTTGGGGTAAATGCGGAAGACACATTTCAGTTTAATGGATTCAGTTGTACAACTGACTAGGTATCCCCACTGACCAATACACTGTGTACTGTACAGCCCATCACAAAGGCCGTACTGCCCATCATATACCAAGTCAAAGGCTGTACACCCCATCATATACCAAGACAAAGGCTGTACAGCCCATCATATACCAAGACAAAGGCTGTACAGCCCATCATATACCAAGACAAAGAGGAAGATACTGGAATAAGAAGATGATGGGATAAACATGGAAAGAATAGCAGATGGGGAGGAGAGAAGGAGGGAGGAGGAGAGAAGGAAGGAGGGAGGAGGAGAGAAGGGAGGAAAGGGGGTGGGAGGAGGAGAGAAGGAGAGAGGAGAGGAGGGAGGAGGAGAGAAGGAGGAGGAGAGGAGGGGGGAGATGGCTAGATAGATGGATAGGGATGAAGAGAACAGAGAAGAACAGAAAAAGAGAGAGATCGAGGGAGAGCCGCCAAATAGAGTGGCGTTTGCTACTAGAAATAGCCAAGATAATAAATAACAGCAACAGCTACAGAGTCCTGGCTGAGAGATACATGACTGCTGCTGCTGCCAGTCCACCGCCACATAGACTGACAGAGAACCACACTGCAGAGCATTCACACACTTTCTCAGACAGAGGGTTTCACACATATAAGGATGCACACACACAGAACGGAATTTCAGCACACAGTGCTATTCATTACTGAGCATTCCCACACTGACTCAGAAGGTTTCACACACACGCGCAAGTACTTGCAATGCCTTATGTAAGGAAGCATGTTGTTTTACTTCACGCACACATCCCTCTGTTTGCTTGCTGTTGTACTTGTGCTGTTGCCAGTGTCTTCGATCTATGTTGTCAGTTTTGTCTTCCATTGTTTTYTGTTGTTGTGCTTTTTTAAACCCCCGTCCCCACTGGAGGCCTTTTGCCTCTTGCCAGTCCATCATTGTAAATAAGAATTTGTTCTTAATTGACTAGCCTGGTTAAAAAAAATGTTTTAAACATGCACAAACGACACACACATATACATAAGTATGCACACAGTCCTCCCACAAGATACCAGATTATCACACACATACTGCATTGTGACAAGGATTGATGGAGGACAGTAGAAGAATGTAAGATCGCATACATAGGGTAGGTCTCCCACACACACTCATTCAACGTCCCACACATATCTACACACCCCTTTACACACACTGTCCTCTAAAACGCACATAGGTACGAACCAATACTCAATCTTCTTGCAGAATCTCTCTCGCACGCACACACGCACACACTCTCTCTTCAGTGAGTGAGCAGAGTGAGAAAAGTGAATTCCCCAGGGACTGTTGGAGCAGGAATGTTCTGGCATGCAGCAGTGACTCTGCTCCTCCATTGTGTGTCTGACTGTTTGAGCGTGAGTGAGGACAGACTCCACACAGCCCCAGTCACACCACACACACTGCTCTGCTCTACTGCTCTCMTCTTAGCCACGGGGGCTAGCTTTTCAGAAAGGCTGATGCTACCTTTTCTCCCTGAAATACAGGCAGTTCAACGATGGAAGGAGAAAAGTCAAGCAAGATGTATTAGCTGTAGATCAGATAAAACCAACCAGTCACAAGACATGGCCTTTAGTGGAGATTCATATGACAGGCTGACTGTGGATGGGCCCTTGGTAATAGTAGGTCAGCTGTGGCTGACTGATGATAGACACGCAACAGTCAATACCATTACTGAATTCTATAAGACCCTGGATGGGATGACTAGATAGCATCAGAACACCATTTCAGTGTACAGTGCTATTGGAATAGAAAATAACTGAATGATGGACAGTTGGTATGTGTGGTCCATTGACACCTGATGATGGTATATTTAGGGAAAAGGAGACATGCGGCAGTATACATATGTATGCTTAAATGTTTATTMATATTTCTACCTGCAGCTGTTTATAGCATAAATATAATCATTTCTCCTGAGCTCAGTTGTAAACAAATTGATGTGTCAGCTGACTGCTGGATTAAGATGGTTCCTCAGTCAGTGTGTGTGTGTGTGTGTGTGTGTGTGTGTGTGTGTGTGTGTGTGTGCGAGTACAAAAAACATGTTGACTCACCTTACTTGTAGAGAAACTCCAATGCTCTCCTGTTCTCTTTCATGTCGCCGAAACTGTCTATGACTCTGTCATACAGTAGACTACATGCTTTCAGTTGTTGTTGTCCTGGCTAAAATGCTTGCTCACTAGCCTAACTTCCTTTCATGGGCAACGATGAGCCAGCCAGTTAACATCAGCCTACTAGCCTAGATCTAGCTACATATAGAACTTCCATCCTCTCAGGCCAGGGGCACAATGTATGAATTAATGGTTGGATCAAAATTATGAAACAGACAGACAGACTTCCTTTCATGGGCAACGATGTTTTTTTTCTTTTGGTCAGTTTTTGGGGAAGCCTGGCTTCCCTTGGAAGGGAGGTTGTGTCTGAGTGTGTGTGTGTGAACTTGGAGGGTGAAGCCAGAGCATCCAAGCTGGGGAGATCACCATGTGTGAATGTTTGTGTTAATGTGTGTGCGTGTTTGAATGCCTGTGTGGGTATGTACATGCATGTGTGTGTGTCTGAATGACAAATAGGCTACATCAACTGGTTGATGGTAGCTGGTTGCACCGTTGTAGTACATTCTATTCTATGCATTTTGGATGACTTATAAGCAACCTCACCTCGTGTGTAATAATGCATTTGCTGTGAGTTATGTGTACCTATCTAGCAGAATAGAGATGTACATGTGATAGACACAAAGAAGGAAGGGAGGCTGATGGCTAAATGTTGCCCATACAAATAGCCAGAGCCTGATCGCGATTATGGAAATGCACCAATTATGAATATGTATGTGGAGCATCATCTATGACAAGCGCCAAATGTCAGGCTTCTGAGAGGGAGATATGAGGGCTGTCAATAGAGCCCCGGCAGACGTCCCATTTAACCCCCTTGTGTCCTACATTGCATGGCTGCTGGCAAGGAGGGAGGGAGAGTGAGGGGCGAGAGAGACTGCAGCTGAGCGGAGATGTGCCCTTGGGGAAACTGAGCTCATATTAAAGATAAGAATACTCTGTACTCTGGTAGAGGTGCTACATTCTCAATAGGCCACATCAATTCATGGCATGTTATGAATGCTTGTACATACGGCTGCATGCATTCATGTATATCTGTCCATATGTCCCATTGTACTGTATTCAAGACATGCATATTGCCAAAATGTTTGCATTTGCAAAAGCATGCTACACTGTAAACTATAATAGCAACCTATATACAGTACATGTAGCATGAAAATAAAACACTGGGAAAATGCAATAGATGCTATTATATTCTACGTATAGTAAATCAGTGGATTACAACCTGCAAATGTTAAATTCATAATATCAAAGGAGGGATGACTAAAAAGCCACAGATGTGAATGGTGAATGACAGGGTGTTTAGCATCTAAGCCTTGCAGCGTTGGAACATTGGGACCCCTGCTACTAGCCAACTGGGACTTCATGTTCACCTAAGCATGCTTAACTCTATGGGCTGATCCCATCTAAACATCAGTTTAATTTCCCTCATAATATGGTTGACTGGAGGAATTAACCCATCAAATACAGCAGGAGGATACTCTCCACGGGGACCTGCAGTCTATTCGAATTTTGGCAGGCCATCGAGGGAATACACCCATCACCCAAGCAACAACATCGGATGCCTTGAAAAATCTGCATTCCCAATAAGAAGATACAGACTAAAATGTAGCCTATAGAAGACTATATATTGACAGCTATAACGTTGTAATAACAATGTTACTACAGTATTACCGCAAGAATAGTAGTGTACAAATGGAAATGAGCTGTTGTACACCAGCCATCTTCCAAAACACCCCCATATCTAACTTGATTTCTATGGGAAATCTTAAATGATATCTACGCAATGGAAAAGTGTGCAAGAATGATTTGTCCACTGTGTTAGGTGGACAGTCACACCATGGCCCCGTCTGTTTGTCTTTGATTTCCCAGTGACATGTGTGGCAGCCAGGTGAAGGGGCTCAGACTAGTTGGCATGGAGATGAGGGAGTCATTACRGCGCTGGGTTTACCGATGGTGTTTAGGAGACTCGTCATCCTGTCTGCACAGAGAACAGCAGCTGTTGCCATCAAACCCGGGCCGCAAGGCATGGGATTTACAATCTGGACTGTGTTTGTTGAATACAGCGCAGAGTAGCTACAGTAACTGAGGGTAAAAACATATGTACAAACCAAACCAATCCTACTCAAGAGTATAATACATACACTCTTAGGAAAAAGGGTTCCAAAAGGGATCTTCAGCTTTTCCCATAGGAGAACCCTTTTTGTTCAAGGTAGAGCCCTKTTGGGTTCCATGTAGAACCCTGTGTGGAAAGGGTTCTTCATGGAACCGAATAGGGTTCTACCTGGAACCCAAAGTGCTCTACCTGGAACCAAAAATAGTTAYTCAAAGGGTTCTCCTATGGGGACAGCTGAAGAACCCTTTAAGGTTCTGGATAGCACGTTTTTTTCTAAAAGTGTAGCCTAATACAGTTAGTGATTCATAATGTGCTCAAACACTTAGCAAAGCAAACAAGGAAATAACGCTTGTTCATTACACATTTACATCGCTGTAATCAAATGAGGCTGTAAGCATGGGTGATTTAAGGAATAAGGCACGAAGGGGTGTGGTAGGTGGCCAATATACCATGGCTAAGGGCTGTTCTTATGCCAGACGCAACACRGAGTGCCTGGATACAGCCATTAGCCGTGGTATATTGGCAATATACCACAAACCCCCAAGGTGCCTTATTGCTATTATAAACTGGTCACCAACATGATTAGAGCAGCAAAAATAAATGTTTGTCATACCCRTGGTATTAGGTCTGTTATACAATGGCTTTTAGCCAATCAGCAAGGCTCGAACCACCCAGTTCATAAAATGGTATATATCATGTCTCCAGATGATCTACAGGCAAAGATGCCTCCATGTATTTCAGTGTTCAGGAGACAACCCTGTAATCAGCACATTTTACTCCCTAAGCCTGACATAGGGAAAACAATGAGTTCTGAATTTCAAGCAGCAAGATACACAAACTTGGGATCTCTTCACAAACTGCTAGGGTTGAGATGTGTATTGCAAGAAGGAATCCTCACACAGGTTAGAGCACGCTGTTTAAGATATCTGTGTGCATAACAACACATGTCAAGCTAGATAGAACAGTGCTTAGCCAAGGGGAACAGTCATATTCTGAATATCTACACACACCTACAGTACACAACCCAAATACACATTAAAGGATGGAATTGGTACCTTTTGATATGATTAGGGGTACACAATTGGGCTATTTACTGATTTGCAGGCTGTTGGATTAATGGTGCAAAGCAACAGAAAACACAACAGAAAAAGACAACAGAAAGCAAAAATGGTCTCTCCAGCAAAACTGCATATTCCTGATCCTATTCACATAACTGCATAATCCTATTCACTACAAACATGTTGAAGTATTAAGTGTCCAAGTCCAATACGTTTGGCCTTAGACTCAAACTATACAGGTGGTTACATAATTGCAGTAAAGTTTCAACTCAACACTATGTAACTCACAAAACTCTGGCTGCAACGTTAGCACTCCTACAAGTCAAATTTGACAGTTTGCCAACAGCCTGACAGCTAGCAGTGTGCGTTGGAGCTTGCACTCCTAGAGTGTGGACATTTTTACAAATTAGAGAAACATTGAAAATACATATCTCATATCATTATAACAGTGGTATTACAATTACATTACAAAAGTAATACACGAGACGTAGCATACTATACTCATCACTGACACATTGCCTAGTGCATTTCAAATGTCAGAGCAGCAAAGGAAATTACACTTGGCCACATTGTATCGCTGACTATCTGTAGTCAACAAAAGTTCATGCCAAATTTAAAATATAACCTTTAAATAAGACTTACCGGAACAGACATCTTGTGATGAGTTGTAAGAGTAGGCTATGTCTCTCCTAGGCTACTTAATAATGAATAGGTTATTTAAAACAAGCAGTGGACTACTTTTCACCAGAAAAAAAATACTTTTCTTCAGGACTCCTTCGATGTCAGGCTTTATTCCATGCTTTTCCTTTAAAATGTATCTACGTCGGTGACAGTTCACCGTACAGGTTGAGTTTGGAATGAATGTCAGGGATATATGGTGGGATTTTCCAAGCTAGGAGCAGCCCACCAAATGCGGCGAAGTCCACCTCATGAACGTCCAGAGAACCCGTGTCTCCAATACCGTAAACACTTTCTCCTGTTGTTATTCTATGTCACACGTTTCGTTTATCCTCCCAAGAATCCAATGTATAAAACAAATAGAATAATGTTTTAAATCGCACCAGTGTCATACAGAAGGAAAAAACATTTGCTCAACAATCTTGCTGCGGCCAGGTTGGGCGGCTGCGTGTAATCACTGCTGCTGCTGCTGCTGCGGTTCTAATGGAATCATCAAGTTTTATTTAAAGGGAAGGTCTCCTTTTTTCCACCATCAAAAAGAAGATGCAGCAATAAGCTCGTTTTTTAAAATCGTGATACGGCTATAGCCTGCCCTAACTGATCCTGTTAAACTCATGTGCTTTTGTATTTGATTTTAAAAAATCTATAGAATTCTATGCATTTACATCAGAATAATTTCTGAGTTCCCCAAGGTTGCCCCTTAAAGGGAATGTCTACATTGTTGTCGGCTGCCAGAGTGAATTGTCCAATAGGCTACATTTATGGAAATGTACCACATCTGAAAGAGAGGTTGTTGTCAAATGTATTGCAATAATTAATGTGACGTTTAATCAATGAAACATTTAGTTATACAATAAAGTGGCCTAACCTAGGCTACATGCCTAGGTGGAAGTGCAGGTGTCTTTTGAAGTGATTTTGAGACATATCACAAATCACCTTATGCACTGCTCTATGATCACCCTCTCTTCAAATGCATAAGCACTATGGACCCTAATAAGCACTGTCATGGTAGGAATTAATTTATGCTATGCTTGATTAAGAAATCATGATAGTGAACAGGAAACACCTCAGCGATGGTTTGAGATATAATGCATTGTAATACTTTTTATGAGCATGTACAGTATGACCCCTTTAATCATTCAGACTAAATAACAGACAGTTTGATCCATTGGGAGACACAATTATAAGCCTTGTTATAAGATATTGTAAAGGCTCAAATATGCTTATAAGAAGTTCTAAGGAATTATACCTGGATGAAGTGTTACCAAAGCCTTTAGGAGCTTCCAGTGGTTGGATAGCAGGGAGGGAAGGCATACTGACTATTTGCTCCTGCTGTTATTTGAGATTCTTGTGTCAGTGATTGTTTATAATTATCCTCCCAAAGGTGTTGGCTATTTTAAAATCAGCTTCCCCGTTTGAAAACGAAGCTCTTGGTGAGAGACAGCTACACATGCTTGGAGGTGAAGTGTGTGCCAGATACACTACATGACCAAAAGTATGTGGACACCTGCTCGTCGAACATCTAATTCCAAAATAATGGGCATTAATATGGAATTGGTCCCCCCTTTGCTGCTAAAACCGCCTCCACTCTTCTGGGAAAGCTTTCGACTAGATGTTGGAACAGTGCTGCGGGGACTTGCTTCCATTCAGCCACAAGAGCATTAGTGAGGTCGGGCACTGATGTTGGGCAATTAGGCCTGGCTCACAGTCGGCATTCCAATTCATGACAAAGGTGTTCGATGGGGATGAGGTCAGGGCTCTGTGCAGGCCAGTCAAGTTCTTCCACACTGATCTCGACAAACCATTTCTGTATGGACCTCACTTTGTGCACAGGGGCACTGTCATGCTGAAACAGGAAAGGGCCTTCCCCAAACTGTTGCCACAAAGTTGGAAGCTGAGAATCGTCTAGAACGTAAGTTTATGCTGTAGCGTTAAGATTTCCCTTCACTGTAACTAAGGGGCCTAGCCCGAACCATGAAAAACAGCCCCAGACCATTGTTCCTCCTCCACCAAACTTTACAGTTGACACTATGCATTGGGGCAGGTAGCATTCTCCTGGCATCCGCAAAACCCAGATTAGTCCGTTGGACTGCCAGATGGTGAAGCCTGATTCATCACTCCAGAGAACGTGTTTTCACTGCTCCAGAGTCCAATGCCTTTGAGCTTTACACCACTCCAGCCAACGCTTGGCATTGCACATGGTGATCTTAGGCTTGTGTGCGGCTGCTCTGCCATGGAAACCCATTTCATGAAGCTCCCGACAAACAGTTATTGTGCTGAYGGAACTCGGTAGTGAGTGTTGCAACCGAGGACAGACGAGTTCTGTGAGCTTGTGTGGCCTACCACTTTGCAGCTGAACCGTTGTTGCTCCTAGACGTTTCCACTTCACAATAACAGCACTTACAGTTGAACGGGGCAGCTCAAGCAGGGAAGAGATTTGACAAACAGAATTATGAATTTAAAACACAGATTCAACCACAAAAACCAGAGGGGTTTTCCAATTCCTTGCAAAGAAGGGCACCTATTGGTAGATATGTGAGAAGGGGAAAAAAAGCAGACATTGAAATCTGGTTGAGCATGGTGAAGTTATTAATTACACTTTGGGGGGTGTATAAATACAACCAGGGGGGCTCATTTAGGGTTTAAATTGGGATTTTGTAGGTGTTTAAGTCAGGGTCAGTGTGTGGGTAAAGATTTGTGTTTGAGTTAGTGTAAGGTTTGAGACAACCTCAGTGGAGGATTAAAGGTTACAGTAGGTTCTTCTCACTAATAAGACTCCTTTCCATTGACAACAGCAATGGTCTACAATCTATATAAATGTTGCTTCTCAGCCATCTCTCTCTTCCACATTCYCTTGGCCTTTAATCTGATCTTTATGTCTTCTTTATCCATCCTCTTCCCCTTTCTTTCAATCTGTTGTTTAGTCACGAGGCAAGGCTCATAGTAAAGGCTCTAAGTAAATTAGATTAAGTTTGAAAAGCTTTATTGTTCTATTGGAGGAAGTTATTTTGGCGTCATCGTCAAGCGCAGGTTGCACACAAGTATTTCAAGTTCACCTTTGTACATGCAAGTTAGGTGAGAGATGAACAGCGGTAAAATTAAACTGAGCAAAATAAATAGTTAAAGTTGAGTGAGTTTAAAAGGTATTTGAAGGGTAACAGCAAGGTGGAAGTGAGCAGTCATTGAAGGAAGCTGCGAAAATCACTTGGGGCTCACAAAGTCACTTAACCATCCAAGAGAAGTAACAGAAAACATAAGAGAGAATGTGTATTTGAATAAATATGAGGATGTCTTGCTCTCCACAGCTCTGGAGAGTGTACTGGCCTCTCTCGGAGTGTGTGTGTGTGTGGGGGGGCAATTGAATAAAGATGAGGATGACTGCTCCTCTCCTGAGTCCGTGTAAGACGGCGAGAGACAGAGAGGAGAGAGAGAGTGAGGTGGTGTGTGTGTGTGTGTGTGTGTGTGTGTAACAGCAGTGTAGAATGGATCATGCAGGCCTCTGCAGACCTAGTTTCTGCTGTGGTGTATGCTGGTGTTGAGGCAGCTTGTGAAGAGATGTGCCAGTGATGAAGAGGAAATGTATTGCAGGAGGCACACACACCTCCACCGGGGAACCTGCTGCCTGCCTCCTACAAAGGCCTACACTGAGTATACCAAACATTAGGAACACCATCCTAATATTGATTTACACCCCTCCCCTTTTGCCCTCAGAACAGCCTCAATTCATGGGGGGATGGACTCCCACAGTTGTGTCAAGTCGGCTGGATGTCCTTTGGGTGGTGGACCATTCTTGATACACACAGGAAACTGTTGAGTGTGAAAAGCCCAGCAGTGTTGCAGTTCTTGATACAAACCGATGAGCCTGTCACCTACTACCACACCCTGTTCAAAGGCACTTAAATATTCTGTCTTGCCCATTCACCCTTTGAATGGCACACATACACAATCCATGTCTCAATTGTCTCAAGGCTTAAAAATCCTTCTTTAACCTGTCTCCTTCCCTTCATCTACACTGATTGAAGTGGATTTAACATGTGACATCAATAAGGGATCATAGCTTTCACCTGGATTCATCTGGTCAGTCTGTCATGGAAAGAGCAGGTGTTCTTAATGTTTTGTATACTTAGTGTATATAGCCTATAGAATAATCTCCATCAATTTGTTAAAAAAGTATACTCGGCCATCGCAGACTTTATATGGGCAAACAAAACTCATAGAATAAAAAGGGAAGTTATACATCTCCCTAAGTGTGAGGGTGGTTTTAATCTCCCAGATATGGAATTGTATCAACTCACCACCCAGGGCTTTTACTTGCCACATAATGTTAAATGCACTAAAGAGGAACAATGGGTACATATTGAAGATGAACATGCTCATCCCCGGAATCTTTTCAGGTATCTGTTCTCAAAGATAAAGCTAAGAACATTAACAACTTCATAGTTAAAAACACTATAACAATATGGAGGAAAATGAAACGGATTCTACAAGAACCAATATCACTCCCAAAAAACACAACCATATGGAACAGTCCTTGGATAGCTTTTCAGAATGCACCGATAAAATTGGTCCACATGGAAACCTAAAAGGTATAGAAACCGTAAATTACTTGGTAATAGGAAATACATTTATTTCCTGTCCTACACACAATACCCCATAATGTCAACGTGGATTATTTTTGTATATATATATTTTTTAACGCATTTATAAAAAATGTAATGCTGAAATKTGGAGAATCAATAAGTGTACAACCCCTTTGTTAGTAGAAATTTGCTAAACAAGTCACATAATAGGTGTGCAATAATAGTTTTTCACATGATTTTTGAAAGACTAACTTATTTCTGTACACCACATATAGAATTATCTGTAAGGTTTGAGACAACAACCTCAGTGGAGGATTAAAGGTTACAGTAGGTTCTTCACACTAATAAGACTCCTTTCCATTGACAACAGCAGCAACTGTCTACAATCTATATAAATGCTGCTTCTCAGCCATCTCTCTAGTCCACATTCCCTTGGCTTTTAATCTGATATTTATGTCTTCTTTATCCATCCTCTTCCCCTTTCTTTCAATCTGTTGTTTAGTCACGAGGCAAGGCTCGTAGTAAAGGCTCTAAGTAAATTAGATTAAGTTTGAAAAGCTTTATTGTTCTATTGGAGGAAGTTATTTTGGCGTCATCGTCAAGCGCAGGTTGCACACAAGTATTTCAAGTTCACCTTTGTACATGCAAGTTAGGTGAGAGATGAACAGCGGTAAAATTAAACTGAGCAAAATAAATAGTGAAAGTTGAGTGAGTTTAAAAGGTATTTGAAGGGTAACAGCAAGKTGGAAGTGAGCAGTCATTGAAGGAAGCTGCGAAAATCACTTGGGGCTCACAAAGTCACTTAACCATCCAAGAGAAGTAACAGAAAATATATAAGGGAGAAGGTGTATTTGAATAAATGTSAGGATGTCTTGCTCTGGAGAGTGTACTGGCCTCTCTCGGAGTGTGTATGCATGTACAGTACCAGTTAAAAGTTTGGACACGCCTACTCATTCAAGGGTTTTTCTTTATTTTTACTATTTTCGACATTGTACAATAATAGTGAAGACATCAAAACTATGAAATAACACATATGGAATCATGTAGTAACCAAAAAAGTGTTAAACAAAATCAAATATATTTTATATTTGAGATTCTTCAAAGTAGCCACCCTTTGCCTTGATGACARTTTTGCACACTCTTGGCATTCTCTCAACCAGCTTCATGAGGTAGTCATCTGGAATGCATTTAAATTAACAGGGGTGCCTTGTTAAAAGTTATTTTGTGGAACTTCTTTCCTTCTTAATGCCAATCAGTTGTGTTTTGACAAGGTAGGAGTGGAATACAGAAGACAGCCCTATTTGGTAAAAGACCAAGTCCATATTATGGCAAGAACAGCTCAAATAAGCAAAGACAAACGACAGTCCATAATTTCTTTAAGACATGAAGGTCCCTCAATGCGGAACATTTCAAGAACTTGGAAAGTTTCTTCAAGTGCAGTCGCAAAAACCATCAATCGCTATGATGAAACTGGCTCTCATGAGGACCGCCACAGGAAAGGAAGACCCAGAGTCACCTCTGCTGCAGAGGATAAGTTCAGAAGAGTTACCAGCCTCAGAATTTGAAACCCAAATAAATATTTCAAGTAGGTCAAGTAACAGACACATCTCAACATCAACTGTTCAGAGGAGACTGCGTGAATCAGGCCTTCATGGTCGAATTGCTGCAAAGAAACCACTACCAATAATAAGAAGAGACTTGCTTTGGCCAAGAAACACAGCAATGGACATTWGACCGRTGGAAATCTRTCCTTCGGTCTGATGAGTCCAAATTTGAGATGTTTGGTTCCAACCGCCGTGTCTTTGWGAGATGCAGAGGTGAATGGATCTCCGCATGTGTGGTTCCCACCGGGAAGCATGGAGGTGGTGTGATGGTGCTTTGCTGTTGACACTGTCAGCACACTGTGTGCAATAATAGTGTTTMATTTTTGAATGACTACCTCATCGCTGTACCCCACACCCTACAAATGGTTGAGCAGTGAATTTCAAACACAGATTCAACCACAAAAAGCAGGGAGGTTTTCAAATAAAAAAGTTTTTTAAAACAGACATTGAATATCCCTTTGAGCATGGTGAAGTTCTTTATTACAATTTGGGTTGTGTATCAATACACAGTCACTACAAAGATACAGGCATCCTTCCTAACTCAGTTGCCGGAGAACAAGGAAACCGCTCAGGGATTTCACCATGAGGCCAATGGTGACTTTAAAGTAGTTAGAGTGTCACGATCGTTGAAATGAGTAGACCAAGGCGCAGCGTGCRTAGAGTTCCACATAATTTTAATAAACCGAAACTCACTGAACAAAACAACAAACAACCAACCAAACGAACGAACGAAACGTGAAGCTACTGTTGTGCACTCAGGCAACTAAATGTAGACAAGATCCCACAACTTACAAATGAGGAAATGGCTATCTAAATATGATCCCCAATCAGAGACAACGATAAATAACTGCCTCTCATTGGGAACCATATCAGGCCACCATAGAAATACAAAAACACCTAGATGACCCACCCAAGTCACTATCCAACACAGAGAATAAATAGCTTACTATGGTCAGGGCGTGACATAGAGTTTAATGGCTGTGATAGGAGAAAACTGAGGATGGATCAACAACATTGTAGTTACTTCACAATACTAACCTAATTGACAGAGTGAAAAGAAGGAAGCCTGTACAGAACAAAAATATTCCAAAACAGGCATCCTGTTTGCATCAAGGCACTAAAGTCATACTGCAGAAAATGTGGAAAAGCAATTTACTTTTTGTCCTGACTACAAAGAGTTATGTATGCAGCAAATCCAATAGAACACATCACTGAGTACCAACTCTCCATATTTTCAAGCATAGTGTTGGCTGCATCATGTTATGGGTATGCTTGTAATCGTTAAGGACTGGGGAGTTTTTCAGGATAAAAAAAAGAAATGGAATGGAGCTAATCACAGACAAAATCCTAGAGGAAAACCTGGTTCAGTCTGCTTTCCACCAGATACTGGGAGATGAATTCCCCTTTCAGCAGAAGAATAACCTAAAACACACGGCCAAATCTACACTTACTAAGAAGACAGTGAATATTCCTGAGTTTCCGATTTGCAGTTTTGACTTAAATCTACTTCAAAATCTGTGGCGAGACCTGAAAATAGTTGTCTAGCAATGATCAACAACCAATTTGACAGAGCTTGAATACATTTAGAGACTTACCCAGAAAGACTCACAGCTGTAATGGCTGCCAAAGGTGCTTCTACAAAGTATTGACTCAGGTGRTGTTAATACTTATGTAAATTAGATATTTCTGTATTTAATTTTCAATACATTTCCAAAAATGTCTAAAAACATGTTTTCACTTTGTCATTATGGGGTATTGTGTGTAGATGGGTGAGAGAAAAAAAATCCATTAAATCCATTTTGCATTCAGGCTGTAACACAACAACATGTGGAATAAGTCAAGTGGTATGAATACTTTCTGAAGGCACTGTACATGCAACTTAAAAGTTTCCTGTCACAAATTTAGATTTTAAATATTTTGGACATCAGAGCAAATCTTGAGGGAAACCTATTTGAGTCAGAAAAGGATATTCATATGATAGGTAAGAACCAATAATTTAAAAAATAATTGTTGTTGGCACAAGATGGAAGGAATGTTGAAACATAACTAACAAAATTACAGGTAACGAAAATGTACACTTAATCCAATGTACAGATTAAAGTATAGAATTTATTACAAATTAAATAAAAATACAAAATTCTACAGCACAACAAGAGTCATCTTGTAAAACTAACAATGACGCAATAGCCCATTCCTTCTGGGAGTGCCATGAAGTCCAAAAGTTCTGGAGTTAGAAAGTTGGCTATCAGAAGTATTACAAATGTAATTTTACTTCAAATCCATCTGTCTGCATATTTCAAGACATGTCATATGAGGGGGCAGTGAGATAGTTACCTGATGGATTGGAGGATACTCTTCTCGTCAATTGTCTWGAAAAAAACGTATACTTAAACTGGAAATCAACCAATCATCCATAGTTAAGACCATGAAAAAATCATATGCTTCATTATCTGAATATTGAAAGAGCGTGGGCAATGGAGAGGAACAAAATGGTGCAATTTGAGGACATATGAGGGAGAGTAGTGCAGGCACTGGAGATARGGGTGAGAGCAGGTGGGTCTGGGCAGGAGGGAGATTGTTGATGTTTGTGTACGTCTGTATGTTGTGTTTTGTATGTTGTATGTTTCATTTTGTATCGTTAGATAAAAAGTAAATAATAATAATCTCCATCCAATATGCAACTGTTTATGTGAGCGTGTTTATGAATAATATGCATGTCTCAAATCAAATCAAATGTTATTTGTCACATGCTTCATAAACAACAGGTGTAGACTAACAGTGAAATGCTTACTTACGGATCCTTTCCCAACAATGCAGAGAGAAAGAAAAATATGATTATTTTTTAAATAGTCTCTGCAGTCTTTCCGTGTGTGAGATTATCCCTGCTGAAGAGAGAGTACAGTACACGGGATCTCTATCTAAAACTGTTTATATATAATATAGAGTAAGTTTCATCTGGTAACATGAAGCACAATTAGAAGAAACAAACAAATGTAGAGTTTGCACCCATGGGGATGGAGGGTGGATCCCTATGTAACGTAAACAAGTCAATTACCCTCTATGAAGRATGCACAGGCGTCTCCTCCTTTCCCTTCCAAACACTCAGGCAGGAAACACAGAAGCAGTGGGGGCCTGGATACAGAGGAAATGAGGTTGAAAGATACTGTGTGACTGGAGTCTTCTGACCTTATTTAGGACAGAGCAGAGTGGGTAAGATGGCAGGCACCCGCCCAAGGCCTGTGAAGGATAGGAGGGAGGTGGGTTGGGGTGTAGGACCTGGGGGGGGAGAGAAACAGTTGCATTTGGGGAGAGGGGCAGGGGAAAGGACGGCAAGGGTATGATGAAATGGTAGTGTGTGTCTGTAGACAGTTGTCTGGAGAGAGGGGAAGAGCCTTGGTAGGGGGAAGAGGAAGGGTGGAATATAAGGCCTTAGGGAGGTGAGGGGTACAAACGAGCAAAACAAGACCATCAGTAGTAAAACAACAACTTCTAACTAAATGACGAGATTTATTCCATGTTACAAAGTACAGCAGCAGGATGACAACACAATACAAGTCCAAATTCACCTGTGATTACTCAGACATACTTGAATTCAGACACATTCATTTAACAACCAGTAACTAAAACTAAAGTCCCTGAATTCACCCGTCTGTCTGTGTGTGTGTGTGTGTGTGTGTGTGTGTGTGTGTGTGAGTGAGTCCCTACTACTGAACAGCCATACAATTACCTTGTAATAGGAGCTGTGTCATTACGTTGAGAAAACACTTGAGGAACGTTTAGCAATCCTCTCCCCTCTTAGCTCAGGTTTAACAAGCAGCTAAGCTGACCTGTTGATAAAACATAGATATTTTATCATGTCAGAATCTCTGATTGTTGTTGGTATAAATAAGGTACATAATAGTGAGACCATTTTTATCTTCAGATTAGTTGAAACAACTCCAGAGAATCACATTGTGCACAACAAGGAGGTGAAATGCAATCAACTTGAACTCTTCCAATGAACAGCGCACCAAACTGAACCACTGCAGGAGGTGGAGGGATGGCACAAATATCTGAGCTGTGTGGATTCTTCCTCTCTTTCAAGTCAATGCCATAAAGTCTGATTCAGAGTTCAAGGTGTGCTACTCATTCTCCTCTTCTCACTCCTGGAATGGTTTCCCTTTTTTTTGGATTATGGCAAATGTACAGAAACACCCGGCCACACAGCCATGTGCTGAGGCAAGCAGGTTAGCAGTGCAACCACACCTCTAAATCGGGAAGAGAGAGGAAGCCACTGAGGCAGACAGTCAGGGGTCTGAGTCCAGGCGACTCAGGTCACACACAGGTCCAGGAACAGATGGCGGTTTAATGAGAGTGCTGAGTGTAAACTGGGTATGTGAGGTCTGATAGGCCAAGGAGCAGCCGGCAGCAGGTACAGTCAGTAGGCCATCCAGAGACATGGACAGTCCAGYGGCCAAGTATTGGGCTGAGAAACCTTGGGAGGAACTGGGCAGGCATGTACAGTTTGTGTGTGTCACAATTGTAAGTCTATCTGTAACATTATTCCTTGTCATCGTTTCATGATGTTGCCGAGACGCACTTTCTTTTCCTGCTCAAACTGCCGGTGGTCAACTCTCTCCAGAAAATTCTTTCTTTCCACATACCTAAAAACAAACACAGAAAAAAGAATTACTAAATCAAACAAACATCTAGCAGGAGATATTAAGAAGCACCCACGTGTGCGCGCACAGACACACACACACACACACACACACACACACTCACTGGACTTCATGCAAACTGGAAACAATATATCCTGAGGCTGCATTGATTGTACCTGGGGATTTTAACAAAGCAAATTTGAGAACATGGCTACCTAAATTCTATCAGCATATTGATTGTAGTACTCGCGCTGGGAAAACTCTGGATCACTGCTACTCTAACTTCCCTTCGGCAAATCTGACCACGACTCCATTTTGCTCCTCCCTTCATTTAGGCAGAAACTCAAACAGGATGTAATCGTGACAATGACTATTCAACGCTGGTCTGACCAATCGGCATCCACTCTTCAAGATTGTTTTAATCACGCAGAATGGGACATGTTCCGGGTGGCCTCAGAGAATAATATTGATTTATACGCTGATTCGGTGAGTGAGTTAATAAGCAAGTGCATAGGAGATGTTGTACCCACTGTGACTATTAAAACCTACCCTAACCAGAAACCGTGGATAGATGGCGGCATTCGCGCAAAACTGAAAGAGCGAACCACCGCATTTAACCATGGAAAGTTGACGGAGTATGGCCGAATACAAATAGTGTAGTTACTCCCGCGCAAAGCAATCAAACAAGCAAAATGTCAGTATTGAGACAAAGTGGAGTCGCAATTCAACAGCTYAATCACGAGACATATGTGGCAGGGTCTACAGACAATCACAGACTACAAAAAGAAAACCAGCCACGTCACGGACACTGATGTCTTGCTTCCAGACTAACTAAACACCTTCTTTGCTCGCTTTGAGTATAATACAGTGCCACCGACATGGCCCGCTACCAAGGACTGTGGGCTCTCCTTCTCCGTGGCCGATGTGAGTAAGACATTTAAACGTGTTAACCCTTGCAAGGCTGCCGGCCGAGACGGCATCCCTAGCCGCGTCCTCAAAGCATGCGCAGACCAGCTGGCTGGAGTGTTTACGGACATATTCAATCTCTCCCTRTCCCAGTCTGCTGTCCCCACATGCTTCAAGATGGCCACCATTGTTCCTGTACCCAAGAAGGCAAAGGTAACTGAACTAAATGACTATCGTYCCTTAGCACTCACTTCTGTCATCATGAAGTGCTTTGAGAGACTAGTTAAGGATCATATCACCTCCACCTTACCTGTCACCCTAGACCCAGTTCAATTTGCTTACTGCCCCAATAGGTCCACAGACGATGCAATCGCCATCACTGCCCTATCTCACCTGGACAAGAGGAATAACTATGTAAGAATTATATTAATTGACTACAGCTAATTAATTGACTCAACACCATAGTACCCTCTAAGCTCATCATTAAGCTTGAGGCCCTGGGTCTCAGCCCCGCCCTGTGCAATTGGGTCCTGGACTTCGTGATGGGCCGCCCCCCAGGTGGTGAAGCTAGGAAACAACATCTCCACTTCGCTGACCCTCAACACTGGGGCCCCACAAGGAGGCGTGCTCAACCCCCTCCTGTACTCCCTGTTCACCCATGACCGCATGACCATGCACGCCTCCAACTCAATCATCAAGTTTGCAGACGACAACAGTAGTAGACTTGATTACCAACAACGACGAGACTATAGGGAGGTGGTGAGGGCACTCGGGGGTGTGGTGTCAGGATAACAACCTCTCACTCAATGTCAACAAAACAAAGGAGATGATCGTGGACTTCGGGAAACAGCAGAGGGAGCACCCTCCTATCCACATCAACGGGACAGCAGTGGAGAAGCTGGAAAGTTTTAAGTTCCTTGGCGTAAGATCCTCCGAAATGGTCCACCCACAGAGACAGAGTGGTGAAGTGCTATGATGAAACTGGGTCTCATGAGGACCGCCACAGGAAAGGAAGACCCAGAGTTACCTCTGCTGCAGAGAATAAGTTCATTAGAGTTAGGAGCCTCAGAAATTGCAGTCCAAATAAATGCTTCACAGAGTTCAAGTAACAAGACACATCTCAACATCACCTGTTCAGAGGAAACTGTGTGGATAAGACCTTCATGGTTGAATTTCTGCAAAGAAACCACTACTAAAGGACACCAATAAGAAGAAGAGACTTGCTTGGACCAAGAAACACAAGCAATGGACATTAAACCAGTGGAAATCTGTCCTTTGGTCTGGAGTCCAAATTGGAGATGTTTCGTTCCAACCGTCGTGTCTTTGTGAGACACGGAGTGGGTGAACGGATGATCTACACATGTGTATTTCCCTGCATAAAGCATGAAGGAGGTGTTATGGTGTGGAGGCGCTTTGCTGGTGACACTGTGTGTGATTTATTTAGAATTCAAGGCACACTTAATCAGCATGGCTACCACAGCATTCTGAAGCAATACCCATACCACCTGGTTTGGGCTTAGTGGGACTATCATTTGTTTTTCAACAGGACAATGACCCAACACACTTCCAGGCTGTGTAAGGGCTATTTTACCAAGAAGGAGAGTGATGGAGTGCTGCATCAGATGACCTGGCCTCCACAATCACCCAACCTCAACGCAATTGAGATGGTTTGGGATGAGTCGGACCGCAGAATGAAGAAAAAGCAGCCAACAAGTGCTCAGCATATGTGGGAACTCCTTCAAGACTGTTGGAAAACCATTCCTCATGAAGCTGGTTGAGAGAATGCCAAGAGTGTGCAAAGCTGTCATCAGGCAACGGGTGGCTACTTTGAAGAATCTAAAAACTAMAATATTTTGATTTGTTTAACACTTTTTTGGTTACACTATGATTCCATGTGTTATTTCATAGTTTGATATCTTCATTATTATTCGACAATGTAGAAAATAGTAAACATTAAGAAAAACCCTTGAATGAGTAGCCTTGTTCAAAACTTTTGAATGGTACTGTAGGCYTGSAATCACTGCCCACTTTAATAAAAGAACACGAGTCACTTTCATAATGTTTACATACTGCTTTACTCATCTCATATGTACAGTTGAAGTTGGATGTTTACATACACCTTAGCCAAMTACATTTAAACTCAGTTTTTCACAATTCCTGACATTTAATCTTAGTAAAAATTCCCTGTCTTAGGTCAGTTAGGTTCACCACTTTATTTTAAGAATGTGAAATGTCAGAATAATAGTAGAGAATGATTTATTTCAGTTTTTATTTCTTTCATCACATCCCCAGTGGGTCAGAAGTTAACATACACTCAAATAGTATTTGGTAGCATTGCATTTAAATTGTGTAACTTGGATCAAACATTTCGGGTAGCCTTCCACAAGCTTCCCACAATAAGTTGGGTGAATTTTGGCCCATTTCTCCTGACAGAGCTGGTGTAACTGAGTCAGGTTCGTAGGCCTCCTTGCTCGCACAAGCTTTTCCAGTTCTGCCCACAAATTTTCGATAGGMTTGAGGTCAGGGCTTTGTGATGGCCACTCCAATACCTTGACTTTGTTGTCCTTAAGCCATTTTGCCACAAATTTGGAAGTATGCTTGGGGTCATTGTCCATTTGGAAGACCCATTTGCGAACATGTTTTAACTTCCTGACTGATGTCTTGAGATATTGCTTCAATATATCCACATAATTTTCCATCCTCATGATGCCATCCATTTTGYGAAGTGCACCAGTCCCTCCTGCAGCAAAGCACCCCCACAACATGATGCTGCCACCCCCCGTGCTTCACGGTTGGGATGGGGTTATTCGGCTTGCAAGCCTCCCCCCTTTTCCTCCAAACATAACGATAGTCATTATGGCCAAACAGTTCTATTTTTGTTTCATCAGACCAGAGGACATTTCTCCAAAAAGTACAATCTTTGTCCCCATAGTGGAGGTGCACAAACCGTAGTCTGGCTTTTATGGCGGTTTGGAGCAGTGGCTTCTTCCTTGTGTAACGGATGTGAAATGGCTAGCTAGTCAGCGGGTACACGCTAATAGCATTTCAATCGGTTACGTCACTTGCTCTGAGACCTGAAGTAGGGTTTCCCCTTGCTCTGCAAGGCGCGGGCTTGTTGTGGACGATGGGTAACGACGCTCAGTGGGTGACTGTTGTTGATGTGTGCAGAAGGTCCCTGGTTCGCGCCCGTGCGGGGCGAGGGACGTACTGAAGTGATACTGTTACACTTGCTGAGCGGCCTTTCAAGTTATGTCGATATAGGACTCGTTTTACTGTGGATATAGAACTTTTGTACCTGTTTCCTCCAGCATCTCACAAGGTCCTTTGCTGTTTGTCTGGGAATGATTTGCACTTTTCGCACAAAGTATGGATCTCTAGGAGACAGAACGCGTCTCCTTCCTGAGCGGTATGACGGATGCGTGGTCCCATGGTGTTTATACTTGTATACTTGTACAGATGAACGTGGCACCTTCAGGCGTTTGAAAATTGCTCCAATGATGAACCAGACTTGTGGAGGTCTACAATTTATTTTCTGAGATCTTGGCTGATTTCTTTTGATTTTCCGATGATGTCAAGCAGAGGCACTGAGTTGAAGGTATGCCTTGAAATTACATCCACAGGTACCACTCCAATTGACTCAAATTATGTCAATTAGACTACAGAAGCTTCTGAAGCCATGACATCATTTTCTGGAATTTTCCGAGCTGTTTAAAGGCACAGTCAACTTAGTGTATGTAAACTTCTGACCCACTGGAATTGTGATACAGTGAATTATAAGTGAAATTATCTGTCTGTAAACAATTGTTGGAAAAATGACTTAGTAGATGTCCTAACCGACTTGTTAAAAGTATAGTTTGTTAACAAGAAATTTGTGGAGTGGTTGAAAAACTAGTTTTAATGACTCCAACCTAAGTGTATGTAAACTTCTGACTTCAACTGTATATACTGTATTCTAGTCAATGTCACGGCGACATTGCTCAATGTAACATTTATATATTTCATTCTTTTACTTTTAGATTTGTGTGTTTTGTTAGATACTACTGCACTGTTGGAGCTAGGAACACAAGCATTTCGCTACATCCGCAACAACATCTGCTAAATATGTTGTATGTGACCAATAAAATKTTWTTTGATTTCCATCTCCTTTTCCTTCTCCTAGCATGGCCTATGCACACCACATAGAGCCTTCTCTATACATAAGGGACAGCTAGAAAGATACCACTGCACCCAAAGTTCCTCCCCAAAGCCATTACCAGCTGCCTCCCGGCTCACGCCCACCACTGGTTGTTGTCTGGCCCTGGATCAGAGGGAGGGAGGCCTCCTCACTGGCCCCCCAGCCTGTGTGTGACCCCCCGTGGGAGAGCAGGCCCAGGGCATAGCCCTACCATGGGGCTGTCTGGAGCTCCAAGAACAGCTATGTGGTCTCCCAGTGTGGCCTAGTGGACCGCCCTCAGCCCACTGCTGCCTCTCTCTCAGGACCCTGGCCTCCGCAACCACATCCCTCCCAAAGAGACAGAAAAACACTGAGAAGAGGGAGGAACTGGGAGAAAGCAGCCATTTAGCGTGTCGGATAGGCTGTATTTCTGAACTCTCCAACTACAGTCTTTAATTGAATGTATATTTACTTCATCTCACCACTATCTAGATTGGCTGAATATACAGTAAGACTCTTCTCTCTCATCTATACTGAAGCACAGACAGACATAGCCAAAACCAGGGTAAGTGGTGGTAGTGTGACATCTCTGCCTGCATGGTTGAAAGCCTCCTCTACTCTCAACAGGCAGTGACAGAGTTAATCATCCCAACGTCTCCAAGGCTGCTCCAATGATGTCATGCTAGATTAGCATCCCCCCTGGTGGAGACCAAATCATCCCAAAGCAGTGGGACTGGAGAAATGAGAGAGTTAGCTCACACAGAGGAGTGCTGGGGTGCTGGGTAGCCATGGAGACAGGTGCAGGCTGGGTTATGATGATTTCGGGAAGAGATAATACAGAGACCTCAACCAGTGGCAGCAGGTATGTCATCCCCAGCCCCAGAGCAGGCTGGGTAATCACAGGTGAGCAGATGTCTGACTCCTTTTATTGGGTTTAAGAGACAAGTGAACCTTTAAAGGCCCAGTGCAGTCAAAATTCTGTTTTTCCTGTTTTGCATCATATTGTACAACATCTCATGAAACTATATCAAAAATGTTATTTCCTGATAGTTGTTGGTTGAAAATAAAATGTACACAGGACCTTCTAATCAGCAGGTTTTGCATGAGTGGAGTTTTTGCTTGCCTGGTGATATCAGAAGGCAGTATAAGTTAATAGACCAATAACATAGAGATTTCCAAACCTCTGCCAATAACATCTAGTTTTCAGGTTACATATCCCTCTACGTCCCTCACTCAGACCATTCCCAGTCAGTCCTAGCAAAATTGTAGCTCTAGAATTTTTTTGTTATTGCTAAAAAGCAATTTGTTGTTATTTTTTACCATTTTAATAGAAAAGTATTACAGTAGGGTATTTTATTGTCACCAAGACATTTTCTCATAGAGATAAAAACAGCTACATTGGGCCTTTAAATCAGAGGACTAGCAAAAGGTACCTGTGGAAAGCAACCCGCCTTACAGAACTAGGCTGTATCACCTGACACCTGACTTTCAGTGTCACCCAGGGATGAGCAAAAATGACAAAATACAATGACAAAAAAAGAGAGATCAATGTTTCAAAATGACAAAATACTTGTATTTTATAATGCATTTAATTAAAATACATGTATTTTGTATTTTAAAATACAAAAATATATTTGCAAGTAGCCGGGCCGAACTGCAATAAACATTCTCAGTAACAGTTACAGAACGTTTTACTTGCTATGACTGTGATATGTTATTGTTTCTAGTTGAATGCACTGACTGTAAGTCACTCTGGATTTGAGTGTCTGCTAAATGACCAAAACGTAAAATGTATATATGAAAATGAACATAGAAAAAAACTAAAACAATGTGGGGTCATGTCTAGATGGGATACAGTTTAACCTAATTCTACTAACCTGCTGTGTAAATTCTCCGAAACCGGCTAAGAAAAGTCAATTTTGACAAAACCTTGTTTCGGGGCAGAGCTCATTAGAATAATACTCAGCATTCTTTGCAATTGTCAATTTTTACATACACTTTTATATTTAGTTAATTTGGCAGATGCTCTTATCACACCATAGTACCATCAGACCTCYGATACCAATGCAAGGTGAAAGGGGGCCATGAAAAATGGTGAACCTCTAAAAAATATGCTATAGAAAAGTATTTTGAAAATAAACTACAGCTCTCGAAAGTATCTTGTTACAAAATACATTTGAGTGTAGTTCAGCCCAGTGTAAAAAATAGGTAATAAAAATGCATATTTCAAATACACGTAACAGAAATACTGCCTATCTCTGTTGTCACCACTCAGTTGATAGAGACCCTCGGCCCTCCTGACAAAATTGGGTCATCTGCACACATTTTTCACCCAATCCACATCACTTTGTTATTTTGGCATCATTAATTTCTCTGTCATTTCATAATGTGCCCCACAAAGCAGGTCACCTCCCTGTGAGTGAACACTTGAACTAGACTAAGTGATAAGCCTCGAGGTGACAGCCTTTTAGTGGTTGAGGAGATAGGAATATAGCGTGCTGGGTAGTTTGTTGTCTACACAGATTACTTTTATCCCTTAGCTCTCACTGTGAGCTACACACACCATAAGACTGGCCTACATCTCTTCAACATTCATTATTCATGATCAAAAGCAAAGAGATGTTCAGAAGAAAGTTGGTTACATAGTTAATTTAGACCAGGGGATGGGCAACTTTGATGTGGGTGGGAGCCACACAAAGAAAATGGGAAACTCATGAGGGGCCGCAGTGGCTCGCAGGTCTGCGTACACACATCCATACCCATATGCAGTCAGAGTCAACCCTTGCCTTTTGGCGGCCCTAAGCAAAATTTTGTCGCGAGCAAAAAAATATAGCGGCCCCCCTGTTGACAGTGAAGAGAAACAATTGAAGTTTTAGATTTCATTTCCTGCAATTCCACACATTTTGCCATAGGGTTGAGACAAATGTTTTCAATATGATATCTGATGATCAATGGGGCCTCACCCGGTCGGTAATTCGACCTTGCTTACTAAAAGTTTAGATAGCTGGCCACTAAACTAGCTGGCCACTAAACTAACTATCCAATCTAAAAATGTTTAGCTGACACGGGCTAATTGAGTGACATAATAGAACACATCCTGATGCACAAGCACATTTTGAAATTGCACCCTGTGAATTCTATTATTCAAACTTTTAATATTAAGTTGAGACCCCGAAATGAATCCGCAGGCCTACAAAAAGGGGTTTAGAGTCAACTCTCACTCTCATTTCACGGCCTGACTATCTCCTATGTGGTTTGTGCGTGTGACAGAAACAGGCATATGTATGATGCACACATATCTATTAATATCCACAGAACATAGGGGGGAGGTGGGCAGTGAATATGCACCGCTTTAGTGTAGGTGTCTTTTCACACTCCTGTGGTTGGCTGCTCGGAAACACTCAATGCATACCACAGGCACATAGGACAAGTGCTTCTGTGTATTTGTGGGGCTTCAAAAACTTGCTCAGAAAAGAGCAGGTTAAAAACGCATATGAATACACACGCAATCTCACCTAACCACACACCTATACACTGCAGCAAAGGGCAAGCTATAGTAGTGCATTCATCAGCATCGAGGAGTGAAAGGAAGGACGCCTTATCTGCAGAGCTCCTGGGTAAATGGATGTGGACTGCTATTGCTATGTACAGAGCAGGTGCTGCTCTGCACCTGACTCCCTGCCCCCCTCTAACCTGATATATAACCTGCTCTAGACTGTGTTTTCTTAGCTCTGCTCCGTACATTTCCTTTCCTGTGACGCAGGAACAGGGACCAGCAGCCAGGCTGCATAGCTCATCAGTCAGAGACACAGAGGAGGATGGAGAAGAAGAGAGAAGAAAGATGGTTGGGGGGGGGGGGGGGCTGTTCAATTATTCATCTGTTCAACAGTAACCTTTAGGAAAGAATAATGCCACTGCAGGCCTCTCTGACAGCAGAGAGAAAATCCTGTTCTGGGAGAAGAGAGGCAGGCAGGCAGGGAGATGGACGCCAGTGGAAGTCATGGGTGTCAGGTGCTGCTGGTATTCTGAGCAGGCATGCAGATGGACAGCTGCTCCATAGCTACAGGTCAGGCAGGGTGGATTATAGGCATTGATTGAAACTCAAGTGTTAAATTCAAATCTTCCATCCATCATATCTAAACCAATATCACAAAAATCTCAATGAAAATGATCAAATCAACTCGATTGGAGGTACACAACACACTCCCCGCCTCTCATGCGCCATCCAGCCGCCATCCAGCCGAGAACCACATAGCGGATTTCTTAACAGGGTTGATAGCAATTGATTTTTAAGAGTATTACTTGCGCTTACCTAGCTCAAATTCTAGATGTCGGATTAAAACTATAGCATCCATAAAGTGAGCATTGGACATAAAAAAATGCTGGACTGACAAAATGTGGAGGTGCAAAAGTTTTTATTAAATGTATAACTTATCGCTCTCACGTGCACATTTCCGTCGTTAAGAAACAACGACGTGCTACCTTTTTGTAGCATCTCTGACAATGCACATCTTTTTTCAGCCGAATCTCAGAATTCTAACACCAGGTTGGTTGCTCGGCAACAACACAGCTGCTTACACCATGCTGCCAGTAAAGAAGTGTATGCGAACAAACCTAGGTTACTGTATTTAGCTAGCTATATGGTGATATTCAAGCTGAGGTTAATCAATAAATGTAAACAGATATTTAGATTAGCTATGTAACTTTAGCTATCTAGCTAATGTTAGCTTGCTTGTACAAAGTTCAGCAGCTAGTCTCTGTAGCTAGCTAACACCAGTCAGCTGAAAGCTAGCTAGCTAACGAACAGCCAAATAAAAGGTAGCTAGCCAATGAATGTGGTTTTGTTTTGATTAGTTAGGTATCTAAATAACGTAACGTTATACCAGTCAGATGAGAGTTAACGTTGGCTAGGAAGCTAACCAACAAGCAAGGGAAGCTAACTAACTATATTTCGCCAAATAAGGTTTAAGTCATCGTGTGTAAACTGCTGATCTCGTGTAATCGGAGCACAAACAAATATGCACAAATAAACTAGCGAACATCATTGGCTGCTATGATAGGTAACCTTAGTTAGCGTTACAATCTTACGTTGGCTAACGTGTATGGACAGTTCATGCACCACCAAATAGCATACTTTCTTACACAAAATATAAATAGTTAGTTACATTAAGTTTAAAATCACAGAACTTTGGTTAACAGCCACCCTACTTCACATTAATTTGCATTGCACAGACCAAGTTATGGTAAGATAAGGTATCCTGATTTCAGACAGGATACTGCAATTAGCTACGCTAAATTTCCTCGAAGAGCAACCAAGACCACACAAACCATAGCCGAGAAAACAAATTGTTTTCTTAAAAAACAGTAAGCTAGTTATGAACTGCATATAGTAAATGGTTGAACCCTAAGCGCACATGTAAACATAACTTCAGTTGTGCTAGCATCAACTTACGAGACACGAATAACAGAATTGCTGTTTCAAGCATGTTTAGAATAAATTCCAGCATCGGCATGAACTCTTTCTCCTGCTGTCTTGTCATTTTTATAAACCAAATTTGTGCTGGCTAATCAACACAGTGTCAAGTTACTTTTCAGTGTGTTCACAGAAAATCTGAAGTCGCCATGCAAAAGCAAAAAGTAGTCAGGGGGTTGCAAATGGTGCACCAGGGTAAAACATCATCACTCAGAATTAGGTTTGCACATTTTGGGGAATATTCAGGAGGTGGAAACTTTCCGTGGGAATATATGGRAAATATATGCAAATTAATATTAATTCCATTTAAATGTAGATGTTTTTTGCATTGGATATATTTGCCATATCATAAAGAGACAGAAACATAAACCTTTTACCTCATCATAAGTAGACATAATTGCAAATGATTAAATACCTCCAATAGAAATAAAATAAAAAAATTAACAATTTAGTTACGAATTGAACTTCAATTAAATGAGTTGACTCTTCACATGGGATGATTTCACTGAACAACAAAAGGGAATATTGAATGATACCCAATGATTCATCGCATCTCCCAAAAACATTTTCTACATACATCTGTAAAATGATAGTCTAGAAACTAAAGCTTTAGTTGTCTTCCTCTCAGGCTTCYATGTCTTCTCCCTGGACCTCCTCAATGTACACCTCTTGAACATCAGACTCTGAGGCCTCATCTTCACTGTCTCTTTCCAACCTTGTTGAGGACGGCTCGTTGTCAGGCTCAAAAATACTCAAATTTTCCCAGATAGCCACCACTTTCCCAACCCTTGTACTGGTCAGCCTGTTGCGTGCTTTGGTGTGTGTGTTCCCAAACAAGGGCCAGTTGCGCTCTGAGGCGGCTGATGTTGGTGGGATTTGGAGGATGATGGAGGCAACAGGGAAAAGAGCCTCAGATCCACAAAGTCCCTTCCACCAGGTGGCTGAGGAGATATGTTGGCACGACTGCCATATTGCATCTCCATCCCAAAGCCCTTGCTTGGAATTGTACGTCGCCAGACTGCCAAGAACCTTGCACTCATCCAGGTCAAAGTGGCAAGACATGGTAGTGATGACAACATAGGCCTTGTTGATCTCTGCACCAGACAGGATGCTTTTGCCAGCATACTTGGGGTCCAACATGTACGCTGCGGCGTGTATGGGCTTCAGGCAGAAGTCTTCACACTTTTCAGAACTGCAATTTCCTCTGCTTGGAGCAACAGTGAAGTGGGCAGGGCAGTACGGATTTCTTCTATTACATCTGCAAGCAGAGTCTGAACATCAGACAGGATGGCATTGTCTCCCTCAATCTGTGCAATGGCTACTGCTATAAGTTTCAGGAGTTTCAGGCTGCTTACCACTGTCTCCCAAAATACATCATCCAGGAGGATCCGCTTGATGGGGCTGTCCATATCGGCAGACTATGATATGGCCATTTCTTGGAGACTCCTTCCCCTCCAGGAGACTGTCAAACATGATGACAACACCACCTCRACGGGTGTTGCTGGGTAGCTTCAATGTGGTGCTCTTATTCTTCTCACTTTGCTTGGTGAGGTAGATTGCTGTTATAACTTGATGACCCTTCACATACCTAACCATTTCCTTGGCTCTCTTGTAGAGTGTATCCATTTTTTTCAGTGCAATGACATCCTTGAGGAGCAGATGCAATGCATTGTGCATTGGTGTGATGTGAGGGTAGGACTCCTCCACTTTAGACCAAGCAGCCTTCATGTTCACAGCATTGTCTGTCACCGGTGCAAATACCTTCTGTGGTCCAAGGTCATTGATGACTGCCTTCAGCTCATCTGCAATGTAGAGACTGGTGTGTCTGTTGTCCTTGTGTCTGTGCTCCTGTAGAATACTGTTCGAGGGGTGGAGATGATGTAGTTAATTATTCCTTGCCCACGAACATTTTTTATTTATTTTATTTTATTTCACCTTTATTTAACCAGGTAGGCAAATTGAGAACACGTTCTCATTTACAATTGCGACCTGGCCAAGATAAAGCAAAGCAGTTCGACACATACAACAACACATGGTTACAATGGAGTAAAACAAACATACAGTCAATAATACAGTGAAAAATAAGTCTATATACAATGTGAGCAAGTGAGGTGAGATAAGGGAGGTGAAGGCAAACAAAATATATATATAATAAATAAAAATATAAAAAAGGCATGGTGGCGAAGTAAATACAATATAGCAAGTAAAAAAAACACTGGAATGGTTGGTTTGCAGTGGAAGAAAGTGCAAAGTAGAGATAGAAATAATGGGGTGCAAAGGAGCAAAATAAATAAATGAATACAGTAGGTAAAGAGGTAGTTTTTGGGCTAAATTATAGATGGCTATGTACAGGTGCAGTAATCTATGAGCTGCTCTGACAGCTGGTGCTTAAAGCTAGTGAGGGAGATAAGTGTTTCCAGTTTCAGAGATTTTTGTAGTTCGTTCCAGTCATTGGCAGCAGAGAACTGGAAGGAGAGGCGGCCAAAGGAAGAATTGGTTTTGGGGGTGACCAGAGAGATATACCTGCTGGAGCGCGTGCTACAGGTAGGTGCTGCTATGGTGACCAGCGAGCTGAAGATAAGGGGGACTTACCTAGCAGGGTCTTGTAGATGACCTGGAGCCAGTGGGTTTGGCGACGAGTATGAAGCGAGGGCCAGCCAACGAGAGTGTACAGGTCGCAGTGGTGGGTAGTGTATGGGGCTTTGGTGACAAAACGGATGGCACTGTGATAGACTGCATCCAATTTATTGAGTAGGGTTTTGGAGGCTATTTTGTAAATGACATCACCGAAGTCGAGGATTGGTAGGATTTGACCACCCATCAGAGATGATTGCAATACAGTCTGCTTTCTCTATGATTTGCTTGACCTTCACTTGAACTCTGTTGAACTCTGCATCCAGCAAATTAGTAGATAAAGCATGTCTGGTTGGAGGGGTGTAGGCTGGGCGAAGAACATTCAGAAATMTYTTCCAWTAYAYATTGCCTGTGAGCATCAGAGGTGAACCAGTTGCATACACAGCTCGAGCAAGACATTCATCAGCATTTCTCTGACTACGTTCCTCCATTGAGTAAAAAAAACCTTCTGATTCCAGGAGAACCATGAGCTGTTGTTATCGATAAGGTGTCTGATTCGTCATTTTCACCTCGAATAGAAGTATAGGGACTTTTGTCAGAGGTTGCTTGTTGTGAGCGCTGAGGGAACGTTATGCACTTGGCCAGATGATTCGGCATCTTTGTTACATTCTACACATATGATTTGGCACAGTATTTGCAAATGTACACAGCTTTTCCTTCTACATTAGCTGCAGTGAAATGTCTCCACACATCAGATAGCGCCCGTGGTATTTTCCTGTAAAGATTAGAAAGAAATGACCAAAAAAAACTAATCCAATTCCAGATAAATAGTTAAGCAGTTAGATTAAACAACTCCTTTGTAAGATACATGTTTTAACATTAAACATGTATGGAAACAGGTGAATTAACACTCCTCAGTTAGCAGGCTCAAGCAAGCTAAAACCCACATGGTAGCAAAAACTAACTACAAAAATTGTTAACAATTTAGAAATGATTTAAACACACTTTGTTGTAGGCTACTATTTACTAGTTAACAAAAAAAATCATCTATGTCATATAAAATATATTCACCCCACCCMGTATTGTAATCAAAACTTACTAGAACGCATGTAGTCCTTGGCTCAGACAGTGTAGTAGTGTGGGCTCAATAGCATCTCATAGTGTGCAATATCTTGAGAATCAGCTGGACATGTGATGGAAGAATGCACTGTGCATGCAGAGGGTTGCAATTCCATTGAATTGTGGATAGTTTAACCAAAATATGCCACAAGACCTAGAATTGCTTTATGAATTTAAGCAAAATTCCAGGGCTTAACTTCCCATGGAAGATTTCTGGAAATTTACCGGAAAGTGTTCGACCCTTTGCAACCCTACTCAGAATCACTGCTTGCCGAACATTCCATGTGTCATCCTGGTCTCATGTAAAGCCAGGACACTGAAATTAGTATGATATGTTACGTTTGGTATGGTTACATAAGACAGTAGATTACTTAAAACCTCTTAAAGGAACCGCCCCTTTCCCCCCAATTTTGACCTAAAATGACATACCCAAATCTAACTGCCTGCAGCTCAGGACCTGAAGCAA
This sequence comes from Salvelinus sp. IW2-2015, assembly GCF_002910315.2. Lineage (NCBI taxonomy): Eukaryota > Metazoa > Chordata > Actinopteri > Salmoniformes > Salmonidae > Salvelinus > Salvelinus sp. IW2-2015. The sequence goes on from NC_036842.1 coordinate 64,625,229, forward strand.
GAATATGCATATTCCTGATACCATTTGAAAGGAAACACTTTGAAGTTTGTGGAAATGTGAAATTAATGTAGGAGAATATAACACATTAGATATGGAAAAAGATAATACCAAAAAAATAATGTGTTTTTGAAATGCAAGAGAAAGGCCATAATGTATTATTCCAACCCAGGCACCATTTCGATTTTGGCCACTAGATGGCAGCAGTGTATGTGCAAMATTTTAGACAGATCCAATGAACCATTGCATATATGTTCAAAAATGTGTACCAAGACTGTCCAAATGTGCCTAATGGGTTTATTAATACATTTTCAAGTTCATAATTGTGCACTCTCCTCAAACAATAGCATGGTATTATTTCACTGTAACAGCTACTGTAAATTGGACAGTGCAGTTAGATTAACAAGATTTTAAGCTTTCTTCCCATATCAGATATATCTATGTCATGGGAAATTTGCATTTTACTTACAACCTCATGCTAATCACATTAGCCTATGTTAGCTTAACCATCCCGTGGGGGGGACACCGATCCTGTAGAGGTTTTAAACCCCTTCACTGCAGTCAAATGACCAAATCACCCTCTAGTGGCCTCATGAGGTGAAATGTAATTAATATTTTTCATAATTAAAAAACATTATTACCAAAACACTTGCCGAAAATCTGGTGTTTGTATGTCAAACGGTTTTGTTATATTTCAGTCTTCTGTAATGTATACTGTGCATTCGGAAAGTATTCAGACCCCTTCCCTTTTTCCACATTTTGTTACGTTACAGCCTTATTCTAAAATGGATTAAATAACTTTTTTCCTCATTAATCTACACACAAAACCCCATAATGACAAAGCAAAAATTGGTTTGTATACATTTTTGCTAATTTATTTTWAAAAAATTAAAAAAAACTTTATTTACATAAGCATTCAGACCCTTTGATATGAGACACGAAAATCAGCTCAGGTGCATCCTGTTTCCATTGATCGTCCTTGAGATGTTTCTACAAATTGATTGGAGTCCACCTGCGGTCAATTCAAATGATTGGACATGATTTAGAAAAGCACACACCTGTCTATATAAAGGTCCCACAGTTGACAGTGCATGTCAGAGCAAAAACCAAGCCATGAGGTCAAAGGAATTGTGATTAGAGCTCAGAGACAGGATTGTGTTGAACCACATTTCTGGGGAAGGGTACCAAAACATTTCTGCAGCATTGAAGGTACCCAAGAACACAGCGGCCTCCACAACATTCTGAAATGGAAGAGGTTTGGAACCACCAAGACTCTTCCTAGTGCTGGCCGTCTGGCCAAACTGAGCAATCGGGGGAGAAGGGCCTTGGTCAGGGAGGTGACCAAGAACCCGATGGTCACTCTGACGGAGATCCAGAGCTCCTCTGTGGAGATGGGAGAACCTTCCAGAGAGACAACCATCTCTGCAGCACTCCACCAATCAGGCCTTTATGGTAGAGTGGCCAGACGGAAGCCACTCCTCAGTAAAAGGCACACGATAGCCCGCTTAGAGTTAGCCAAAAGGCACCTGAAGGACTTCTAAACAGTGAGAAACAAGATTCTCTGGCCTGATGAAACCAAGATTGAACTTTTTGCCCTGAATGCCAAGCGTCACGTCTGGAGGAAACCTGACACCATCCCTACGGTGAAGCATGGTGGTGGCAGCATTATGCTGTGGGGTTGTTTTTCAGCGGCAGGGACTGGGAGACTAGTCAGGATTATGGGAAAGATGAACAGAGCAAAGTACAAAGAGATCCTTGATGAAAACCTTCTCCAGAGCGCTCAGGATCTCAGACTGGGGCAAAGGTTCACCTTTCAACTAGACAACGACCCCTAAGCACACAGCCAAGACAACACAGGAGTGGCTTCGGGACAAGTCTCTGAATGTTCTTGAGTGGCCCAGCCAGAACCCGGACTTGAATCCGACATAACATCTCTGCAGAGACCTGAAAATAGCTGTGCAGACACGCCCCCCATCCAACCTGACAGAGCTTGAGAGGATCTGCAGAGAAGAATGGGAGAAACTTCCCAAATACAGGTGTGCCAAGCTTGTAGCGTCATACCCAAGAAGACTCGTCTGTAATCGGTGCCAAAGGTGCTTCAACAAAGTACTGCATCAAGGGTCTGATATTTCAGTTTATTTTATTTTATACATTTGCATGTAGATTGATGAGGGGGAAGAAAACGATGTCAAAAAAGTGAAGGGGTCCAAATACTTTCCGAATGCACTGTATAAAGTGTCATATTGGGATGCAAACTCAAAATTGAATACTATATCTGACATGGTACAGGTCTTATCTTTTTTAAAGCCCATAATCATGTGTGTGAGGTGTACACGTTTCTTTCAAAKTAGATTTGTTTAAGAGAAACTCTGTGTGACCCTGATTTAGCCCACTGCAGTAAAAGGTTTTAAGACAAAAATGAGGGTGGTTGGTCGGAGTGGAAGGATGGGCGTATAACGCAAATGTCTAACAACCAAAGGTTCAGTGTTCCAATCTCATCACGGACAACTTTAGCATTTTAGCTAATTACCAACTTTGCAACTACTTACTACTTTTTAGCTACTTAGAAACTACTTAGCATGTTAGCTAACCATTCCCATAACCCTAYCCCTTTAACACAACTCCTAACCATAACCTTAACCCCTAGCCTAGCTAACTTTAGCCACCTAGCTAACATTAACGTTAGCCTCCTAGCTTACCTTAGTGACAACAAATTGGAATTCGTAATATATCATATGTTATGGAAATTCATAACGTATCGTACGAATTGAAATTCGTAACATATACAAATTACAATTCGTAACATGTGTCAAATGGATGATGGCCGTCCACAAATTAATACATACCATACGAAACATAACATATCATACTATACTGAAGGACAACATAAACGCAACATGTAAAGTGTTGGTCCCATGTGTCTCAAGTTGAGGGAGCGTGCAAATGGCATGCTGACTGCAGGAATGTCCACCAGAGCTGTTGCCAGAGAACTGAATGTTAATTTCTCTGGCTTCCCAGGCGGCGCGGCGGTCTAAGGCACTGCATCGCATCACTACAGACCCGGGTCGACCTCAGGCTGTGTCACAACCGGCCTTGACCGGGAATCCCATAGGGCGGYGCACAATTGGCTCAGCGTCGTCCAGGTTAGGCCGGGGGGGGGCTTTACTTGGCTCATCACGCTCTAGCGACTCCTTGTGGCGGGCCGGGTGACTTCGGTTGTCAGTTGAACAGGGTGCGGCTGGCTTCCGGGTTAAGCGTGCAGGTGTTAAGGAGCGCGGTTTGGCGGGTCATGTTTCAGAGGACGCATGATTCGACCTTCGCCTCTCCCAAGCCTGTTGGGGAGTTGCAACGATGAGACAAGATCAAAAATGGGGAGAAAAGGGGGTCAAATACAAAAAAWATATATATATAAAATTAAAACTGATGTGTATTTCTGTCTGTAATAAAGCCATTTTGTGGTGAAAAATGTATTCTGATTGGCTGGGCCTGGCTCCCCAATGGGGATACCCTCCCAGAACCACCCATGGCTGCGCCCCTGCCCAGTCATGTGAAATCCATAGATTAGGGCCTAATACATTTATTTAAATTGACTGATTTATTTATATGAACTGTAACTCAGTAAAATCTTTGAAAATGTTGCATGTTGCTTTATATTTCTGTTCAGTATAAATGGAGTGTCTCGGATTTACATACAGAATAATACGAAATGCTATACGATCAGGTTGCAGCAGCGTACAGTCAAAAGAAAACAAAATGCTTGCTAACTTGGTTAACTACTTGATTAAATCAACTGTTTTAACCAAGCAAGATAAATAAATGTGGAATCACTACTGAGTGAATTAACAAAATCATTTTGGAACGAACGCTTCCAATAATTTGAATGGTCTGTCGAAGTCAAGGTGTTAAGTTCCTAGTGTAATGGTTAGTTCCCACCTGTGGGTCATAACATTGCGGGTTCGCCTCCTGGAGGAGAAATTTTGACCACTCTTTTGTTAAACCTCTTAGATGTAAAGTCCCCTGTTTAGGGGACCTGCCTGGTTCTGGTACCGATTCCGAACGTAATTTTCACTTATAAATCGATTTGTGGACACTGTAGATCAAAACGGCTTGAATTGAGCAATAGCCCTGGTTCCCACGGACACAGAGGCTGCAGTCCAAATTCAAAGTAGACAGACCTTGGCCCTAAACAGCCCTTGAATGGCGTTTTACATTGTCACATCGGAGAGCCAATGTCCGTTGAAATCTTGAAATTGACCTAAAAAACAACCAACTTAAAGCTACGAATGTACCTAGCAAGCTAACGTAGTTAGCTAGCTAGCTACAGTTACCCATAGCTAGCTAACTAGTTTTATAGCTTGGTAATTTATTCCAATATGTTTATGAAACTAGCTACGTTTTATAGGGTCCTCACTACAAGACTAAGCCACTTTGCCAATGCTAAAATCAATGTCATCTATATATTTGTTTTAGTAAGCTAGCTTACAAAATTCATAATTTTGTCTGATATGCCGAAAATGCAGCCGTGTTGATTAAATTTGACACTTTCCGGCCACYGGAGTATGATACGTGACCACAGTTTGCATTGAATTGTGGGTCATATCAACCCCACAAGTGATCATTCCCTTGAGCTAAATCGAGGGGGCAACGTTAGTGAATTGGACCTCCACTTAAGACAAACTGCATCCAGTTTCGACAAGGATTCCCGCAAGGCAAAGAGGCTAGCGCGAGTGCGGAGGGCGTAAAAATAACATATTTGGACTGCAGCCAGACTATATTTTCTGAGCCTGTGTGATGTAGGATGTGAAATCTGAAACCACTTGAACCTGGGATGTCCTTCCTACCATTTAATTCGCTCTTCCGACTGTCCATCAAATCTTGGCTGAACCCTACATCACAGCCACTGACAAAGAACATCCCTGCAATTGTTACATCGTAGCGGAGCAGGAGAGTGATTTCATCAAGGTAGCAAATTCAGAGATTGATTTATAGACATTAATATAAATACATAGATTTTAATCAAAAACGTTCTGTTTGTTATAGACAGACAAGATTAATATGAGATTAAAGTAAATCATACAGTATAATGGTTTAAAAGCGGGATTTTTATAATATTACCGTTAAACAACTTTATATCACTTAGGCACAGCAGGCATCAAGTTACTTGCCGTTCATTTTGCATATAAAAGGTCTATAATTTTTATCAAACACAATTAAATACTTACAATTGCCAACTTATAGGCATGACTCATTTAGGCATCTTAATAAGGCTGGACTGCTGCAGAGCTCAGCCAGGTACAAGCTATCGATCACAAAGCACTTGTCTATAGGGGATTATCTTCATGACTATCCACAGTCCAACCTGCTGATGACTACTGTAGATAGTGTGAGGATTTAGTGACCAGCCGGAGGAAGACGACAGCACCCTCCTCAGGGGATAGGTACTCAGTGTAAAGCCAATTAGTACATACCTGGGCCCACTGATTGGCTTGGTGTCTCCCTCTATATAGGTGTGCCAGGAGATGAGCTCGAGGTGGATTGGGAGCAGACACGGGGACCTGTGAGGACCTCGGACTTTCCTACCTCAGAGAAAGCGTCTTCATCTGATGCACCTTGGCTCTATGTTAAACAAGGCAGGCTATTGATAGAGGGAAGCGTTCCACCTGTAAATATGTGTAGATGATAGTCTAAAGATAAGGGGAGCCGTTTGTTGTTTCGTGTTCCCTTTTTGGCCATGGCCTTTTGGTCAACTGGTTAGTTTATGTGTATTATTTTTACGCTGTTGGACGCTACCTTGAACTGGAATTATTTTGTCGGGCGAAAAGAAAACTTGTTTAGTGACAATACAAAAGAAAAGTAACCACAACCACTGCCTCCGGTCTGTTCATTTCATGCCTCCCGCCTGTGTTAGGGTGTTTCGGACTAGCTGATCCGTCACAACAGATAGAGACCACTGGTATCAGAGACAGATGTGTTCTGTAGCTCAGGATTAGTACTGGGCAGTAGATATTATATAGGACCAGTCCATTAGGATAAGGCTGGTGGGTAGAGGCAAAATACTTTTTAACTGATCAGTTTACCAGCCTGTTGAACTGGTGGAATGGTGTTGCAGTACACTGTATGGCATCGCTGGTACTACTAAAGAGAGACTCACCCCTCTTTGCCGCGGTTGTGGATGGCCAGCTCGTCCCCGATGCCTTCCTCATCTTTGAAGGCGTTCCAGTCCATCTTAGACTTCTCTAACGTGCTCATCTTCTGTTTCTTCCCCCCGAGGCGGTTCAGGATGCTGCCCATCCCTACAGGCCTCTTGACACTGAGGGGGACACATGTAAACGTTACACAATAAAAGAGAACACAGAGGGGAGGTGCTTCATTGTGAAGCAGGGCTGATGAAGTTGGCTATTTTTGCAAGCCTCATCTTCAGAAAACAGCAGAGYGAAATTATGACATTTTCAAGGGAGAGCAATAAATGAAATTAGAGCCCRACTGATATTGTCAGCCGATATTGGCCTTTTACCGCTATATCGGTATCAGCCTATAATTCCACTAATAAATCGGATGAAACATGGGAATCTCATGCTTTTCTGAATACTTGATTTGATTAATTTCCCAATGTAAAAAAAATCTACATTTGAAACATATTTGTTGAACAATTGCTGTTTTGGATGGCAATTTATAAGAATTCAGTGTGGAATAATTACACTTGAATTTCCCCGGCGTAAAACAGTGTATCGGCAGATATATCGTAAAGTTTTGTCCCCCAAAAAATCTGAATCGGTATCGGGCTCTAAATGAAATAGTCACAAGCTCTAATCCTCACAATGAAGAAAATTGAATAATAAGGGAAGGGAGTGAATGAGGGAAGAGAGGAGAGAAAAGAGACAGGACAGAGGAAATAGACAGATTTCAGATTATAAAACAAAACAAAACAGGCTCCCAAATTGAAATGATTCTTCTAGCAGTTTATTTCAGAGCATCACCTCGTTTCTTTKTGCAGCTGTGTGAACAAAGATGTCAGTCCATTTTGATACAGAAGAAAGTCATCCTGACACTGATGTTTCTCTTGGCTGCAGCAATGAAATGTTAAACAATGTGTGCTGAGAAATAGCTGAAGACATCACACTGGCACGCCTCCCCCACAAGGGGACCTAGGGGGAGGCAGAGGGTCTGTTAGGGTGCTGGCGGAGTGGTTGGGGCACCATCAGACCTTGGAGGTACTGGATGGTGTCAGCGGTCCAAGGACGAGCACTTTCATGCTCAGTTGAGTCATATTGCAGGTCCCTAGAAGAACAGACTCAAAATGTGGTTACACTAATGCTTTCCTCTCTTTGTTTGCATCTGTGTGTGTCAGCAGGCAGTAAAGACAGGGTGTGTTTAACAAGGCTGTCTCCTATATCAAGGTTTTTGTGGATAACCAGGAAAGGGAAGTGACACTGAAACGGAGGTCAACAAAAGAAGACATGGCAGCATACACCCTCACACGTTACCCGCACGTGCAAACCCACACACACCCATGTATCCCACTCTAACCATGTTGATAACAAGCCTGTTTATAGAGTTCCAGCTCATTGGAAGTGTGTTACAACAAGCTGCTCATAATCTAAAATGCCTGTAACAGGCTGGCTATAAAATGAAACGGCAAGGAGAGGACAAACACACACTGGCAAACATATACTAATCAATCCAGCTGGAGGTAGGGCCAACGACAAGCCTGAATCAGTAACACATTGTCAGTCATACAGTGCTACTACAGTATATTGCTACTAAAAGTACTGAAGTGAATTAACACAGAGAGGAATGAGAGGAATAGGAGAAAGACCCCTGGTCCACACAAGGCAGATAGTTTTCTCGTTCCACAGAGAGGATAAGGGTGCTTTGAAGAGAAACAAGGGTAAAGTCTGCCTGACAGAATGCATTTGCCATCTGTACAGGGGCTGTCTGCATCGCTCAGAAGATGGCGGGCAAAAGAAACGCAAGGGGGAACTTTTCTTMTTTTCTTCTGCATTGTTTTGTTTGTGGGTCTTTCTGTGATGCCCTTCAGGAACAGATCAATTTCCTGCAGAATGGCAGAATGCTCACATACACGTCTTATCCTACCAACACACAACCAAACTCCCCCACAAGAACACACTCCCTTAGTAATGTACACAAACACACCACGCTGACTGAACATGTCACATAAGCCCATGCTTACACACAGCTTTCTGCCAGCTGTRCCCACTGAGCACTGTTCCCACGGCAGCCGGACATGGGCCAGACTAAACATCCAAATAGCTTAGCACATGCACATACACACCATCGTTCTGCACCTACAAAAACAATAATATCCACTTAGAACACAGTGTATGGTGAACAGAACTACATGGAGTTAAAAACTGATAAATGAATTAAGGTCATATCTAATATTGTTTTTCTTTTCCCCGATCTAATCCTGGAGAAGCTCGCAAGACAAGCACTGCAAATGTCCCAATCACTATACTGCATCATCGGCCTCTGCTAAACACTGGGCTGCTGCTGCTCAGTCATGTGCAAGCAGCAAGCCTTAATGCAGCAAAGTGAGCCTCAGCCTCCCCCAACACAGGCTACAGCGCACAGATCTATAGAGGACAGTTACACAACTCCAATGTTAATATTTCAACATGTGTGCGACTGTGTAAAGGTTTGTGAGTCTCATATTGTGGCACAACTTCTCTATTACAAGCAATGGCTGCACATGAATGGACAAAGCAATTGATCACATGACACCATTCAATCCTATCTGAAGACTCAATAGCACATTGAAGTGAAATGAAGACGGTTAAAGGAAAATTCCACCCAAAAACTATCAATACTATGTATTGGGTTTCATTAGTCCATTGTTGATATGGTCCCAAAATATTTTTCATGTATGATGCATTTTGCATCATATGATGCAAACTAGAGGTCGACCGATTATGATTTTTCAGCGCCGATACTGATACCGATTATTGGAGAACCAAAAAAAGCCGATACCGATTAAATCGGCCGATTTTTTAAATGTATTTGTAATAATGACAATTACAACAATACTGAATGAACACTTATTTTAACTTAATATAATACATCAATAAAATCAATTTAGCCTCAAATAAATAATGAAACATGTTCAATTTGGTTTAAATGATGCAAAAACAAAGTGTTGGAGAAGTAAAAGTGCAATATGTGCCATGTAAGAAGGCTAACGTTTAAGTTCCTTGCTCAGAACATGAGAACATATGAAAGCTGGTGGTTCCTTTTAACATGAGTCTTCAATATTCCCAGGTAAGAAGTTTTAGGTTGTAGTTATTATAGGAATATTTCTCTCTATACCATTTGTTTTTCATATACCTTTGACTATTGGATGTTCTTATAGGCACTTTAGTATTGCCAGTGTAACAGTATAGCTTCCATCCCTCTCCTCGCCGCTACCTGGGCTCGAACCAGGAACACATCGACAACAGCCACCCTCGAAGCCGCGTTACCCATGCAGAGCAAGGGGAACAACTACTCCAAGTCTCAGAGCGAGTGACGTTTGAAACGCTATTAGTGCGCACCCCGCTAACTAGCTAGCCATTTCACATCGGTTACACCAGCCTAATCTCGGGAGTTGATAGGCTTGAATTCATAAACAGCAGAGCTGCTGGCAAACGCAGCACGAAAGTGCTGTTTGAATGAATGCTTACGAGCCTTCTGGTGCCCACCATCGCTCAGTCAGACTGCTCTATCAAATCATAGACTTAATTATAACATAATAACACACAGAAATACGAGCCTTAGGTCATTAATATGGTAGAATCCGGAAACTATCATCTCGAAAACAAAACATTTGTTCTTTCAGTGAAATACGGAACCGTTCCGTATTTTATCTAACAGGTGGCATCCATCAGTCTAAATATTCCTGTTACATTGCACAACCTTCAATGTTATGTCATAATTACGTAACATTCTGGCAAATTAGTTCGCAATGAGCCAGGCGGCCCAAACTGTTGCATATACCCTGACTCTGTGTGCAATGAACGCAAGAGAAGTGACACAATTTCACCTGGTTAATATTGCCTGCTAACCTGGATTTCTTTTAGCTAAATATGCAGGTTTAAAAATATATACTTCTGTGTATTGATTTTAAGAAAGGCATTGATGTTTATGGTTAGGTACACGTTGGAGCAACGACAGTCCTTTTTCGCAAATGCGCACTGCATCGATTATATGCAACGTAGGACACGCTAGATAAACTAGTAATATCAACAACCATGTGTAGTTAACTAGTGATTATGATTGATTGATTGTTTTTTATAAGATAAGTTTAATGCTAGCTAGCAACTTACCTTGGCTTCTTACTGCATTCGCGTAACATGCGGGCTCCTTGTGAGGCAGGTGGTTAGAGCGTTGGACTATTTAACCGTAAGGTTGCAAGATTGAATCTCTGAGCTGACAAGGTAAAAATATTTCGTTCTGCCCCTGAACAAGGCAGTTAACCCACCGTTCCTAGGCCGTCAATAAGAATGTGTTTTTAACTGACTTGCCTAGTTAAATAAAGGTGTAAAAWTTTTTTTTATCCGATTTCCGATTGTTATGAAAACTTGAAATCGCCCCTAATTAATCGGCCATTCCGATTAATCGGTCGACCTCTAATGCAAACGCAGCATAATTTGATGCAAAATGCATCAAACCAGCGGTATTTCTGTATTTTGAAAGTTACTGTATACAGTTAAACAAGGCACACCTGTTAATTGAAATGCATTCTAAGTGACTACCTCATGAAGCTGGTTGAGAGAATGCCAAGAGTGTCAGCTGTCATCAAGGCAAAGGGTGGCAACTTTGACGAATCTAAAATATATATTTTGATTTGTTTCACACCTTTTTGATTACTACATGATTCCATATGTGTTATTTCATAGTTTTGATGTCTTCACTATTATTCTACAATGTACAAAATAGTAAAAAGAAAAGAAAAACCCTTGAATGAGTAGGTGTGTCAAAACTTTTGACTGCCACTGTATTTTGAAAACTTGATTGCTGACATGCAATACATATTGGTACTATATCAACGACGGACTAATGAAAGAAATACCAAAAGATATCAAATCAAAATCAAATCTTATTGGTGACAGACATATTTAGCAAATGTTATTGCGGGTGTTCCTAGCTCCAACAGTGGAATTATAAAATATATACATATTAGATCAAGCAATGTCGGAGTGGCATTGCTTTTGGGTGGAGTTTACTTTTTGCATCTCAAGGAGACATAACATGCTTTATTTCTATTTTTATTACAATTAAAAAATAAACATAGGACATTTGGAGACATAACATGAGCAGTTTGAGCTTCTTCAGGAAGTGACTTTGCAGGCTAGCTCAGTGCTGCCCCCTCTCATTGAATAACTGAAGTTGAAGGCTAACTGGGATACTACAGGCTGCCATTAAATCAAATCAAAGTTTATTTGTCACGTGCGCCGAATACAACAGACCTTACAGTGAAATGCTTACTAACCAACAGTGCAATTTCTTTAAAAAGTTTTTTTTAAATAAAGATATTAGGTGAACAATAAGTAAAGAAATAAAAACAACAGTAAAAAGACATTGAAAAACAACAGTAGCGAGGCTACAGTTGAATTTGGAAGTTTACATACACCTTAGCCATATACATTTAAACTTTTCACAATTCCTGCATTTAATCCTAGGAATAATGCCCCGTTTTAGGTAAGTTAGGGTCCCCACTTTATTGTAAGAATGTGAAATGTCAGAATAATAGTAGAGAGAATTATTTATTTCAGCTTTAATTTCTTTCATCACATTCCCAGTGGGTCAGAAGTTGACATACATTCAATTAGTATTTGGTAGCATTGCCTTTAAATTGTTTAACTTGGGTCAAATGTGTCGGGTAGCCTTCCACAAGCGTCCCGCAATAAATTGGGTGAATTTTGGCCCATTCCTTCTGACAGAGCTGGTGTAACTGAGTCAGGTTCGTAGGCCTCCTTGCTCGCACACGTTTTTTCAGTTCTGCCCACAAAATGTTCTATAGGATCGAGGTCAGGGCTTTGCAATGGCCACTCCAATACCTTGACTTTATTGTCCTTAAGMCATTTTGCCACAACTTTGGAAGTATGCTTGGGGTCATTGTCAATTTGGAAGACCCATTTGTGACCAAGCTTTAACTTCCTGACTGACGTCTTGAGATGTTGCTTTAATATAGCCACATAATTTTCCATCCCCATGATGCCATCCATTTTGTGAAGTGCACCAGTCCCTCCTGCAGCAAAGCACCCCCACAACATGATGCTGTCACCCCCGTGCTTCACGGTTGGGATGGTGTTCTTCAGCTTGCAAGCGTCCCCCTTTTTCCTCCAAACATAACGATGGWCATTATGGCCAAAAAGTTCTATTTTTTTTTCATCAGACCAGAGGACATTTCTCCAAAAAGTACAATCTTTGTCCCCATATGCAGTTGCAAACCATAGTCTGGCTTTTTTATGGCAGTTTTGGAGCAGTGGCTTCTTCCTTGCTGAGTGGCCTTTCAGGTTATGTCGATATAGAACTCGTTATACTGTGGATATAGATACTTTTGTACCGGGTTCCTCCAGCATCTTCACAAGGTCCTTTGCTGTTGTTCTGGGATTGATTTGCACTTTTCGCACCGAAGTACGTTCATCTCTAAGAGACAGAACGCGTCTCATTCCTGAGCGGTATAACGGCTGCGTGGTCCCATGGTGTTTATACTTGCGTACTATTGCTTGTACAGATGAATGTGGTACCTTCAGGCATTTGGAAATTGCTCCCAAGGACGAACCAGACTTGTGGAGGTCTACAATTTTTTTGTCTGAGGTCTTGGATTTCTTTTGATTTTCCCATGATGTCAAGCAAAGAGGCATTGAGTTTGAAGGTAGACCGTGAAATACATCCACAGGTACACCTACAATTGACTCAAATGATGTCAACTAGCCTATCAGAAGCTTCTAAAGCCATGACATAATTTTCTGGAATTTTCCAAGCTGTTTACATGCACTAAGTTGACTGTRCCTTTAAACTTCTGACCCACTGGAATTGTGATACAGTGAATTATAAGTGAAATAATCTGTCTGTAAACAATTGTTGGAAAAAAGACTTGTGTCATGCACGAAGTAGATGTCCTAACCAACTTGCYAAAACTATAGTTTGTTAACAATACATTTGTGGAGTTTATTTTGAAGCAATTATTGGTACCATGACTGTCTTTGATACATTTTACTTACACGAAGATTGCCATTTTTCCATTCACTATAATGGGGGATGGATCCTGTTCTGCTAACAATAACTGCAGTACCGTGGTCGGCCTTAAACCTCCGTGGTTTCAATGAGAGGGGGCAGTCGTTCTCCCCTGATTAAAGGACCAATGATGGATGGAGTGAGAGGGATGAAGGAGAAACTAGAAAGCGACACAAAACAGTTCCTTAGAGAACAGGCACGATAAACAGTGCAGCTATAGACACATACAGTACATGCCTATACAACGCCACTGTAATCCAGGCTCCAAACTGCTGTGACAGGGGATCAATAGACCATCAGGGCTCAACTGATACTCTATCCAGCCTGTCCCCGTSCCTGTGTGGTGGGCTGGGAAAGGTCTGGGTCGTGTGCCAGGCTGCAGCACTCCTCTCTCTGTGCCTTTGTGTCTGTCAGGGGAGAATGTTAAACATACTGCCCAGGCTGCAGGGGTGAATGTTAAACATACTGCCCAGGCTGCAGGGGAGAATGTTAAACGTACTGCCCAGGCTGCAGGGGAGAATGTTAAATGTACTGCCCAGGCGGCAGGGGAGAATGTTAAACGTACTGCCCAGGCTGCAGGGCCTGTTTGGGGAAACACACAGGGTCTGGCTGATAGGAGGCTGGCAGTAATCACAATCCAGTTTATTTGAAGATTGAGGTCTCCCATGACCAGAGCCTCTCTCTATAGCTGTCTCAAACAGGGAGACTGATAACACACAGAGCATGAAGACACACACACTTACTGTACACAGTACACACACGATAAATACACACAACAAAATGGGAATGATGACACACACACGCAGCTCTGCAACCTTGGCACAAGGAAGGAGAGGAGCAGAAAAGGCGAAGCAAGGTGAGGAGAGGTGGGGCTAAGAGCCTCCTCCACCCCCTGCAGACAGACAGGACTGTGACATGGTCGTCTCTCTGGCAGGATGCAGCCGTCATAAAGGCTCCCCARAACAAACCCTCTCTATTCTTCTACTGTTGCCTCAATAGGAAATACATTCCTCAGCTCGGCCTCCCAACCACATTCCATTGTTCTGCAGAAGAAATGCGTCCCCTTCTCAGGGAGGGCTGCCAGAGTGGGACTGACCCCAGTATTCACCCATAACAAACAAATGGACCACTAGAATAGAGTGGGTGCTGATGGTTAGTTAGGAATAACGACTACTATGCTCTGTTATACTACAGACCAGAACACCATGGTCAAATCCTCTTCGTTGTGGACCTAAAACTTCCCCTGTCTGTCTTACCTGTGCTGAGAGGTCTGTCTGGGCAACGGAGCAGGGAGATGCTTGAATGACCCAGATATCAGGGGAAAAATGTGTAGGAATGCTCCTGGAGCAGTGGCCAGGTAGGACAGAGAGGACCTTAACATCAGCCAGGGAGAGGGAGCAGTATCCAGAGAAAAGAGGGGTTATGCATCACAATGGTCCAATACAACCCAATCCTTTCATTACAAGCGCAAACTTCTAGCCAGTGGACAGTCAGTGATAGGCTATGCACCATGTGATTACGTTCCAGCAGGTATATCTCACTGATCATCCCCAAAGCCAACGCGTCATTTGTGACTGGAACGAATTGCAAAAATCACTGAAGTTGGAGACTTTTATTTCCCTCACCAACTATCTGAGCAGCTAACCGATCGCTGCAGCTGTACATAGTCCATCTGTAAATAGCCCACCCAATCTACCTACCTCATCCCATACTGTTTTTATTTACTTTTCTGCTCTTTTGCACACCAGTATCTCTACTTGCACATCATCATCTGCTCAAATATCACTCCAGGGTTAATCTGCTAAATTGTAATTATTCGCTCCTATGGCCTATTTATTGCCTTTTTTCTACTGTGTCATTGACTTGTTTATTGTGTTRTTGGCTTGTTTATTGTTTACTCCATGTGTAACTCTGTGTTGTTGTCTGTGTCACCTTATTTTCCACCATAATTTGCAAATAAATTCATAAAAAATCCTACAATGTGATTTTCTGGATTTAGTTGAAGTGTACCTATGATGAAAATTACAGGCCTCTCATCTTCTTAAGTGGGAGAACTTGCACAATTGGTGGCTGACTAAATACTTTTTTGCCCCACTGTAAATATATATTTTTAATTCTGAGTGTGTTTTGGATACCAGAATAGGGACAGTAGAGTAGGTTTGCTAAAGGCTTTATTCCACTGCAGCCTTGACAGTTTGAATAGAGACCTTTGAAAGCCTTATTATTAAAACAAGCCCATAATATCAAACTAAATGAGCCAACAACAGCCGTACCAGAGCCCCGAGCCCCACTCTGTCCTCCAACTGGCCTACAGTACAGACTCTCTCTCTGGTACAAGACTCAGGAGACTGAAGTGATGCCAAAATGGACTCAACCGTATTTTGTGTGTGTGTGTATTCTGACATGCCCATTTGAACTTTCCTCAGAAGATTAAATCCCTCCCTTCCTCTCTCTTTCCATCTCTCTCGCCATCCCTCCCATCTTCAAAGCCTGGTCCAGTCAGGAATGTGTTGCCGGKGTGCTGGTATCTCATGCCCTGCCCTGGGTGAGTAAGTGAGTCAGTGAGTGAGTGACAGCTCTAGGTTAGGGTGAACAATAGGGAACACCTGCTGTGGAGGGGCTCTTATACTGCTGCCACCTGTCCCCAGGTCAGCTGGCCAACCATCCTCTGGCTACTGCCACCTGGTTACACACACAAACCTTGACCTACCTGGCCAGGCACACCCCTGGGACACCACCACAGGTCCCCTCTGGCACTCTGTGACATACACAGCCCCTTCTGTCTCCAAACAGGTCTAGCCACACTGTGCCTGCAGCAGTAGCTCATTACTCTGCGCTGCTGTCTGGCTGTGATGTGTCGTAAGTGAATAACGAAACAGCACGTTGGTTAATATCTCCTCTCTCCTGCTGGGCCTCTCCACGGGGGCCTCGCTCCACACTTACACACACTCACCAGCCCTCTAGCTCGCTCTCACACAGGCTATTCATACAGTACCCCTCTCCATGAGTTCCACTCAATATTTCCCCTCTCAGTTTCTCTCAATCTGACTTTCTGTAAAAATCCAGATGGTTTAAACAAATCAGGAATAAAGTGCAGACTAGCCCAGAACTCTCCAGAGGACTGACAACTATGTGATTCAGAAATACATCTCAGGCCAATTTAGTCTGGAGAAATGACATAAAAGCAGACACACAGAGAGCACCAGAGGTCAGGCTGGACCACAGCTAAAAAGAGAATTGAACGTCAGAGCAGTGGGCCCCAGTGTGCTGTTGCATCAGGCCCTCTTTCATCAGGCCCTCTAACACAGACTAGGCCTGAACCAGAGGGTGGGGATGGGGGTCTCAGGGCACCTCTAACAGTTAAAACTTTACTCCCAGAGGATCCCCCCAGCACACATGTTCCTCTGCTGCTGTGGTTGCCAGGGAAACTGTCAAACATACCAACTCAAAAGGAAAGAGGGAGGTCTGGGGAAATGTGGCTCAGGGTTTGGTTGTCTCAGGTAGGTGTGTGTGTCTGTGGACATTGTCTGTACAAACAGGAAATAAACATTTGGGATTACAGGATTGTGCATTGGTGGGTTGATGCTATGCAGTACTGCAGACACACTCATACTGACATATCCACTGACACGGCAACATCATTGCAACATGTCTTCTGTAATCTACTGAGACATCTACATGGTGAGTGTAATCTACTGAGACATCTACATGGTGAGTGTAATCTACTGAGACATCTACATGGTGAGTGCTTGTCTTGCTTCTTATCCATAAAACACTGGCTGCCTCTAACCAATAAAAAACGAACAAATCCCATGCAAGAACACAAAAATGATGCCTCCTCAACACAAACGTAAGCACCATCTGAAAGAAAGAACTTCACACACGCACTACAGGCAGGTGTGATGCATCAGGTCCTGTGAAACACAACCTGAGACATACTTTTAACAACACCACCTTCCGCTGCACCCAGTGGGCTTCCACCTACCCACACCTTATAATGGCTGCTAGAGAGCTGTGTGTGTGTGTGGCAGTCACAGTGTGCACACTGGTTGCTAATGTGTACACAGAGACTGTCAGCTCTCTCCTGTCACAGCTCCCCACACATCACTGACACAATGTGTTCACCTTCCAGTGATGCAGTTACAGCCTGTCACCACCACAGCCATAGCTTAACCTCACTCAGGCTCAGCCTGTCCTCAGCCCTGCCAGCTACACATAGACCTGCCTCCTGAAGATGTGCTAGAGGTTACAGGTAGTGCAAGTGGTTTCCTTACAACAACGCCAAGGAGAGGACATTCACAGAAACTTACTATCACATTTAGATATGTTTTTGTCACTGGCCTACTACTACTACTACTACTACTACTACACCATAATGGCAAAGTGGTATAATGTTTTTACAAATAAAAAATGAAAAGCTGATATGTACTAAGTCAATAAGTATTCAACCCCTTTGTTATGGCAAGCCTAAATCAGTTCAGGAGTAAACATAATAAGTTGCATGGACTTACTGTGTGCAATAATAGTGTTTAACATGATTTTTTAATGACTACCTCGTCTCTGTACCCCACACATACAATTATCTGTAAGGTCCCTCATTTGAGCAGTAAATTTCAAACACAGATTCAGGCCAGGGAGGTTTTCAATGCCTTGCAAAGAAGGGGACCTATTAAGTAGATGGGTAAAAAAAAATCTAAAAGCAGACACTGAATATCCCTTTGAGCATGGTGAAGTTATTAATTACACTTTAGATTGTGTATTAATAGAGAGTGGAGGGGCTCCTCCAGATGTCTGTAGCCACAGGGAGAGTGGAGGGGCTCCTCCAGATGTCTGTAGCCACGGGGAGAGTGGAGGGGCTCCTCCAGATGTCTGTAGCCACGGGGAGAGTGGAGGGGCTCCTCAGATGTCTGTAGCCACGGGGAGAGTGGAGGGGCTCCTCCAGATGTCTGTAGCCACGGGAGAGTGGAGGGCTCTCCAGATGTCTGTAGCCACGGGGAGAGTGGAGGGGCTCCTCCAGATGTCTGTAGCCACGGGGAGAGTGGAGGGGCTCCTCCAGATGTCTGTAGCCACGGGAGAGTGAGGGGCTCCTCCAGATGTCTGTAGCCACGGGGAGAGTGGAGGGGCTCCTCCAGATGTCTGTAGCCACGGGAGAGTGGAGGGGCTCCTCCAGATGTCCTGTAGCCACGGGGAGAGTGGAGGGGCTCCTCCAGATGTCTGTAGCCACGGGGAGAGTGGAGGGCTCTCCAGATGTCTGTAGCCACGGGAGAGTGGAGGGGCTCCCTCCAGATGTCTGTAGCCACGGGGAGAGTGGAGGGGCTCCTCCAGATGTCTGTAGCCACGGGGAGAGAATGCAGGACCCCTAAACACACACACATACTAAGGCTGCTGCCTACCTGTAAGGGGTGTACCCAGCTGCTCCTCATCCTCTCATCAGCAGACCCAGGCCAGGAGGAAGTCCTTGAAAGGATAATACACTTTGTGCCCATTAAAAGGTCATTGGTAGATCTCCTCTCACAGCTCAAGGCCAATAGAAAAGCCATGCATATCTGATTCTTCCTGCACAAATTACCACTTTAAAAGAACAGAGGTGATGACCCTGATCACAATTATGAAAGAAGATGAGGATTAAAGAAAGTGTTGTTATAAGGTGGTGTAACCATATAAGGTGAGGTTAAAAGCTATACAATGGACATTTCATCTCACCGGTCACCTGACCGGGCAGTGTGTACACACAGCAAACACAGATGCTTCTCTACGGGTGACTACGTCAATCTCCTCAACAGTTATCATGACACCACAGAACTCTACCAAAACATAGAAACCTCAACATAAGATACGACACACAGCTCGTGCATTCTAGATGGTGCATGTACAGCAGGTTTCTATAAAGAGGTCTCACTGGTATGTGAGGATGCTCTTTGCTCTGCAACTGAATGAGGCTCCTCCACTTAAGGTAGTATCTTTTAGCACCCTCTCATTACAAACATAGCAACGTGTAACACTCAGACATAATAACCTATGGTGGTGAGGTACATCTGATAGCCCTGCTGAAACATAACACCATGACTGGTCCTTCACTTAGGTGCGTTGACACTAGTGCTGAGCGATTCACCAAAATGTTGGTTATTTTTTGTTTTTTTAAAACAACTTAATTGACCGACATCGGTTCAATTATTTAAATTCCATTTCCTTACGTTTTTTTCTGTGAGCTCAATGCGCACATTGCACAGTTTTTCTAGAGATAAATCAGATCCAGCCTGAACTGTGGAGTGGAATTTAATAGGGAGTTGTTGTTTCCAACAGGCCAATATTCTACATACACTACATGACCAAAAGTATGTGGACACCTGCTGGTCAAATATCTCATTCCAAACTCATAGGCATTAATATGGAGTTGGTCCTCCCTTTGTTGCTAATTCAGCCTCCACTCTTCTGGGAAGGCTTTCAACTGGATGTTGGAACATTGTTGCCGGGACCTTTTCCCGTTTAGCCACAAGAGCATTAGTGAGGTCCGCCACTGATGTTGGGCAATTAGGCCTGGCTCTCAGTCTGCGTTCCAATTCATCCAAAAGGTGTTCGATGGGGTTGAGGTCAGGGCTCTGTGCAGGCCAGTCAAGTTCTTCCACACCGGTCTCGACAAACCATTTCTGTATTGCCCTCACTTTGTGCACAGGGGGCATTGTCATGCTGAAACAGGAAAGGGCCTTCCCCAAACTGTTGCCATAAAGTTGGAAGCACAGAATCGTCTAGAATGTCATTGTATGCTGTAGCGTTAAGATTTCCCTTCACTGGAACTAAGGGGCCTGAACAGCAGCCCCAGACTATTATTCCTCCTCCATCAAACTTTACAGTTGGTACTATGCATTGGGGCAGGCAGTGTTCTCCTGACATCCGCCAAACCCAGATTCATCCTTCGGACTSCCAAATGGTGACGCGTGATTCATCACTTCAGAGAACGCAAACAGTTCTTGAGTTGACGTAGCTTCCAGAGGCAGTTTGGAACTCGGTAGTGAGTGTTGCAACCGAGGACAGACAATTTTTACGCACTTTCAGCAATCAGCAGTCCCATTTTGTGAGCTTGTTTGGCCTACCGCTTCCTCGGCTGAGCCRTTGTTGCTCCCCGACGTTTCCTCTTCACAATAACGGCACTTACAGTTAACCAGGGAAGCTCTAGCAGGGTAGAAATTTGATGAACTGACTTGTTGGAAAGGTGGCATCCTATGACGGTGCCACGTTGAAAGTCAATGAGCTCTTCAGTAAGGCCATTCTATTGCCAATGTTTGTCTATGGAGAATGCATGGCTGTGTGCTTGATTTTATACACCTGTCAGCAACGGGTGTGGCTGAAATAGCCGAATCCACTTATTGGAATGGGTGTCCACCTACTTTTGTATATACAGTGTAGTTTAACGCATGAAACATGGTAATTAACTACAAATGACCATAATCCATTTCGCATCTACTTGTCCGGTCTGTGTTTTCTTTTACAACTGCTAAGGAAGAAACAGAGGAATGCATGAGCATGAGGTGATATAAAGAGCAGCTTTTGCTTCGCGAGTTCTCTACCTGAAAATACATGATCTAAGTGATTGATAGTTGATATTCAGCAGTCATTAAAGTATGCATTTGAAGAACTACCAAATAGTGATTTTGTCAGACAGATATAAGCAGCAGTTCTATAGAGATGAGATGATGACCTGGAATTAAATAATAAATTCATCAAATAATATACACAACAACTCAAATATTGTATTAAAGTAAAGTAATGTGAATAAATGATGGTTAATAAGTGATAATCAGTAATGGACAGTCACTACCATCAGGGGACTTTTACGAATTGTTTTATTCTGTGTTGTTAGAGTATTCAACCCACATAACACATAGCGCATTTAATGTCAAATAAATAAATATCGAAACCGAAATCCGTGATTTAAAAACAAATCGAAACGAAACCGAACCGACCTCAAAAAGCACTAATCGCTCAGCAATAGAGGACACACACATCTATGATGAAGGAAAATAGTTTATGTTCCTAAATCTGGGGAGCACTCGTCGTCTGCCACACCTCTCTCTTCACTGACAGCGCCGCAGACTCATCATCTCTGCTCTATTACCATTCATTAATTCCCTCAGTCACACTCTTCCCCTGTCCCTGGTCCCTACTGCTGCTGGCTCTGACCCCACTTACCCTCTGACCCCTCACCCCTGGAGGGCAACCTGCTCTCCGAGCTCTCAGCGAGATGGGAAACATGAGTGAGCTACAGAGCTCCAGAGGATGGTCCACAGCCATAGAGTCCAATGATGAGAAAACTACTACTGTTGTCGCAGCAGCATACCTCACTGGTAGTCTCTCATCACCCTCTCTACTGTTCTAGATGTAGGCCTATAGAAGCTTTCCTTTCCCGATTTATAAAGTTAAGATCAGAGTTGAGCAGAGACCCTTTAAAATAACACTGCAGAACTTTGTAGAATTCATGAGAATGTTCTGATCTGGGAGCAAAATGTTCCAGTCAGGCTCGAACTCACACACACGCAAAAACGTGTACACACGCACTCAGTCACACACTAAATTGAGAAGTGTGTGCACAAAAATACAGACAGACATGCCTATAATGTATGACTTGGGTGTAGAGTCAGGCCAGACATAATGTATGATAGCTTTCCTCTCCATCTCTGTAAAAACAAAGAAAAGGTTTATTTTTAGGCCCCTGAGATGTCCCTCTATAATTAGAAAAGCAGCCCTCTAAGCTGAGAACATATGGAAACCATTAGCCTTTGCAGACATACTTACTCTCTCACGAAGCATGTGCGTGCGCACACACAAATACATTCACACACACCCACACCGAACATATGTCATACACACAAAAATACAGGAAAATATCAACCAATATCAACTGCCCTGTTCACATTGAAATACTCACACACCATAACACAGGCTTATTTTATAGAGAGCCAGTCACAGTCAGTAGCAAAGAGAGGGAAGTTAACAATTACATTAATGAAGAAGGGCAATTCCACGGTAACAGAATAATGCTGAGACCGTGTGTCAAACAAAAACCAATGATTGCAAAGTTAAACAAACCTTACAACTATGCACAGAAAATTKTACAAAAACACATTTACTTGAAGAACAGATGCAAAGTTTGGTAACAGAATGATGGTTTGTGCTGCTGTGCCATCATTGTGTTACCAAACTTTGAATCTGCACTGTTCTTCATATGTTTGATCCTGTCCCAAGATCATTGTGTTTTGGACAAGTGTTTTTGCAACAATGTCTGTAGTTTTGAGTCAATGTAGAATTGTGCCCTCTGTTGGCCTACCACCTACTGGTTTAATGGTGTCCAGRGCAGTGCAGGATGCAATTGCTTTTGCTACTATCTTTGCCAAGAAATGTAAAGTCCTGGAGTGGAAAGAGGGTCACCCACCATCGCATAGTCAATGGCTGCAGGACTTGATTCACTTTTTAAAACTAGAAAAAAAATATGATACATTTTAAAAAGGGAAAAATTATGTATTTCCTCCCTCCTTCAGAGGCAAGACTTTCCAGGTAATTTACTTGACTGACTGTTGCTGCTTTTGTAATTATTATTTATTTTCCAAATATCTGATGTGCCTCCATTCTGTTGAACTGATTTGAAACTGCTGAGAATCTGCTACCATACCCGTCCATGTACCTTTGAGCTGTGCTTCTTGGCCCTGGGGACCATTCAGCCTCTCATTGGGGTTGGGTGCATGAGGGTGCGGGTGGGAATGTGCACCCATTTGGGTCCCCAGGATCAGGATTAAAAAGCACATCCTCTGAACAATGTAAAAAATGGCTATGACCTTGTCTGAAGTTGTCTGAAATTCTAAATCATTAAATATGTAATAACTTGAAATGCGAAAAACTGGAATAAATATATTTATCAACAGCCAAATGTGTGTGTGTACACAAGACTACAGTAACGTTAGGAAGTCTAGAGAAGAGTCTTACTGTTGTGTCACAGTGGCGATGATGTGCGTGCATGTGTACGTGAGTGTGTGSCCGTCTACGTTCAGAATCAATGTCACCCGGTGTTGAGTAGTGAGGTAACACCACAGAGACAGAGAGCAATCAATCAACCAATCACTAGAATTCCCAACAAGCGGCTCTAAATCTCAGCGGTATGCTAATCGATAGCACTTAGCCTGAACCGCCAGTATTTCACAATGCCGCTGTGGACCACTGTTCTGGCAGATTATAGCCATGCCACACACACACACACACACAGGAGTACCCACAGAGCATGACAGCAGGTCAATCAAATCTATGAACACAACTGCTCTCAATTAGATGGGGGATGGAGGATTGATGAAATGTTGGCTGGTGTTTTTGTTGAGTGCTAGGCTTGGGCGGTATACCGTATACCGGGGTATTTGGAAATAGCCACAAGATGGTTTTTCAATACCGTTTAAAACATTTAATTTTTTTATAAATCAAAATATTTGTAGGTACTTCTTACGTAAATACCAGCAGTCAACTTGAGCAATACATTAGGAGATAAAGAAGATTGCGTTCTTCATTACACCTGCCACATCATTTTTCTTTATGAAGCYTACCGGTAGTCCCCAGTCATGTGGTGTTCGTTTACAAGCACACAACGACGAGAGACCGCCTTGTGAKCAGCACGCACCAGGGGATCTAGTTACAGTATGGAATTCACAACTATATGTTTGCCAGCTAGACATCTTATAACTATTAAGTTTACTGTCTAAAATGTTCTAAATGCTCTGCAGTTGTGCATTTGGTTTGCTAATTTATTGTCTAGTTAGCTATCTAGCTAAGTGGCTAGCTTCTTCCAAAATCAAGCTGAGGTAGTCYAACAGCAGAGAAGCCCCTCCTGGTAGTGGCAGTCGGGGCCGTTTAAGATGAGCATGACCTTATTTCTATTACAGCATATTGGATGACTGTCTTTCATATTCCATTCAACCAGCTCAATGTAACATCGATAGGATTAGGCTACTGACATGATACTAATTGTCCCTATACCCATCATAACTTCCTGACAGGCCGCCCCCAGGTGGTGAGGGTAGGTAACAACATCTCCACCCCGCTGATCTCAACACTGGGCCCACAAGGGTGCGTTCTGAGCCCTCTCCTGTACTCCCTGTTCACCCACGACTGCGTGGCCATGCAACCTCCAACTCAATCATCAAAGTTTGCGGATGACACTACAGTGGTAGGCTTGATTACCAACAACGACGAGACGGCCTACAGGGAGGAGGTGAGGGCCCTCGGAGTGTGGTGTCAGGAAATAACCTCACACTCAACGTCAACAAAACAAAGGAGATGATTGTGGACTTCAGGAAACAGCAAAGGGAGCCACCCCCTATCCACATCGAAGGGTCAGTAGTGGAGAAGGTGGAAAGTTTTAAGTTCCTCGGTGTACACATCACGGACAAACTGAATTGGTCACCCACACAGACAGCGTTGTGAAGAAGGCGCAGCAGCGCCTCTTCAACCTCAGGAGGCTGAAGAAATTCGGCTTGTCACCAAAAGCACTCACAAACTTCTACAGATGCACAATCGAGAGCATCCTGTCGGGCTGTATCACGCCTGGTACGGCAACTGCTCCGCCCACAACCGTAAGGCTCTCCAGAGGGTAGTGAGGTCTGCACAACGCATCACCGGGCGCAAACTACCTGCCCTCCAGGTTTGCTTCCGTTTAAGATTCTGGTTTAAAGTTTTTTTTTTCAACAGAATCGGTGGAATGCATACGCCCCTGATCACCCGCAAACACAGTTCACTTTCATAGCAGCCACAAACAAACCGCATGATCACTTTGCTTGTTGTACAACTCGTTCTCGCATCTATGCGCTCTCCTCCTCTCACATTTTCCCTTCGTTTGTGGACTTCAGGGCACAACACAAAAAAACAAGCCAACCCTTCATACCATAACCGCTACACACAGCCTACAACGTTGTCACTATATTGGCTAACGTCATAGTCAACATAGCTACTAGAACTAACGCGTTAGTAAACCCGCTACAATCATGCAGTACAGAATACAGAAAGTAGTTTATCAGTTACACCAGCTGGCCCCGGTGGCAATAAATGAATAAAACCAAAAGTTTACCTTGACTTGGAAGAGTTCCAGTGTTGAATAGCCATAGCCAGCTAGCTAACATAGCCTCTGTCTGTTTGAGCCGGGTGTTTGAGTGGGCTAAACKAGCTAGCTGCATTCGCTAGCTAAGCAAGTGGAAAAAAAGARAKATATATATATATATAGCTCGCTCTCTCGCTGAGTCAACTACTCACAACATTTTATGCACTGCGGTGCTAGCTAGCTGTAGATTATGCGTTCAGTACTASATTAATTCTCTGATCCTTTGAYTGCATGGACAACATGTCAGTTCATGCTGATAGATCTCTGATAGGTTGAAGGACGTCCTCYGGAAGTTGTCATGATTACTGTGTAAGTCTATGGAAGGGGGTGAGAACCATGAGCCTCCTAGGTTTTGCATTGAAGTCAATGTACCCACAGGAGGACAGAAACTAGCTGTCCTGTGGCTACACAATGGTGCAACCCCAGACTGTGCTGTTGAGGCTACTGTAATTTTAATCAATTATTTGGTGACGTGAATATATTTAGTATAGTTTTTTCTAAAAAGGCTAACTTTTTTAATGTTTCACTATGTAAAAAAATATATAAAATTCACTGAGGATGGCCCTCCCCTTCCTCCTCTGAGGAGCCTMCAATGCCTCCTGGATCAAGAGCCTTKCTGCCCAATATTTGTTGTGTGTGTGCAGCAAAATGTGAGTAGCATATTTTTTGTTACTTGTAAAACTTTATGAGCTGTCCTACAAATAGTTTAGGTAAGAGACTGTATAACATGTTYGCAATACGCTCGTTAGCATTCAGTTAGCACTTTCTCAKGGATTTTACATGTACTTGTTAGCATTGCTAACCATCGGATTACAGAGGCTAAGGTGGGTTTGAAAATAGCACCCCTTGTGTTCAGTGCTGATATTACCAAATATCCTGGTAAGGCACAAGGTCGGTATGAAGGTATTACAATTTGGATACTGCCAAAGCTGAGTGCACCACTATGATGCCTTATGCAACGACAGGCACCACAGAGCTCTGATTTTAGCCATCTTTCCTTTATTGTGTTTATTTCATATGTCTCAATACAGTTATCTTGATAGTGCCTCCCTGGAACAGATCTATAAAGGAAGAATTATATAAAATKTAGATAGAGAAAGACAGAGAGGGAGGGAAGGTGTGGGGATAGTAAGAGAGAAAAATWGATTGAGATGGGGTTGAGAGAGGGGAGAAGGGAGGGAGACAGAAAGTGAATGAAAAAGCAGACAAGAGAGCAGTTTTTTGTGCGCAGTAATGGCAGTCAGAAGGCCAGGGCCACATTACAGCGCAGTAGGAGCTCAGACAGACAGAGCTGAACAGTATGGCAGGGAGGCACGTGTTCATTTAAGAGAGGCTGAACTCAATGGAGATCACATGTCTGGGGCCTGTCCTGCTGACTCAGGCCTTCCACTACACTGCTAACCTCAAATCACACGAGAAAGAGAGAGAGAGAGAGAGAAAGAGAGAGAGAGGGGCTTAACTCCAATCACACAGGACTCAGGAGACAGAGATAGAGGTGGTGAGATGGGGTGTAAACAGGACAGGAGAGCCGAAGATGGAGAAAATAATGGAGGGACAAAGGGTGGGAAAATGCAGTCAACACTTTTTTGCCTCTTGTTTAAGGCGGGAAACTAGTGGGTGTAACATGGGAAAGAGAGAGCACCATGGGACCTCCGTAACAGCACAGCGTGTGCCACTGCAACGTTATCTCAACATCCAGAGAGCCTTATGAGCTTATAAGAACAAAATAAAACAACATTTGCCATGTCTATGCAGCAGGTTGTGATGTGGTTTTAAGGCGAGGTAATTAACTTAATGGGTCTGGTCTACAGGAATGACGAGGGAGGGCTGCTAACTGACTGACGGCTACTTCCTGWTGTCGTACTGTAGGTAAGCCCACCCTCTCCTCCTCTACAACAGGAAATGGTTCTGGACACACTGTACATCCTGTAAGGAAAATATCACTTCCTGTCTGGACACAAGCCACCGCCTCAGAGGAAAGATGCGCTCGGCAAATTAAACACCATGGCAACAGAGGGAAGTATTGACATGCAGGGGAGCGGGAGAGAGAGCAGCTGGAGCTGTCATAGCTAGACAATGATACACACACACATTACACACACACAAAATAATATGCACAAACAGAACATATACACAACACACGCACAGACACTATCCAAGCAGCCACAAGTACACGATGCACCAATGCATGATGCACCACCTGCTGCTACAACACACACACACATCCACTTCAAACTCACAGCTCCTTCCCCTGACATCCAGTGCAAAGTGCAACTACTCCAAAATACTGTTGTCAAACATGCAAGCTTGAACGGAACATGAATTCACAACTTCACATACACTAAAACGCAGGGCTGAGAATTGCCAGGGACCTCACGATAATATATTATCACGATACTACGTGAATAGTATACTATACTATACATACTATACTATACATACTATATGTTTTGCGATTCGATACTGCGGTTTTATGGCGATTTGATGTTCAAACATATTGCTCACTATATATGTCTGCTACAGAGACAAGAGAGCATGAGAAAATGAGTTTTCACCAGTCATGGAAAGAAAAGTGCTGAAAATATGTTGAATCACTATTTAAAAAGAAGATGCAGTCCAAGCGAGAAGATGAACAATACCAGAGTTTTGGCGCAGGTACAGCCGACTAGCGCTTTCTAACTATACCATAAAAAAAAGGTACCTATAGCTTGTTCTCCATCTTGGAGTCAAAGAATTGATATAATATCGTCCAAAATAATATTGCGATATGTAACTATATCGATTTCCCCCCCATCACTACTAAAATGCACTCTAACACTCTCCCTCACACACAACCAGTTGTATCAGAGTAGTGTGAAAGGCGAGCAATAATCCCCTTCCCTGGTTTCTCGAGAGCAGAAAGAGCGGAATGACAGGATCAAAGGCTTTCTGTAAGAGCTGTCAGAAATCAATGGAGTGAAACCGGCAAGGATTATACCCTCATGTCCTAGACACATACACACACCTTTCACAGACTATTCAAACATGGCTGTGGAAACACAATTGACACCACATTATGCAGTTAGCATTACTGTAACTTAAAGATGGAATCTGCAGTAGGGAGAAACAGCGCCACTGGCCACCCCACCACCGTTACTATTATTTTTGTTGCCGAGCTGAGAGAAAAACCATGGCAATACATATTGTGCTCTTCTATCGTGCGCAATGAAGTCCGAGGGGGAAAACAATGTTTGTTATTTGCAATAACTTCTTCAWTGTTGTAATATCGCAACCAGACGTGGTTGTTTCACCATTAAGGATTCCAGCTTTAAGCAGTGGAAGTACCTCTGTTCCTATACAAATGAAAGTGCTAATTAAGGAAAAACAGTGATATTTAACCGCTCTACAAGTCAAATATTAAGAGACAGGCGTGGGTGTCTGGGTGATGTAGTGACTAGGTGGGGATGTACCTCAGTCCAGGGGCAAGGGAGGAGGGCTCAAATCCTCTGGGTACAGTCTGTACATATGGTGTCTCCTCCTTGGCCTTCAGAAAGCTCTTGGCCTCCTTGGAGTCAGCATCAACCTCTTTGGATACCCTGGAGACAGAAAAAAGACAGACAGATACTTAAACCCAGGACTGTATTAGTGGCAGTCTAACGAACAYAAGTAAATATCATCAAGTTACGTAACTCTGTACATTTGTCAAGAAAAGGACACACAGACAAGAAGCCATGGGTTGGCTGGCATTTTAACAAATTCCCACCCTCTCTATAATTCTCTCTCACACACACACACATAAAAACATCAGTTTTTCCCAAAAACGCACGGCTGATGTTTCATAAACCCCTTAGGCTGGTCACTGTTTACGAGCCAATGCTTTTGGTTGAGTCCCTCGCTGGTAGTACAAGAATCCCCTCCCACACAAACACACACACTCAGAAACACGAATCAAAATTCTGTAATATCTGACAATACTTTCCCTCCATCTCCTGCCAAGTGGTAATTTTTTATTCAAGGCTATGCCTCTGCCTCTCACTCTTCTGTTTCTTCTCCCTTTCCTCCTTAAACCCTGCACTCGCTTCTAGCACCCCATCTACACAACCATGTGGTCACTTAGGGTCCCTGGTCCCAAAAAAAGAAATATATATATATTATGTTTTAATTGGAACTCAGTCGGGGTCTCAACTTATTGTTGTGAGTAAGAATAGTAAAACACACCAGGTGCAGGGGGTGGGAACGTTGTGGTGATTTCCATTTGGAGTGGAGAAATAACAACAAGTAGGGCACTGACAGCTGTCAGTGTAGTTAGCTAGCATGCTAATGTTATCTAGCTAGTTAATGTTATCKGTTGTTGCTACACCGTATTCAAAAGATTAGCCAGCTGGCTATGCAATAGCAGGTTCTTGAGCTGGATTTGTCAWAAGCATTTAGGGAAAACTCTGCCACAGATGGATAGGGGAAACCAGTATCTTTGAATTTGCCATCTATTGTTATCTCAAGTTTTGGTAATTTCCATAAATTGCGGTTCGCCATAGAAATAAAAATAATAAGATGAAGCACCGGTAATATGGATAGCCTGACCATTGAACGATTTGGACTACAGATACATTTTTCTACATTGTAATGACAGGGTGCAAAATTTGGTAGGCTGCTTGCAGGCTATTTTGATGCGCTACAGCAATGACAAATAAATCCATGCTCATGCCATTGTTCTCATAACTAGAAAAAGTGAAAGGGCAATGACTTTGCTCATGATGCACGCCGCAAATTATATGTAACACCATCAGTGCATCTGACACGAAACAAAACACCAAAACAAATGTAACATCACAAAATAGATAAACAAGTTTGTGGAATTTTCTTTTGCGGGTACCTTTTCATTATAAAACAGGCACTTGTGATTTCTAGCTACACCAATCAAAGCAGTAGAGAGAGCATGGTCAAAACCATTCATCTTTGGGGAACAGGAGGAGCGGGCTTCCAAAATGCAATCATATCACACGCAATKTTACCATTTATGAAATGGTCATACTGTTTAAATACAGACCAGTTTACYCAATGGATTATGATAATTTGCTGGTAAAAAAGTGGAGGTGAAAAAACATAAGTTTCCACCCTGTATTTTAGAATTGCAGGAAATGTACTGTAGAACTGCACATTTTATCTCTGCCCAATGACAAAATGATAGAATTTAATTAAATGTGTTATAAAAAAAATACTAAATTCTCTCTCCGCCCATTGCAAAATGTGTAGAATTAAAGGAAWGTTACTCTGYGTCAAGAGAGGGGCCACAAATGTTTTGCCGCGAKGTGGGGGGCCCCCCAACCAAATCTCGCTTAGGGCCCCCAAAAGGCTAATGCCGACCCTGAGTGTARTGGATGATACAGCATCTGAATCCCTCAACAGACACTGCACTCCATCAGATATAATAGACTGTCCTCTCTTCTCAAATAGGACATAATGACAGGGATAAGATGTGCCCATACACCACTGTGGAGGAGAACAGTCCAATATTAAGGTCAACCAGTACATCCCTCTGGAAATACATTCCTTAAGGGAATYGCATCCATTAGGGTCTGGGTTATAGCTGTCTGGGTGCAATGGTAATCATATGTTGCAATAATTAGGGCTTTCAGAGAAAATAAACAAAGTCCTTTAATGTGCTTCATATTATATAGAKAATACTACTGGTGAGACCCCGACTAAGTAAAAACACTTTCCCAGCACATTATTTGGCCTGTAAACTGACATTTGGTGTTGTAACTCATAAATCAAAATGCTACAGTATGCTGTGGAATTCAGACACTTTCTCAGGAACAATGTGAAGGTTTCAACTGTTAGGTTGCACTGCCATCAGGTGGTCAAAGAGTGTACATCTATCGGTATATGCATAGACCCCTCCTGCCTGTCTCAGCCTCCAGTATTTATGCTGCAATATTTTATGTGTCGGGGGGCTAGGGTCAGTCTGTTATATCTGGAGTATTTCTCCTGTCTTATCCGGTGTCCTATGTGAATTGAAATATGCTCTCTCTCTCTCTCTCTCCCCCATTCTCTCGGAGGACCTGAGCTCTAGGACCATGCCTCAGGACTTCCGGGCCTGATGACTCCTTGCTCTCCCCAGTCCACCTGGTCGTGCTGCTGCTCCAGTTTCAACTTTTCTGCCTGCGGCTATGGAACCCTGACCTATTCACCGGACGTGCTACTTTGTCCCAGACCTGCTGTTTTCAACTCTCTAGAGACAGCAGGAGCGGTAGAGATACTCTGAATGATCGGCTATGAAAAGCCAACTGACATTTACTCCTGAGGTGCTGACCTGTTGCACCCTCTACAACCACTGTGATTATTATTATTATTATTATTTGACCCTGCTGGTCATCTAAGAACATTTGAACATCTTGGCCATGTTCTGTTATAATCTCCACCCGGCACAGCCAGAAGAGGACTGGCCACCCCTCATAGCCTGGTTCCTCTCTAGGTTTCTTCCGAGGTTCCGGCCTTTCTAGGGAGTTTTTCCCTAGCCACCGTGCTTCTACACCTGCATTGCTTGCTGTTTGGGGTTTTAGGCTGGGTTTCTGTACAGCACTTTGTGACATCAGCTAATGTAAGAAGRGCTTTATAAATACATTTGATTGATTGATTGTCCACCAGTGGTCTAAACTTACCGGACCTCTTCCCCAGCAAAGTCAAACACCTTAGTGATGGTGACTTTAGAGGGCTCTTTAGGCTCTGGTTGTTGAGGTTCTGATGGAGCCGAAATGGGCTTCTTCSAACTGTCTGTGGGTACAGCCTGGTGGAGATAATAAAACAAAACAGGTGTTAAACATCAGAGTAGTGTTCCAAAAACTGAAAACTTGATTCCAATGCAAAAAACATGCACAACCACCAAACTGTAACAGGAACCCAGGTTCCAACTATCATATGCCTGGTGTGTCTCTACAGGCCAGGAGTTGTTATATTTGGTACAATACCTGCTGTTTAGTAGTAGCCTGCGGCACTGGAGTAGGTGGCTTGGATTTGTGACCAACATCACTCAGAAAACTGGCCCACAAATCATCTGCCTTCTTCTTTTTCTCTTCATCCTCCTCCTTCTTGGGCCTGGGAGTAGAAAACTCTCTCTCCTCCCCCTGCTCTACTTTCTGATCCTCCACACTGCCATCATGCAGTGTCTCCTCTAACTTCAGTCCTCCTTTCTTTCTTTTCCTATGAGGATTGACAAAGAGTGTAGTAGGAAAATAATGTACAAATATAGTAGTACATTGTCATCCACCAATTCCAGCAGACTAACAACATGTACTTTACAAGAAAAACTGAGCAAAACAAAGCAATCACTGCACACCAATGGTCTAAAAACTGAGCCAAACACAAAAGTGTTGAATCACTCACCTCATGCCAATGTGTTGGCCTTTCTTCTTTTTCTTCTTGGTGACATTATCAGACTGTTGGCCACGCTGGTCATCCCCTTCCAGACCATCCTCTTTCACACATTCATTCATGTCATCTTCACTAAGGTTGTCATCTGTCATTCAATCACACAACAACCATGATTAGAAGACTTGAATTGAATGACAAATACAGTAGCTTTCATCAAGCAACATACATGAAGAATATGACACCTAATATAACTACTGTATAGAGTGGTTATGATTTTCTGTCACGTGTAATAAAATATATTGTCAACTCTAGCATTGCATGTCTATCTGCTTGTGGAAGTAACCTTACCAGATGGGACATAGTCTTGATCTGCATTTGAAGAATAGCCATCGGAATCATAATCTGAGWAATTCATAATTTCCCCTTCAGAAAGAGCCTACACGTTCTACCAATAGTAAACACAGCAGGGAATGTRTGAATAGTTGGCTAGATAGCTGTCTCCAGTAACGTCAGCAAGTTACAAAAGCAAAGCACCGGTTGTCTGACAAACCCTGGCTGTAGCTAGTATCACGCGGTTACAAAGTAACTGAGAAAGCTATCAATTTTTTCTAGCTGTATAGCTTATTATACCTACAACCAAATTAACGAACAAATACTAAACAAGTTCCTACACTACGAAAACGTGTGGCTTTGGTGACTAGCTACAGAAAGGAGCTCARTGAGTAATTATCTGGTAGCTGTTGACTTCCTGTTTTACTACGGCAAGTCCACAGGATCAACAAATCGTTCAGAACGACGGGTTTATAGCATATTTGTTGTTGGAAATTAAATACCGGTTTCTTTATCGATTCTTTATCGATTGCATTAGTATATTTGTACATGTCAATACTCTTTGTAAATTATGTTTAACAAGCTAGCTAGCGTATTACGATTGTGAAATCCTTGTTGTAGTCCTTTGAGTATGTTAACGGCGTGACGTCAAACCAAGTCGTGTTGACATCAAGCTACATGAGCTAGCTAACAGATATATTCAGGGAGATCAACCAATCCAACCCCTGTGGACTTGCTAGATGAAACATTAATGTTCTCATGGTGTTATTCGGATATTCGTGGTCTCTCACACTTGCTCGTGGTGTCATGTGCATAAGACATGCATAACGGATATAACGAGATTGGGTTTGTTCAGCAAATTCTTAGCTTGAATTTGGTCCCAAGGAAAAATGGCACCAATCGAGGCAACGACACATCGCTTAGCGACTTCTCAGGTGAGATTCAATCTAGCTATAGCCTCGCTCTGTTGTATCCAGTCGAACGGTTTTCGCTGTAAACCTAAAGTGAATGTTTCGTTAACCGATTTAACGGTAAATGAACATAGCTAACGTTAGCTTATGTGAACGTACACTAAGTAGCTAATCTTGTGTTAGCTGGCAATAACAACAATATTAGCTATTGTACAAGCGGACAGCTTTAAATTGCCCCTAACGTTAATCCATATATTAGTCACCAATGCAGTGGTCTTTTTTAGAGAAAGTGCCATGTGTTTGTGAGAAATATTATTCTCCAGACWACTGTGTGTGAGAGATGTATATAATGTGTAATCTTTAGCAGTTTATATTATTTCGCTGGGTTATTTAGGGGTCAGTTGTACATTATGAATGTGAAAAATGGGTACTGGGTAGGTAGTATTGAATTCAGAAGACGTGTCAGAGACAACAGGCATGTGTGTAATGTCTGTGTAACCCAGCATTTCCCAAACTCGGTGAACGTTTTTTAGTTTTTGCCCTAACACTGAGTTTGAGTTGATTTATTCTTGCTTACAGATAAAACTTAAGAAATGCAGAATTTACATTACTAATAATTGCAAAACACTAATTTAAAATACATAATACGTGACATAAATCTTAGCTCTTTCTTAAAACCGCATTGTTGGTTAAGGGCTTCTAAGCATTTCACTGTAAGGTCTACTACACCTGTTGTATTCGGCGCATGTGATAAATAGAATATTGAACAATTGAAAGCATTACAGGAAATGTTTCATGGACATTTAAATATTAAAATGTGATTAAATTTGTTTGATATAATTTTTGGGAGAACCATTTAAGAGCTAGAGTTATTATACAGTCTGATAGCAACTGATTCAAAAGATCAAAGCTTGGTGATTCGTTTACTATTTGAATCAGCTGTGTAGTGCTAGGGCAAAAACAGAAAACGTGCACCGAGTTTGGGAAACCCTGGTGTAACCTCTGGGCAATTCCTTGGTAACAGAATGACGCTGAGACTCCGAAGTTTCACTTTAAAATGCACGCCAAACAAAAACGATACAACTCAATGCACAAGGACTAGCTAGATTACTTTTAACAGTTAACACAGGAAATAAAATAACACATTTAGGCTACTTGAAGAACAGTGCAGATGCAAAGTTTAGTAACAGAATGATGATAAAATCTCTCTGTTTGTGACCATGTTTTCCAAAAACTGTTAAGTCTACTCTGAAATAAGATTCAAAATTCTGCAGAAAGAATGAATGGGGTGTCAGCTATGACACCTTGAGTTGAAAAAACAACAACAGAATGACATCATGGATACCTGATCAGTACTAAAGAAATGCATAATTATGGATATGAATGTCATTCTCTTCACGGTGATGTATMCTGAATAGGTACACAAAGGTAGAAATATGCAATATCATGCATATTTGGGYATTATTCTACAAACTGGTTATTTTAATGAGCTCTGCCCCCGAACAAGACCACATTTGGTCCGGACTGGACCAAATCTGTATCAATCATAGACTTCTGAGTTTCACAAGTTTGGACATCATAGTAGAGCACAGTAGAGTTCAGTACAGGGGAAAGGGGGATACCTAGTCAGTTGTACAACTGAATGTATTCAATTGAAATGTGTCTTCCGCATTTAACCCAACCTCTCTGAATCAGAGCAGAGTATAGTTCAGTACTGTAGAGTATTATACTGTACTCTAGTTTGATCTACTGTACTGAACTCGACTCCACTGTAGTACTGAACTATACTCCTTTTCTTTACTGTACTGAACTGTGCTGTCCAAACTTCTGAAACTAGGCGTCTGTGATTGGTTCGGATTTAGTCCGAAATCAAGGCCATTCCGAACCTGACYAAAAATCAACGTTGAAATCAAGGCCAGGGCGGACTGACCAAATTTAAATTACTTTTCAATGTCCAGGGACGTCCTGTATTGGTTGGTGGTCAGTGGGTGAGGATGCTAGTTACAGTAAATGGAAAGAGAGCGGTGAAATTAACTGGAGAGAGAGAGAGAGGAAGGGGTTGCCCAGACTGTTTTYACACTCTTGCTTTTACCACAACACAACAGAAAAAGCGGTATGTTAGTGGAAGGGAAGACCRTAACAGGTGACCCAACTGTGGTTTGTGACTACTATGTAGACAATTCTATTGCAGTAATTCTGTTATATATTTTTCCCTCATTCTGTTACTGATTTGGTAACAGATTGATGCATTTTAATTAGGCCTACTTAATAATTCATTAACAAAATTGTCATCAGTAGAAACACGATAACTAATTGGTAGGTCTACTATTACTTTTACTATCCTCCCTCATGAGGGAGAGAAATGTGAAAATATCTTACAGTTCTGTGAAAGTATTTGCCCCTTTCTAATTTTGTCTACTTTGGTGTATTTTTTTAAAATACTGAATTATCAGATCTTCAACCAAAACCTTATATTAGATAAAGGAAACCTGAGTTTACAAATAAAACAAATACCAACAGTCAAGCATGGTGGTGTGAYGGTTTGGGGATGCTTTGCTGCCTCAGGACCTGGACGACTTGCCTTAATAGAAGGAACCATGAATTCTGATCTGTATCAGAGAATTCTACAGGAGAATGTCAGGCCCTCCGTCTGTGAGCTGAAGCTGAAGCACAGCTGGGTCATAAAGCACGACAATGATCCAAAACACACAATCAAGTCTACATGAAAATGGTTATACATTTTTTGTTATTTGTAAACTCGGGTTCCCTTTATCCAATATTAGGTTTTGGTTGAAAACAGTATAAAAAATTGAGAGAATCAGAAAGGGGGCAAAAAAAAATTCGCAGCACTGTATGTGGGTTTTTTGGTAACAGAATTACAGTACACTAGGCAATATTTTTTTGAACTTACAAAGGCAATTCATTTCTCCAAAAYGAAATATAAATGTTGATATTAGGCAGGGGTCTTTACTTCAACGTTGTGTTTTGATGTATTTCTAATAACTTTTAAGACTTTTTCTGGTTGATGTTTTCTAARACCCCCTTTCCATTTGTTTGACCAGAAATCAAAGCCTTTGCTTATTCCTAACTTTAGGATGGAAATTGGTTGGAGAAATGTATATATACCTTAATAAAAAACAGACTATTGGCTTTCATTTGACATGCTCCTWTGAACTTCACCTGTTGGTGCTCATGGGTCCTTTTACATGGAATAGCTCTATTATATCATGATGCGCTTGCATTTTTTGCATTTTCTAAATTGTATTAATTTAGCAGACGCTCATATCCAGAGCGACTTACAGCAGTAGTTAGGGTTAAGTGTCTTGCTCAAGGGCACATCGACAGATTTTTTCCCCCCCTAGCCGGGCTTGGATTCAAACCAATACCCTTAACCGCTAGGCTACCTGCCTACACTTACTTCCTTCARTTGCTTAACTCCCTCTGCTCTTTCTCTCAGAGATGTGGTATGGCGTCTTCTTGTGGGCTGCTGTCTCTTCACTGGTGTTCCACCTCCCCGCTGCTCTCCTGGCCCTCGCCACCCTGCGACAACACAAGATGGCCCGCTTCATGCCCATCGCCATCCTACTGATGGGCATCGTGGGCCTTGTGTGTGGTGGAGTCCTCACCAGTGAGTTATTCACCTCATCTTCTGATAAGCTATAAACATGATCCATTATAGTACACAAACATCACTATTCATCAACTCACTGCTCAAAGCCATGATGTTCAAATTATTTTATACATTGCTCAAAACAAAACAAAAATATTTGTGCTTGTAGGTGCTGCCATAGCTGGGGTGTACAAAGCAGCAGGGAAGAGGATGATCTCCTTGGAGGCCTTGGTGTTTGGAGTGGGCCAGTCCTTCTGTGTTCTCATTATATCCTTCCTCAGAGTCCTAGCTACACTCTAGCACTAGGACACAGGAATTCAAGAAGGGAGTGAGGGGGGAAGAACATGCAATCATCAGGACGGCATATGCAAGAGACAGCTGTTCCTTCAGAGGCCTTATTTTCTATAACCGTTACCGGATKACTCTTTGTTTGATACATGATTATTTTCCAAAGTGGTATATTTCAGGGCTAACCAGGGGCTCTGTCTTCATTCTTTGTTAGTTTTCATTCAGATTGTTGTGTGTGTGGCTGTGGCACTATACTCTGAACTAGCCTTCTCATTTTGTGAGTTATATGTGTATCATACACATGGCTGAGAATGAAACATTCCAGAGAAATTGCACTCTACAATTTGGTTGAGTAAACTAAGTTTTACTGTTCAACGGCCTGTAAAAGACTAGCCTATACATGTCTGAGCCTGCATGCCTTTAGAGAAACACTAAAGGAGAACATTTTCTGCTCCTCCCCAAGTCATTCAGCTTAATACAATGTCTTGACTGTGAGGTGTAATATCTTTACAATGAGGCACAGTGCTCGATGATATGACATTGGTATTGACATTTTAAGTCAGACATAGCTACAACTTTAAGCTTTGTGTTATTTCCACATGTGTTTTATAGCATTAGAGATTGTCCATACTTTAACATTCCTACTTRGGATGTGTAAAAGAAAGTTTGTACATAATATTTAAGCCCATTCCAGTTTATTCTGTAAGCATAGAGGCATTCTGTATATTGCTGAGAACCATAGGGCCCTAAAAACTCAACCTCGAAGCCAGTTCCACTGCGTTTTTTCATTGTTCCCTTCTAATCAAGGACTGATTTAGACCTGGGACATCAGGAGGCTGCAATTAATTGTCAGGTAGAACAGAACACCATCAGGCTCCGGACTTCAGAGTTGAATACCACAAGGAATAGAGTTGATCCATCTATTTTATTCTCTTAAATATTTTTCCATATTGTTAGGGGTATTTTCAGATGGTTGATCAGCGGGTTAAGTCCAGTGTGTATGCAACATGCTTCTTTCTGAGTGAAATCTTAACACAAAACAGTAGCAGACTGCACTTGGTTATCTGGCGTCAACACRCTTATAGAATTGTATATCTCTTTCAAGAACCTTTGCTGCATTGCTCAGTTTTTGTTAATTTTATATTGGCCTTGGTGTTAATAGTGAACAGTATATAGRAATAGTGTAATATATTGTTACTTTGGCATTGATTATGCTAAAGGAATAAGAGGCAACTTCACTCTAAACCATGAATGTGAATCTAATTTCCTTAAAATCCCTTGTGGAATTTCTTAAACCTTTACCAAAGAGAACCGAATACAAAATGTACAACTGATTTAGTTTGAACTGAAAGCCCCCATGTCCCAAAATCCTACTTTAAGGATTTTGACAGTGTATCTTGAGTATAAATCTGGAGTCGTGTGTAAGGACACGGGTAAAGTCAAATTTAGCAAGAAATAAATCACATACCATCATAGGAAAGCACAACTTTGTAGAGATCTCTATTACATGCCAAGAGTAGCAAAGACTAGCGAAATCAAGCATTAATTACAGTTACACTAAAATGTTTTTTTAAATTATTCAGCACCACTGCATGCGGATTGTCCAAAACTATCAGCAGATTAGTGACCATTATAAGTGCAGTAATAATACAAGGGGTGGATTGAGAGCAGAMAGGTTATAGGAATAAATTAGGATATTGAGGTTGGCTTGGCAATAACACTATTGGGTTATGAATCATTATTGTAATGTAGACATTTGTGGTGATTAAAGTTAACAGCAGGCCAGAGCTGGTCTACTTCCTGGCAGTGACATGTTGAAAGCCATGCWCATCTAAGCCTTGGACACCTCAATWYCACAGAGTTTATTTTTCTAAAGTTCTTTAACTTTCCTCATTGTAGCATGACTGCACACTGTTTGTTATAGCTAGTTGGTTTGTCTCGATTTCCATTAAGTTAATGCTCTTTATTTACCATGTGATTTGAATCCATGGATTGATTTTGTTTTTACAAGGTTGATTTTATTACAGTAAATTAAGTGCCAATTGTTAATATTTTCATGTAATAAAAAAATGTTTACATTATAATCGTTTGAGTAGTGTTGTTTTACACCAGACTGATTTCAACTCATTTTGACAATACTGCATGACACCAGAGTAGTGTGTCAAGAGTATAGACTGATTATTTATCTCTTTCTGCCTCTCCATACACACAGATGGCACTTCTGTGCCTTTACTGCCTCCACTAGCCAACTCCCAGCAGCAGCATGGCTTAGTGGTGAACGGAGGGAGTAATGTGGCGTTACCAAGGAGAAACTACACACAGATGACTCATCATGAGGGGGCCACTATCCAGGCTGCACTCCATGAGACAGCCTGGCACTTTATATGATCATCACTGAGATAATGTTTCATGTTTTCCATGCACTTCAGGCAAAACACTGCTGAATATTTGATAAATGAATTRACCAAGGTTTTGTAGCTTTGTGCATCAAATTAAAGCAGTGAGGAAAGTGCACTTAATGACACTTCAAAATCAACTTTTTAATAATTAACAAGTATATGTATGGATTTACTCTTTTTAAAACATTTAGTTTAGATTTTTTTTTTTTCATAATCTGGCGTGCAAGGCAAAGGTAGACATGATAGAAAATAGACTATGAGCAGGTCAATCCATGTGTGTCTCCGGTAAGGGGAGTTCAGTTCTTTGGTCTGATGTTTCTGCCTGTGCTGTGTGCTGCTGTGAGACAGTCTCTCCCCTCTTCTCTACTGTGCTCTCTCCCTGACTGGTCCCCACTGGGCTTGGCCCTGGCTTGTCCTCTGTTACCGGCCGGCTGTCCTTCCCCTCACCCTCTCCAGTCCTCTCTTTCCCTGCTTCACCTGCTGTTTGGATGATTAGACAAAGCAGAGATAAGATTTTTAATCTCAAAGACAACACAGAACAAGATGGAACCTGCCTTTTTACAGGCAGAAAGATAAACCTAACAAAATTGAACAGTGAAAAGAAGAACAAGTTTCTTGATTAGATTTATCATTCAATAAGTAATTTCTGTTTAAACCAAAACAAGGTTATTCTAGATGTTAATAGCATGCTGTAAGGTAGATATT
This sequence comes from Salvelinus sp. IW2-2015, assembly GCF_002910315.2. NCBI lineage: Eukaryota > Metazoa > Chordata > Actinopteri > Salmoniformes > Salmonidae > Salvelinus > Salvelinus sp. IW2-2015. Next base: position 64,666,182 of record NC_036842.1, read on the forward strand.
TACTGAGGGTTGTGGGCATAAGGATGAAGCATCTCTTTAATAAATCTGTCACATTAAGGACCTGATATTCAGTCCTCCTCAATGTCTGTAATTGAAGGTGATTTGCCAGAAAACTGTGATGAATATCCCTGTGTCAGAATGCTAACAAGTATTTGAGATATAATAGGATGGTAATTGCACTACAGTGTATGTGGTGCTGATGGGTGAGTTATTATTATAGAACAACAGTGGAAGACAAAGCAGGGAGGAAGTGAGCATATGCCCATTAGCCCAAGGCTTATAGGTCCCAAACCAAACATTTGTACATTTGGCACAACGCCTCAAAAAGAACAGCCATACACATCTTAAAATCTCTCTTTCAAACCATTTTCACTTAGTAACTTATTATCCCCCCCCCCCCATGTGTAAAAACACTCAGTATAATATGTAATTGTCAAGATTTCTTACTGAGGATTTTACTCACCATCCTTCCCCTCAGGCTGGTCCTCACTACAGGTAGGGAGCTCCCCGGGGTTGGCACGTTTCTGGGCTGGTGACCTCTGCAACCGTGGCAATGTTGCCTTCAGCTCTGAGAAGGAAAGAAACAMCCTGCCTCGTGAATTTACCTCATATCCAAAGTGCAGCAGGACATCTATRAACACAGCTAGGATTTTCAATGTATTTGACACACACCTGTGTCAATCAATACATGTTAGAATCAGCGATTCCACTCAGTCTTTCTGGGTAAGTCTCTAAGAGCTTGCACACCTGGATTTTACAATATTTGCAYATTATTCCWTAAGAAATTATTCAAGCTCTGTCAAGTTGGCTGTTGAATCTTGCTAGACAGACATTTTCAAGTCTAGCCATAGATTTTCAAGCCGATTGAAGTTAAAACTGTAACTAGGCAACTCAGGAACATTCAATGTCGTCTTGGTAAGCTACTACTGTGTATATTTGGCCCTGTGTTTTAGGTTTTTGTCCTGCTGAAAAGTGCATTTGTATCCCAGTCTGTTAGAAAGTGGACTGAACAAGGTTTTCCTCTAGGATGTTGCCTGTGCTTATCTTAGTTTATTTTTATCGTAAAAAATTCCCTAGGCCTTGCTGATGAAAAGCATACCCATAACATGATGCAGCCACCACCATGCTTGAAAATATGAAGAGTGGTACTCAGTGGTGTATTTTGTTGGATTTTACCCAAATATTATGCTTTGTATTCATATTTTCTTTGCCAAATGTTTTGCAGTTTTACTTTAATGCCTTATTGCAAACAGGATGCATGTATTGGAATATTTGTATTCTGTACAGGCTTCGCTCTTTTCACTCTGTCATTTGGGTTAGTATTGTGGAGTAACTACAATGTTGTTGATCCACCTTCAGTTTTCTCCTATCACAGCCATTAAACTGTTTTAAAGTCACTATTGGCCTCATGGTGAAATCCCTGAGCGGTTTCTTTCCTCTCCGGCAACTGAGTTAGGAACGATGACTGTATCTTTGTAGTGACTGGGCGCATTGCGAGGCATTGGAAAACCTCCCTGGTCTTTGTGGTTGAATCTGTGTTTAAAATTCACTGCTCGACTGAGGGACCTTACAGATAATTGTATGTGTGGGGTACAGAGATGAGGTAGACATTCAAAAATCATGTTAAACACTATTATTGCACACAGAGTGAATCCATGCTACTTATTATGTGACTTGTTAAGCAAATATTTACTCCTGAACTTGTTTAGGCTTGCCATAACAAAGGGGTTGAATACTTATTGACTTAAACATTTCAGCTTAAATTTTTTTATGAATTTGTAAAAATGTCTAAAAACAATCTTTTCCCACTTTGACATTATGGCGTACTGTGTGTAGGCCAGTAACACATAAGCTACATTTAATACATTTTAAATTCAGGCTGTAACACAACAAAATGTGGAAAAGGTCAAGGAGTGTGAATACTTTAAAAAAACACTGTATACACACAGTATAGGCTTTCTATGGCTCTGATCCTCTGCAGTAGCCTGTGGTATCCAGCAGGAAGTGCTCTCTCTCTGCTGCTGAGCTCACCTTCATGGTCCAGCAGAGCAGCATGTTCTCGGAGGAGAGAGTCGTCGTAGACAGACACAGCTCTCCGCTGGGGAGAGGGCTTCATGCGGGGCCGGGGTTTAGGAAGGGTCTCTAGGGGACGACCAAGACACACAGGACTCAGATACACAATCACACACAACATAACTGGAGGTGGGTATAGGCACTTGACACTTGAGTCACAATGACATTCATGTTCAAAAAAAGACCAGACCAGGCATTGCACTACCCAACACATGTTTGGCTCACATGTTTGGGATGCCATCCTCTGCCATAATCTGGACCCAAATAACATCAGATGAGTGGGTGCTAAACATTGGTGGTGGATGAAGGGAGTTCCTACCTTCTTAATGTAAAATGCTTTGAGCACTTTTACACTGTAAATTCAAGTAATTCAGTCATTCAAATTAGGCATTGCTGAGTAAAAACCAATACAGTCCAACTCCTGGCAAATGGACTCCCAGGGTTGATCTCAGCTCTGTTCGATTGTGTAAAACAATCTTTCCAAGTGCATTAGGAGCTGCCATCCACAAAATATTACAGAATATGAAAACAGAGAGAGACACTGAAGTAATTATTATGCTCTGAGCATTCACTGTTCTTGCATTATTTAATATTAAGCTCATAATGGAAGACAAATAATCAGAGTGGGAGAGACAAAGAGAAGAGACAAATACAAGCTAGCTTGGTCTTTTTCTGCTCAGATAGAAAAACACCAAAGCTGCTCATATATTTTGTCACCAAGGAGAGGTGAGGACTGTATATAAGTGTACCTTCAGTAACTGATTGTGCTCTCTCAGAGCGCTCCCTGCTCTCCAGGGCAGAGGGTCCCCTGCGTGGCGATGGGGCAGGGGGAGTCTCCTTGCGGGGGGAGGGGCAGGGGGGCTCCCTCTGCTGGGGCTGGGTCTGGCTCTGGGAGGGCTCTGGTTCTGTTCGCTGGGTCTCTGGGCCTGTGGCTTTGCTTGGCTGCCGGGGGAACCCCAGGGATGTCCTAGCTGCAGCAGGGGGCTGCTGGGGGGCAGGGAGAGGGGGTTTGGCTGCCACTGTGGGCTTGGGAGAGAGGGGGCCGATGGGACGTCCTGGGAGGAGGGGCTTATCTGTTCGGAGAGCCTCCAGAGGAGTTAGGCCTGCTCTGATTGGCCACCTGGTGTCTGAGGAGAGAAGGGCGGTTGCACTGAAGTCATTACTGCAACATAACATTTACATATTGGTTTGGACTATGGATGGATTTATTACATGGACATCCATTCACCAGCCTTAAGTGTCAGAATTACCTGAAGCTGATGTGGACATAGTGCGAGGCTTCATCAACGTGGTTGGAGGTTCAGGTTTTTTGTCAAGAATTGCACCTGAGAAAGAGAAGATTTTAGCAAACTGGGAAGTTCACCTACACATACTATGAGCCCCTCCATAATTGAAGCAGCCTGACACMAAAAAACAAACAAATCCACACAAAAGACATCAAAGGGAGCTGTCACTGTCACCTTTAGAGCACAAGCCATTGGCTGATAGTGCCGAGTTCCCCTCTGAGTGGATGTGTGAACTGACCCCTGACCTCCAGCACTGAGTGACAGATGGACGAAATGACTCCCAGGCTGGCCTGTCTGTGTAGCTCTGACCTCCCGTGAGCCTCTCTGACCTGCTCTAAATTTGGGTCAACTCCAGGTATCACTTTTATTTATAGATGTAGGCTTGATTTCTCTGTTAACCTTTACCTCACTGGCCTTTACCATCTGAAGGTGAATTTGACAGAAATAAGCACAGTTTTTACATTTCTATCAAATCAAAATTAAGAAGAATATTATCTATAGGTTCCTTTGTATTTTCAAGGGTTACTCAAGAAGCACAACAACTGCAGTTGATATTATACTAGCATCTACTGTCAAATCACATCACTAGTGTCACAGCAACACTTTTACTTGACAGTCTACAATTCAACAGTTAGAAGAAGAGACATTGACATCTAGCGCAACCAGCCAACTCTAAGTTGACAGCAAACCTGAGATGCTGCCTTGCTCCCGTCAGCAGGAAAGGATCTGTAGGGGAGACCGGGGGTTGGTTGTCACACAGGCTGGTTTTCACAGTGGGGGGGGGGGGGGGGGGGGGGGCTGTGTAATCCATCTGGTCAATTCAGGTCAGGATAAAAAAACTTGAGGTGAGAGGAATAACTGCATTTTTCATCTGTGAAATTAAATATTAATACGCTTGTTATTTCTTTAATAATAGTTGTATGATGGGAGTATCCATAAACAATTACTTTTATTGAAAATAGGAAAGGGAGAGCTTTATTTCAAGCCTATTTGTGAGTTCCTAGATCAAGCCATGTGGTAACTAGCATCTTAATTAGCATGCTACTTAAGATTAGGAATGGTTGTCACATTGATGTTTAGGTTGCTTGTCACAATCTGACAACCATCTCCATTGTAACAATGTGCCCAGTAAGCTAAATTACATTGAAAAGATGCCTAGAAGACTTGTTTTCTGGATGTTGAAAACCTCTATGTTTCACAAGTTTGGAACAGCACAGTACAGACAGTCCAGTAGAGTTTAATTCAGCAGAGTACAGTGCAGTATAGTAAGTACAGTTGAATTCAGTATAGTAGAGTACAGCAAAGTAGAGTACCGTACAGTTGAGTTTAATTCAGTAGAGTCAGTACAGTTGAGATACAATACATTATATTGTACTATACTCTGCTGTACTATACTGTATTCTACTGTGCTCTACTGAACTAGTATACTGTGCTGTCAAAACTTGGGAAACATGGATGTCTATGATTGGTTCTGTTTTGGTCCATTCCGAACCTGCTTGTCCAACAGAGTCAGCAACATTCACAAACACGCACACCTCTTCCTGTTTGAAAAAGCATTCCTTGTTTTCAACAAAACATGGAGTTAACACAAATGTTTACAGCTTTACTTTTTTCACTTATGAATATACTACACAGAATATACTACATCGTGTGACATAAGTATAGGGACAGTGTGGAGGAGCAATTCAACAGGTCGGATATGAGGCATATGTGGCAGGGGCTTCTAACGATCAAGGATTACAAAAACAAAGCCTGTCATGTCTCGGACACCAATGCCTCCCTACCAGATGTGCTAAACTCCTTTTTCTCATGCTTCGCACAAAGCTGCCGAGGAAAGCCTCTGAGGAGAACTTGAGTTATGTGGTTACGGTCTCCACGGTGGACATATGTATGTCATTCAAACCTGTTAACCCTTGCAAGGCTGCCGGCCTAGACGGCATCCCTAGCCGCGCCCTCAGAGCATGTGCAGACCAGGTAGCTGTTGTGTTTTCGGACATTTTCAACCTSTCTCTAGCTCAGGCCTGCTTCAAGATGTCCACTCTCATCCGGTGCCCAAGAAAGTGAAAATAACTGAACGACTACCGACCCGTTACACTCACTTTCGTCATCATGAAGTTCTTCGAGAACTTTCTGCTCCCTCTATGGACATTTGTACAGGGTAAAAGGGATCTTGAAGGAGGGCAATCCCTCCATTTTGCAAAGCCATACCCTGTGGACRGCGCTTAATTGGAGCCAGTTTCGGCCTACAACAGGGCAATGACCCAAAGCACAGCACCAAACTATGCAAGAACTGTTTAGAGAAGAAGCAGTTAGCAGGTATTCTGTCTATAATGGAGAGGCCAACACAGTCACCGGATCTCAACCCTATTGAGCTGTTGTGGGAGCAGCTTGACCGTATGGTACGTAAGAAGTGCCCATCAAGCCAATCCAACTTGTGGGAGATGCTTCAGGAAGCATGGGGTGAAATCTCTTCAGATTACCTCAACAAATTGACAACTAGAATGCCAAAGGTCTGCAAGGCTGTAATTGCTGCAAATGGAGGATTCTTTAACGAAAGCAAAGTTTGAAGGACACAATTATTATTTCAATTAAAAATCATTATTTATAACCTTCTCAACGTCTTGACTATATTTCCTATTCATTTTGCAGCTCATTTCATGTATGTTTTCATGGAAAACAAGGACATTTCGAAGTGACCCCAAACTTTTGAACGGTAGTGTATGTATTATTTTATTGGTGTATTATTGTTTCATTCCCACCTGTACTGTTGGCACTTTAATCTAAAATAATAATAATTATAATGCTTGATATATTTTTGTCATTATGGCTAATAATGATATATACAGGTATATTATAATATATCCCAACACATATGATAATATACTGTTATATCTTAAAGCGGCAGATACTTGCATATTTCGTAATATATTTAGATATATTAAAATATATCAAACAATTACATGTTTACAATATACCAAATAATGTATTTTTGAAAATATAAGATATATTATGAAAAAGATATCTTCAATATATTTAATTTCCGTAAGGGGTCGCTAGCTGGCACAGCCACAAAGTCATACAATCTGATTTTAAACCTAACCTTAACACTAACCTTAAMGACACAGCTAACCCTAATGCCTAACCTTAAATTAAGACCAAAAAGCTAATTTGTTTTCATGAATTTTTACCACATRGCCAATTTTTACTTTGCAGCTGGCCTATCTAAGGGGAAATCGCTCAGTTCTGCCTCCAGGGCAAGATTCGTGACAATAAACTTCAACCTGCGAGGAAAACACTAACCAGTAAGTGTGACAAACAACCCCAGTCTCTCCTACATACAGTGTGAAGAGGAACTAGGAACAGGAAATCCCAGATACACAGCTGAGGAGGAGTGGGGAGAGTCTTACCCTCTGAGTTGGCTTTCCTCAGCTCCTCTTCTTTGTTCTACAAGGGGATATAAGACAATGTTATTMTTGAGTTACCCTCCTATGTGCTCCTACCTGGACTGAAAATGCAGGCTGCAGTGGATAAGCCCTATTAAATCATTTACAATACCAAGGCTGTCACACCCTCACCATCAGGCCTGAGACAGTCAAGGCCATGCCACATTACATTAATGTCACAAAGGTACTGTAATCCTTAATGAATCCCACTACAGCTGTGTGCTCAGAACATAAAGGAAATAGTCAAGTAGAGAACAGGAAGGGTGGTCCACAACCATTCATATCACACACTAACACACACACCTGGCTGGTCTTTGTGTCTGCAGGAGGTGTCTTGGCCACCCCCATGCGGTGGAGCATTACGTGGAGACGCTGCTCAAGGCTGGATGTGCTCTCAGATGCGTGTTTCTGGAAGAGGATGACCAAAAGCATATCTAAATGATGTGCATTTTGTTTATTACAGATTGATTCTATGTGCTTTCTGACCAGTGCAGAGTGGTACCTACCTTTCCATGTGTGGAAGTGCCATCCTCCAGGCCTGTCAGCAGGATGAGGGACTGGGACTTGCCATCCTGAGGGAGCGCCGTGTGGGCCTTCAACCTCCTCTCTCCATCTGGGGTTCTGCTCTTCTCCAGAGTCCGGCTCTTCTCCCTCTCCACCAAGAACCCCCAATAGGGCTGATGACGGGGCTGGGGGTCAGAGCGCTGGGGGACATGGGGGTCACCTTCTCCTGGCACGGGCACTGGTGGGCAGGGAGGCGGAGGTGGTGGCGACATCAGAGGGAGTGGCGGGGGGCCATGGTGTTGTCCTCTGCTGCTCTTACTGTTGTGGTGGCATCAGAAATCATTAACACTGGTGGCCTTAGCACCCTCTCCTCTTCAATTTCCCCTTTTTGTCTCGCTCCCTCTCTTTTTCCTTCTCTTTGGCCTCCCTAAGTGGTCTGATTAGATCTGCAATAGAGGTCTTTTTGACCTTGCCCTCTGGGCAAACCTCGCCCTTCGCCCCCGGACGGTACGGCCTTTCTTGAAGGCAAAGAAGTCCCCAAACTTCTTCTTGATGTTTTTTGAGGGGGCGGAGGAAAGGGTGGTTGTTTCAGTCGCGGAGGAGGAAGACGTGCTAGAGGAGGTGGTGGTGGAGGAGGGCGGGGCCGGGGCAGACGTGCTGGGAGGGGCAGGGGAAGTTGGACTCTGTGGGTTGTGCTTTGTCAGGGATCTCCTCCCTCTGCGCTTTTCTGGCAATTGAAGGTGAAGCACAAAACAGCAACAACACTACTGAGTCTCCATTCAGTGGTGGTGTTTGTTCAGTGTTCATACTATCTAGTGATGGGATGTCGTGGCTTTGGTGATGGGATCAGTGGGAATGCTGTGTATTTGGGATACATTGTTTTCAACCACAGTAGACAAACATTCTGCGAATACATTCTGTTATCTTTCTGTTTGTACAGTATGTATGCATGGTGTGTAGCCATATCTGTCAGTCTTCGTGGAGAGTGTGTGAACATGCAGTGTGTAGAGAGCCAGTGTTGTTGGTTTTTTAGTGTTGGGTGTTAGAGAGCCAGTGTTAGTTGGTTTGTTTAGTGTGGGTGTGAGAGCCAGTGTTAGTTGGTTTTGTTTAGTGTGGGTGTAGAGAGCCAGTGTTAGTTGGTTTGTTTAGTGTGGGTTTAGAGAGCCAGTGTTAGTTTGGTTTGTTTAGTGTGGGTGTAGAGAGCCAGTGTTAGTTGGTTTGTTTAGTGTGGGTGTAGAGAGCCAGTGTTAGTTTGGTTGTTTAGTGTGGGTTAGAGAGCCAGTGTTAGTTGGTTTGTTTGTGTGGGTTTAGAGAGCCAGTGTTAGTTGGTTTGTTTAGTGTGGTTAGAGAGCCAGTGTTAGTTGGTTTGTTTAGTGTGGGTTAAGAGCCAGTGTTAGTTGGTTTGTTTAGTGTGGGTTGTAGAGAGCCAGTGTTAGTTGGTTTGTTTAGTGTGGTTTAGAGAGCCAGTGTTAGTTGGTTTGTTTAGTGTGGGTTTAGAGAGCCAGTGTTAGTTGGTTTGTTTAGTGTGGGTGTAGAGAGCCAGTGTTAGTTGTTTGTTTAGTGTGGGTTTAGAGAGCCAGTGTTAGTTGGTTTGTTTAGTGTGGGTTTAGAGAGCCAGTGTTAGTTGGTTTGTTTAGTGTGGGTGTAGAGAGCCAGTGTTAGTTGGTTTGTTTAGTGGGGTTTAGAGAGCAGTGTTAGTTGGTTTGTTTAGTGTGGGTGTAGAGAGCCAGTGTTAGTTGGTTTGTTTAGTGTGTGGTGTAAGAGAGCCAGTGTTAGTTGGTTTGTTTTAGTGTGGGTTTAGAGAGCCAGTGTTAGTTGGTTTGTTTAGTGTTTGTTTAGTGTGGTTTAGAGAGCACAGTGTTGTTGGTTTGGTTTAGTGTGGGTTTAGAGAGCCAGTGTTAGTTGGTTTGTTTAGTGTGGTGTTAGAGAGCCAGTGTTAGTTGGTTTGTTTAGTGTGGGTGTAGAGAGCAGTGTTAGTTGGTTGTTTAGTGTGGTTTAGAGAGCCAGTGTTAGTTGGTTTGTTTAGTGTGGGTGTAGAGAGCCAGTGTTAGTTGGTTTGTTTAGTGTGGGTGTAGAGAGCCAGTGTTAGTGTTTGTTGTGTGGTTGGCCAGTGTTTTGTTTGTTAGTGTGGGTTAGAGAGACAGTGTTAGTTGGTTTGTTTAGTGTGGGTAGAGAGACAGTGTTAGTTGGTTTGTTTAGTGTGGGTTTAGAGAGCCAGTGTTAGTTGGTTGTTTTTTAGTGTGGGTGTAGAGAGCAGTGTTAAGTTGGTTTGTTTAGTGTGGGTGTAAAGAGCCAGTGTTAGTTGGTTTGTTTTAGTGTGGGTTTAGGAGCACAAGTGTTAGTTGGTTTGTTTAGTGTGGGTGTAAGAGAGACGTGTTAGTTGGTTTGTTTAGTGTGGGTTTAGAGAGCAGTGTTAGTTGGTTTGTTTAGTGTGGGTGTAGAGAGCCAGTGTTAGTTGTTTGTTTAGTGTGGGTGTAGAGCCAGTGTTAGTTGGTTGTTTAGTGGTGGGTTTCAGAGAGCCAGTGTTACGTTGGTTTGTTTAGTGTGGGTGTAGAGCCAGTGTAGTTGTTTTTTGTTTAGTGTGGGTTTAGAGAGACAGTGTTAGTTGGTTTGTTTAGTGTGGTGTAGAGAGCCAGTGTTCATTGGTTTGTTTAGTGTGGGTTAGAGAGACAGTGTTCGTTGGTTTGTTTAGTGTGGGTGCATGCAGTACATCTATGCCGTATCTGTGTAGTATGGAAAGGTGTATTCACTTGGAGGTATACTATATGGATACTTACAGAGGGTCATCAGGGATGATCTTTTTAGTGAAGAACTCCTCTATCCCTCATCCACCCTGCCAATGGTCTCATTGGCTTCATTCTCTTCACGCTCAGCTGCTCTCTCCTGCACACACACACACACACCACACACACACACACACACACACACACACACACACCACACACACACACACACACACACACACACACACACACACACACACACGGCGGATGCTTATGGTAATACCATTGTGTGACTGAATAGTGTAGGCTGAGTACACTCTCACAGTACACATACTGATTATGATGCTTGCAAACAGATATGCAATAGAGAAAAATATATGTTTACGAACAAACACGCACGCACACACACGCACAATAGATCACCCTCTCTATTCTATAGACCATTAGTGTGTGTGTCTGCAGCAGGCACATCTGTGCTTCAGGTCCCAGGAGAGAACACAACCCCTCAGCCCCACCCTCCCCCTGATCCTCCACAATATGATTATATCTCTCAGACACACCCTTCACCACCACTCTCTCCTCTCCCTCTGTTCTAGTCTGAAGAGCAGCTCTTTAGTTTGGATCATACTGTGATGATTTAAAAGATTCATTATTCACTGTAGCAGGCTGGTGGGAAGAGCAGTTCACAATCTCTTAATGGTTGTCTGTCACTTACTCAAATACAAACAGGCAGTGCACAATATTTTGACAGGTAGTATTGGCGGACAATTTTCAGGGGTGGAAAGAGAGTGAAGGCGAGGACTGTTTTCTCAGTGTCTCAGTGTTTGAGACGATGTTCTGTATTTAGCCAGTCTATGAGTGTAGCTGCTGCTGAACAGACTGTGAGGGAGGAGAGAGGCCTTTAGGCGCTGTGGTTACAGAGAGCAGGAGAACCAACCCACTGCAGAACAGCTAGAACAAACGTATGCAAATGGTGTGCCACGCCGCATGAGAAATGGATTATAAATCATTTAGTACCTCCCAGCCAATCAGAGAGCAACGATCCCCATCACTCCACTCTATCTTCAGGAAGAGAAAAATACTTGCCATAAAGCACAAGAATGGTGTTTCAATTGATGACAACACACTAACACTTTCATATATACACCCTGTCTATATATATATCTAGCATAGCAACACTTACTGATAGACTGTGTGGTAGGGGTGTGTCTATTGGTTTCTTCATAATGTAGAAGGGGGTGGGACTCTATTGTCTTTGCAGTGTATTTTCTATTATGGTAAATAGGACATCAATAGGTGGCCTTTTCCCACATACAGTACATGTCAATGTAGGTAGAGGGCTCTGCTCATTCAATGATACCTCAAACTAATTCTAGAAGTCAATTAACCGTATAACAAGGAGAGCATCAAATCTAAGAGAAATCACTGACATATGTTTGATAATATGATATCTTGGATTTCAAAGGAATAGTCTCCCCCACATTCCCAGAGCATCATTCAGTAGGAGTTCCCACCATTTGCAGAATTCAACTGCTAGGCTGTCTGGGAAATTCCTCATATAGCACTGGACTGGCTGTGCTTTGGCTTCAACATTGCACTAAGTGATGGCAAGTGAATGGTTTATGAGCAAACCTCATGACAACAAGAAGCTCKCTCTCTGCAACATTGACACAAGATATTTTCTGGGGAGGAATGCTGTTACATAAAATCCAAAGCAGATTGTTTTACATTTTTCTACAGATGCAATAAAATGCTACTGCAGGAAAAATATACAGTCGATAGTCATGTGTGAGCATATTCAAAGTGGGCCAGGCAGCAGCCACACCCAGAAGAAGGTGCAGTCCCACCACCACCACCACCACCAACCACAGTGAGTGTTACAGCAGAATGACAGTAGACCCTGCCCTTTCCTTTTCCACAGTCAACACAGCCAGCAGCCCTCCAAGCTACAACCACCACCTGGCCCCTTATTTCACCAGGCCAACTAGCTACATTATCAACATGCACATTAGACAAACCTACTTGTGATACACATGCATGTTTTATGTTCATAAAAACCTATAGATCCAGACACAAACAACTAGAAATTCTGCTTCATAACACTTAGCTTCAAGTATATGTGAACTTCTGCCTTTTCCATAGAAGGGTAAAGCGGTTCTATCTGCCTCTCATCTCTGTGGTAACTGAGGAGTAGAGCCGTCCTCTCCAGAAAATCTCTGATCTGAGCTGGCCGCCCGTCCTTCCTGACTGCATAGTGACCCCAGAGGCTCAGATAACCACACAGGGAATACTGCATGAACAATTACTATACAGAAGCACAGGTAACCATGGACAATAGCAACAAATAAACTGTTTCAATTGTATTCCAGGTACACAGGTCACAGGACTGTTTCAATCACTATTCAGGAAAGCAGGTGGCCACGGACATCAGCACTGGAAAGACTGTTTCAATCGTATTACAGACACACGGGTAACCAGGGACAGAAMTGGAAATACAGAATGCAGGCACAAGGGGCACCTTGAATACAGTCTAAATAACAAAGTATAGACACTGTGTTCCAGTAATAACAACACAGGGGATACAGACACCCAGTTAATGTGGTATTGGTAAACATTCCATTGCACAGTGTTACCTGCAATAAGAACAACAATTCCCTTGTTACTACACCAACAATGAATCACACTACAACACCAATGTAGCAGCACTAACAACAACAGACACACAAAACACAGACGCACACAAAAACACACACAGATGATGTTACAAAGAAAACTATTTATTTTGAACTAGTTCTGCTTATAAGATGGCTGCAGCATTGTTTTTCACACATAACAGAGAGCTGTCTTTGATCAGTTGGCAAAACAGACAGTGTCAGAGGAAAATACACACACCCACCCACACACACAGACAGACAGACAGACCACTAGACCTCCATCAATCACCAAGCACCAGCTGAACATTGAGACATTCTAATCAAACACGACGATGAATACATACATGCAAACACATACCCACAGACACACACCCACACACGTGCACAACCAGTTCCCATTGACAATCCTTAACAATATTACACTGTAAAAGAGGGATTCTCCTAAGGACATTGACAGGAGAGCGATAGTGAAAGGGGGGGAGCACTCCTTGATGTGAAAACATGAATAATTAAAATGCTACAGCAGTCACACAGAGCAGAGCCATCCAGAATCAGTGTGGGGAGAGCGTCCTGTTCTGACAGCTCCCAGTCCACTACTGAGAACCACAGGACCACCGTTAATGCAGGGGGAAATATGGAGAAAACACACAGAAATGGCTCCTCAACACATCAACAGCTACAGCAGCAGCACTGACAAGACGATGAAATAGAATCAGATCGACAGAGAGGGGGAAGGAGGGAGATGTAGAGAGAATGCCCAGAGCTGCAAGCCACTGACACTGCCTCTGCTGCTGTGGCTGCAAKAACCTGAGTACCGCCATCACAACTCTTCTTCCCTCCCCCTCTATCCCCATTCTCTCTGCTCTCCCCTGATTTTTCTCTTCCCTCATCTCTCTTTCTTGCCATCCCTTCTCATCCATCCTTCTGTCAGAAAGCAACTCTGTCGCTACAATTGATTAGCCTCTCCCTGTATCCCACCCGCTCTCTCTTCTTCTGTCTGTGCCTCCCTTTCTTCCCTTCATCCCCATCCTCCATGGTGCTCGTCGTGTTGCCTCTTACCTGGGTCTTGCTGGGCGGCTTGCTGTTCCGGCGGTTGGGTCTGGGCCTGGAGCGGGTGTAGTGCCTCAGTGTGTGGCCGTCGATGGGCAGGTCCATAGGGGCCTGAGGAGGTGCGGGCTCAGGGCGCCGGGGCTCACTGTTGCTAAGAGCCGCAGCAGCTGCAGGAGCAGGAGCAGCGGCAGCATCCGCCTCTCTCCCTGTGTGGGAGGGGCCTTCGGATTTCAGCTGGCCTCCTACTGTGACTGACAGTGTCGTCGTTGACGACAGCGCCTGCACCTTCCCTCCTACCCATGCTCCTTCCTGCTGATAATGCATGCTCTCTCTTGCCTGCTGCTCCGTGTCCACATCCAGGAGACCTGCAGAGAAAGACAGAGACAGGGAATGGTACCAACATACAAAGGCACAGGACGTATGATAGGATGCATGTAAAAATAGGGCAACTAGCTATAACGTGGAGATAAAACTGGGAGGGGATGTAAGATATAATGGGAGAGAGAGAGAGAGAGAGGAGGAGGAGCTGAGAATAGTGATTGAGAGACCATTGATGAAGAAAGGGGGAGGAGAGGAGGACAAATAAAAAAATAAAAAATAGACAGAAAATATGGATGGAAGAGGAGTCCGATGGATGACAATAGATATAGGCTCAACGGCACAGAGAAGAGAGGAGACTAATCAGACAGATTTACAACACTGAATCTAAACGATGGAAGAGAGCGGGAGAGAGCAAAAAAGAGATGGCGCAAGAGAGAAAGAGATGGGGAGAGAGACAGATTGCAGGTAGCGGCAGAGTAGGACGGCTGGAGAGAGAGGCAAAGGAGGGGGAGGTGTTGTACAATGGTTGTAAGCCGGTGCCCCCCTCTCCCTCCCTCCCCTGTCTCCCCAAGTGAGGTTCAGTGGTCTGAAAGTAACCCGGCCATGCTCCAGTTAGCCACAGCCCTTTTTATTGGACAGGCAGCTGATTATCTTTTGTTGAGGCTAGAGTATTAACCCCCCCCTACCACCTCCATCACCGCCCCCCAGAATGTCCCCTCCGATATGGGACCTTAACCCTACAGCACCATGACAGAGCACTATCACAAGGAGGGGGAACTCCCAAGACGCATTGGGGGACAGCCCCTCTAGTGTTCCGGGCTGCATGAATGACACACATAAGCAATAACCCCTTCACGTTCAGTAAAACACATGGGCTTATAGGTGCCTCTTTTGACAGAGTTTTCAGCAGACAAGGAGCTAAAAAGTGCAGTGTTATTTTCTACTCACAGGAGGAGTGTAACACACTGACACATTTTGACTGGTTCTAAATCTGATTTGGGATGTACTTAAGAGCACATTGCACTAAAGGGATTTACGCAGAACAATCCAGAACCATATTGCTCTAGTGGAATCTCCCTCTTTGTTGTGACTGCTCCATTATTTTCATGTTACTGCCCTTCTGACCCTCTTTAGTTAGAGCTCACTCCTAACTGGATAATTAAATGGTTTAGACACGACCCCTGACCTTTTCAACTGTGAATTCTGGTTGAAACCTTTTTCTAAGCCAATCACAGTGGCGGTTGATTGCAGCTGCTGACATCACAGGTCAAGGCCGTTTTGATGTAGCAGACTGCAGTCAATAACTAAACCTGATTAACACTGTAAACAATCTGCCTAGTTTCATCCCAGACTCCAAGCTTTCCTACTAAAAAGTCTGTAGACTAAATCAGAATTAGACTGATGACAAGCCTGGTTCTTACTTTTCACTGAGGGGGCTGGACGGATACTCTTGGAGTGGATGCTGCTCCTCCAAATGACAGGAACATACTGAGAAAAAGAGAGAAATTCATTTAGTTGTATTAAACGAACTAATGCAGGTCATGTAGATACTTGTGTAGACTGGTACGATGGTACATACTGTTTAGTATGGTGGGTTATGTGTGTTTTAGAGAGGGGCTATGTTAGAGCTCTTACATCATCCATGGGGAAGTCATGGTCTACCACTCGTAGATGAGGGACGTTGGTTTTGAGTCCAGAGGTGGTCTGCTCCCTCATATGACGGTCCTGAGGTGAGGGAGGGTGGTGATCAGTTATACTAATCGAACACACCCAACACAACGAGTGTTGCGGAGTAGTGAAATACATAGTTCAACTAGTAATTTAACTACATTTTGCAGTAGTTTGGTGGTAGTTGAACTCAGTGTTTTCAGTAGTTAATAACTTGTTTTTTCCATGTATAGGTGTAGCTATCTATTGGAACCTCGCACTACTTTTTTGCTAAAATAAAATAAAATATGACCCGTCATCAGACCTGTCTAGTTCTTACATGAAACTGTTGTTCTGTTTAATAGGCAAAATGACACATTCTGTTAACATCCAACTCCAGAGTAATCTGTTCTTGCAATTTGTTGTCTATGACATTTCAAATTTAGATATGATAATTTATCACAAAGTAGTTTGGATGTAGGGAACAACTTTTGTTAAGTAAACTATATTTTTCTTAAGGGTAGATGTAGTGTAGCTTAACTTCTCCCAGTGTGGTAGCTTGGTAAACTCACGCACACGCACACGCACACACACACACACACACCAAACTCTCACCAATTTCTGCTGAGCCACAGACAAGTCCAGCAGAACCTCATCAATGATACTTTCCACCAAGGAGACACTAACTGACAGTTTGAGTTCACTGAAAAAGAAATGAAAAACAAAGAAATATTGGAAGGGGAGAAGTAAATCCTAAGCAACACCAGTGAGCTTAATGAGAGATGTGGGAGGCACTGGGTGGAAAAATTCCATGAGCATGACACAAAACAACAAAGATTATGTACGATGTAACTGTTTGTGTTCTACATAAGCTGTGTTTTTGTTTCAGGGTGGATGTGCGTGTATTCAGCTGTTTACCTTAGTTTGTTACTGATGAGTTCTCCTATGTGCTGCATGAAGGTGTCCTGGATGAACAGGGCTGTCTGTCTGGACTTCTTAGCCACACAGTCAGCCAGCTGCTCACAGACACTTGACCTGTGGGTGACCCTAGGACAGAGGGTCTGGGCTGACTGCAACAAGGCCTGAGCCAGCTCCTGGAACACACATGGCATACCAGTCAGCTGGATGACCTCTCCTGAGACTTTCCCTACCACGTGTTGCAGGTTTAGACATATCTCTTCAATTTGTCTGAATGTTGATCGTCATCAGTGGTTGGTAACTGACAGATGCACACTGATACCATGTGCCTCATATACATTGTTCACACACATGATGCAGAAACAAAAATGGCAGTATTACCTGAATCTCCTCTGTTATTTCGTTGGTGACTGTTTTGGCCGTGTCATTCAGTATGTGTTGCAGCATTGCACCACTAGAGGGTGTCTTCACCAGATCATAAAGTGAAGGCAATAGCTAAAGGTTGAACACAAACTTTTTAGTGATATTTCACCATTCTCAAAATCCTTCATTATTAGGCCTTAGATGTTTATGTCTCAAAAACATAGATGAACATTTCGTATCAGTGGGACTCAAAGATACCTTACCATAATGGAGGTTTTAGTATTATGAAGCACTTCCTCTGCAGCCAATATGTCTGACTGTACTTCCTGTATATTGCAGGGGGCTAAAGGTCGGACACTCTCCTGTAACCTCTGACACAGACCTTGAACCAGCTGAGATGTGGGATGAATCAGACAGACACAGGGTGAGAATGGCAAATGTGCCAGAAATGTAGGAATATGGGAAAGGAACAGACCCTCATACAAACACTAATACACTGAGTGCACAAAAAATTAGGAACACCTTCCTAATATTGAGTTGCACCCCCTTTTGCCCTCAGAACAGCCTCAATTCATCAAGGGGATGGACTCTACAAGTTGTCGAAAGCATTCCACAAGGATGCTGGCACATGTTGACTCCAAAGCTTCCTACAGTTGTATCATGTTGGCTAGATGTCCTTTGGGTGGTGGACCATTAATACACACAGGAAATTGTTGAGCGTGAAAAACCCAGCAGCATTGCAGTTCTTGACACTCAAACC
The DNA here is from genome assembly GCF_002910315.2 of Salvelinus sp. IW2-2015. Lineage (NCBI taxonomy): Eukaryota > Metazoa > Chordata > Actinopteri > Salmoniformes > Salmonidae > Salvelinus > Salvelinus sp. IW2-2015. Next base: position 64,683,924 of record NC_036842.1, read on the forward strand.
GGTGCGCCTGGCACCTACTACCATACCCTGTTCAAAGGCACTTAAATATTTTGTCTTGTCCACACACCCTCTGAATGGCACACATACACAATCCATGTCTCAATTGTCTCAAGGCTTAAAAATCATTCTTTAACCTGTCTCCTTCCCTTCATCTACACTGACTGAAGTGGAATTAACAGGTGACATCTATAAGGGATCAAAGCTTTTACCAGGATACGCTTGGTCAGTCTATGTCATGGAAAGAGCAGGTGTTCCTAATGTTTTGTACACTCAGTGTATATTTCTGTTGCCTCCAAGAACGAGGACTGACCCACCTGTTCAGAGCGTACGGTCTTCAGGCCCTGTTGGAGGTTTAGTATCTGGTCTGGGCCTGCAGACTTTCTCTGGCTGTTCCTGATCAGACACGACTGGATCTGGACACAACAGGTGTTTTATACCAGGGTGACTCGGACATCCATTTTTATCATGCACCTCATGGACAACCCAATCTCACCTTCTGCAGAGCCTCCTCTGTCTTCTCAGGACTGTTACGATACCCGTGTGTGACATCATTCATGGGGATGGATATGTGCTGCAGTGTGAAGTTCCTGTGTTTATGCATACACACAGAGAGAAAAGAAAAGAATAAGGAATGAATCAACCATTCAAAGGCAGGAAAAGAGGGGTAACGTTATCTTTTAGGCAATATTACTGTTTGATGGACTGAAACTCTTCCTCTCTACGACTCACCTCTCTAGAGCGTTGGCCACATCCAGAAATCCCCTGGCTGTCACATTGTTCCTGTCCCAGACCAGAGTCCTGTGTAGAGATATACACTGGGCAGGTCAGGTGTTGGTTAGTTCACGGATATATATAATTCCAGATTGCGGCTAGGGTAGGCAAGATTGGTTCAGGTCAGTTTATGGTTAGGTTGGGTTATAGCTAGGTTACCTGAGTTTAGTGTTGATGAGTAAGGCCTTGGCCAGCATCTTGGCTCCAGTGTCTCCGATGCAGTTGCCACTGATGTCTATCTTAGTGAGGCTGGCATTGCAACCCAGGCTGTTGATGAGGATGGTGGTGCCTGTCTTCAGCTTGGAGTCGCACACTGACAGAGACTCCAGGGGCTGTGGGCATGGCACACACACACGCACACACACCACTGATCTGATCCGTCCAATAAGAGCCCAGAGTCTGGGGCTCTGGGCCTGAGAAAACTTCAGTTGGATTACATGACCTTCAGCCTGACATCTGGCTCTTTGATACTCAGATAAAATGTCTGCCTGATTTCAATGAGCCTTGTATACTGTACGAGTCTCAGCTGCTCAATGTGTAATTACTGAGGCGGGCCTTGTCTTGCTGGAGAAGGATTTGGGGTAATTAAAATACTTTCTTTCACTCAAGGGGAGGTCCTAGAGGACTATGCTTCCACAGAGCCTCCATCATTACACAGCTCTCCTAGCAGGGAACAGGAGAATACTACCACCCAGAAGGCGAGGTCAGTACAGGTGCATCAAAGCTGGGACCGAGAGACTGAAATACAGCTTCTATCTCAAGGCCATCAGACTGTTAAATAGCCATCACTAGCCGGCCTCCACCCAGTACCCTGCCCTGAACTTTGTCACTGTCACTAGCCGTCTACCACCAGGTTACTCATCCTCTAACCTATGTACAGTGCATTCAGAAGGTATTCATACCCCTTGACCTTTTCCACATTTTGTTACGTTACAGCCTTATTCTAAAACGGATTAAATTGTTTATTTTCCTCATCATTTTACAAACAATGCCCCATAATGACAAAGGAAAAACAGGGTAAAAATGTTTTGCTAATGTATAAAAAAAAAAAAAAAGCTGAAATATACCATTTACATAAGTATTCAGACCCTTTACTCAGTACTGTGTTGAAGCACCTTTGGAAGCGATTACAGCCTTGAGTCTACTTGGGCATGATGCTACAAGCTTGGCACACCTGTATTTGGGGAGCTTCTCCCATTCCTCTGCAGATCCTCTCAAGCTCTGTCAGGTTGGATGGGGAACGTCGCTGCACAGCTATTTTCAGGTCTCTCCAGATATGTTCGATCAGATTCAAGTCCGGCCTCTGGCTGGGCCACTCAAGGATATTCAGAGACTTGTCCTGAATCTACTCCTGCGTTGTCTTGGCTGTGTGCTTAGTGTCGTTGTYCTGATGGAAGGTGAACCTTYGCCCCAGTCTGAGGTTCTGAGCACTGTGGAGCAGGTTTTCATCAAGGATCTCTCTGTACTTTGCTCCGTTCACCTTTCCCTCGATCCTGACTAGTCTCCCAGTCACTACCGCTAAAAAACATCCCCACRGCATGATGCTGCCTCCACCGTGCTTCACCGTAAGGATGGTGCCAGGTTTCCTCCAGATGCTTGGCATTCGGGCCAAATAGTTAAATCTTGGTTTCATCAGACCAGAGAATGACCATGACCAGCTGTCATGTGCCTTTTAGTGAATAGTGGCTTCCGTCTGGGCACTCTACCATAAAGGCCTGATTGGTTGAGTGCTGCAAAGATGGTTGTCCTTGTGGAAGGTTCTCCCATCTCCACAGAGGAACTCTGGAGCTCTTTCAGAGTGACCATCGGGTTCTTGGTCACCTCCCTGACCAAGGCCCTTCTCCCCCGATTGCTCAGTTTGGCCGGGCAGCCAGCTCTAGGAAGGGTCTTGGTGGATCTAAACTTATTCCATTTAAGAATGATGGAGGCCACTGTGTTCSTGGGGACCTTCAATGSTGCAGAAATTTTTTGGTACCCTTYCCCAGATCTGTGCCTCGACACAATCCTGTCTCGGAGCTCTACAGRCAATTCCTTTGATGTCACGGCTTGGCTTTTGCTCTGACWTGCACTGTGGGACCTTATATAGACAGGTGTGTGCCTTTCCAAATCATGTCCAATCAATTGAATTTACCACAATCAAGTTGTAGAAACATCCCAATGATGATCAATGGAAACAGGGTGCACCTGAGCTCAATTTAAAGTCTCATAGCAAAGTGTCTGAATACTTATGTAAATAAGGTATCGGTTTTTGTAATTTTTATAAATTAGCAAATATTTCTAAAAACCTGTTTTTCGCTTTGTCATTATGGGGTATTGTGTGTAGATTGATGAGGACATTTTTTATTCAATCAATTTTAGAATAAGGCTGTAACATAACAAAATATGGAAAAAGTCAAGGGGTCTGAATACTTTCCGAATGCACTGTACGAAATCAAGCACTCACACACTCCTCCTCCTGAATGAGCTGGACGATACGCTGTAGGACATCTGTTAGAGCTCTGTGGGGAGAGAGAGAGAGAGAGAGAGACAGAGAGAGAGAGACAGAGAGAGAGAGAGAGTGAAGAGACAGCTGACAGGTAGATGGATAGAAAACACAGTGGTTCTGACAGATTAAATGACTCACTTGGACTTCATTGCAAAGTTGCGTCCCAAAGCCAGATGGCGAATGGAGTGACTACGACCGATGGACAGCACCAAGGTGACCATGTCACTCTCAAAACCTGAGAGGAGAGAGATGTATATCAGTAACTCACTGTGGAAGAGTAGACAGTCTGCATGCTGTATATCTGTATGCTTTGAGGAAGCCATCTCATGTCAGCTCAATTCATGTTGAGCCTACTCAGTCATAAATACACCAATTAGGATTCCCAGGAGCCTTTTGAAAGTWGCATTCTCCATGAAAATGAATGGTCTCTATATCTGAGTCACTGGCTAGTGTAGGAGATTGTACCACATCATCATAGTCTTGGTCAGATCCCCAGAAGTGCTCATGCTACATGGTTACAGTAATACACCATAGTTTCCTCTCTTCATTATAAATTGTTGTCCAAGCTCTGTCTGTACTGGATGAATATGGATGAGGAAATGGGTTGGCAGACAGGCAGGTGCAGGAGCCTCAGTGTCCCAGCGGTGCTGTGTCTATTCTGACTGACACTGATGTGTCTGCCCTTGGTCACTCCTCGGTGCTGCATGGAGGTTTGTCTGTTGGAGGCTGGGAGCCCTGCCTGCCTGATCTTTCCTGCCTGTTCCAGAAATAACATGRCCTGATTTGAGCTATTCTCAGCGGTCCAGCCTTTGATTGGCTCTACTGTGTTTCCAGAACCAGGTTTAAATTACAGTGCCTTGCAAAAGTATTCATCCCCCTTAGCGTTTTTCCTACTTTGTTGCATTACAACCTGTAATKTAAAATTATATTKATTTGGATTTCATGTAATGGACATACACAAAATAGTCCAAATTGGTGAAGTGAAATTTTAAAAATAACTTTTCAAAAAATTCAATTTTTTAAATATTTTTTTTAAACGGAAAAGTAGTGTGTACATATGTATTCACCCCCTTTGCTATGAAGCCCCTAAATAGGATCTGGTGCAACCAATTACCTTCAGAAGTCACATAATTAGTTAAATAAAGTCCACCTGTGTGCAATCTAAGTGTGACATGATTTGTCACATGATCTCAGTATATACCTGTTCTGAAAGGCCCCAGAGTCTGCAACACCACTAAGCAAGGGGCACCTCCAAGCAAGCGGGATCATGAAGACCAAGGAGCTCTCCAAACAGGTCAGGGACAAAGTTGTGGAGAAGTACAGATCATGGTTGGGTTCTAAAAAAGTATCAGAAACTTTGAACATCCCAACAACCATTAAATCCATTATTAAAAAATTGAAAGAATATGGCACCACAACAAACCTGCCAAGAGAGGGCCGCCCACCAAAACTCATGGACCAGGCAAGGAGGGCATTAATCAGAGGCAACAAAGAGACCAAAGACAACCCTGAACGAGCTGCAAAGCTCCACAGCGGAGATTGGAGTATCTGTCCATAGGACCACTTTGAGCTGTACACGCCACAGAGCTGGGCTTACGGAAGTGTGTCCAGAAAAAAGCCATTGCTTAAAGAAAAAAATAAGCAAACACATTTGGTGTTCGCCAAAAGGTATGTGGGAGACTCCCCAAACATATGGAAGAAGGTATTCTGGTCAGATGAGACAAAAWTTTWGCTTTTTGGCCATCAAGGAAAATKCTATGTCTGGCACAAACCCAACACCTCTCATCACCCCGAGAACAACATCGGCAGGGACTGGGAAACTCGTCAGAATTTTTACGGAATGATGGATGGCRCTAAATTCAGGGAAATTCTTGAGGGAAACCTGTTTCAGTCTTCCACAGATTTGAGACTGGGACGGAGGTTCACCTTCCAGCAGGASAATGACCCTAAGCATACTGCTAAAGCAACACTCGAGTGGTTGGGAAACATTTGGGAAACGTTTAAATGTCTTGGAATGGCCTAGTCAAAGCCCAGACCTCAATCCAATTGAGAATCTGTGGTATGACTTAAAGATTGCTGTACACCAGCGGAACCCATCCAACTTGAAGGAGCTGGAGCAGTTTTGCCTTGWAGAATGGGCAAAAATCCCAGTGGCTAGATATGCCAAGCTTATAGAGACATACCCCAAGAGACTTGCAGCTGTAATTGCTACAAAAGATGGCTCTACAAAGTATTGACTTTGGGGTGAATAGTTATGCACGCTSAAGTTTGTTTTTGTGGTCTTATTTCTTGTTTGTTTCACAATAAYAAATATTTTGTATCTTTAAAGTGGTAGGCCTGTTGTGTAAATCAAATGATACAACCCCCCCCAAAAAWTCATTTTAATTCCAGGTTGTAAAGCAATAAAATAGGAAAAATGCCAAATGGGGTGAATTCTTTGGCAAGCCACTGTAGATCATAGTTGAAGAAGATAATGGTATTTTCTCATTTCTATTGGTAGTTCCAAAAGGATGCCTAGTTATAATAATAACGCAGAAAAAACAGGTACTTCGCATTTCATATTATTCATCGAAAACCAAATGTTTTCTTTGGCCTTGAATATAAATTTCCTGCAGCATTCGGTTGCCCTCTGAGATTCCTGCTCAGAAATGTATACAGAATACTCTACTCTAGTGAAGGGGTTTGATCGTAATGATGCCCACACACTGGCCCCCTGCAGAGTCCCCCTGGACAGTTCCCAGAACAGCCCTTCAGCCCCCTCCACTCCCCCTTGGTGAGGCTGGGCTGGTCCTGGGGTCTCCTCATTGTGCTATAGAGCAGGGGATCATCCCATGAGACACACACACACTGAGAATAATGTATGTTATATTGTTTGAATTGTGTGTGATTTATCACCTGCTGGCACCACCTAACACACACACACACACCTCCCTGTACTCTCTTTAGGTAGGAATAAAATGAGAGAACATCCAATTCAGAGAGCGATAGAGAGAAGACGTGAGAGAGAGAAGGAGAGAGGGTGAGAAGGAGAGAGRGCGAGAGAGAAAAYGGGTGAGGTGAGGAATCATACCATTGTCAGAGAGGTCCAGACTGCTGATGGCCTTGGCTTCAAAGATGTGCTCCTGAATCACCTGGGCGCCAGCAGACCTCAGCTGCACATATAATACACATGATTATCAGCCAGACAAAACCTAGCTCAGCTACCTGGTTAGTGATGATAAGCCTCATTATTGCAATAATTAATCAATATTAAATCATGATTATTTGAAGAAATGACCAAATCTCTCAGTACTGAATTTCCACGACAACATGCATGTGTGTGTGTGTGTATATATAGGTACCTCACAGCCACTCAGGTCTAGCTCCAGCCCACACAGATGAGTATTTGTGGCAAGACCCTGCAACAACAATCTGCATACAAGACCGATTGAGTTCATTTCACCACAAAAATATGCGTATCAAACTGCAGTATACACATAAATATGTCAATCAAAATGCAAACACATAATTATAAGTAGGCATCAAATTCTGTTTGGCATGCATCACATTTCTATTTCCTGGTTTAACATTCCATCAGTGCTCACCTGAGAGCCTCTGGGGGTAGTTTGGTTCCTGCCAATCCAATGTATCGGAGCTCATTGCTCTTACTGAAGAATTCCTTTACAGTCCTCGTCACTTCCCTCACCTTCCTGGGGACAGAGACAGGTCAGTGGACGGGTTGGGCAACAATAGTCAGAGATGACACATAGCAGGGAGCTCACCTGTGGGAGAAGGGGTTTCTGGACAGGTTGAGGTGGGCCAGGTTGGGGCAGCAGCCTGCTGACAGAGATACAAACAGCTAGGGAGAGAAGAAAGTTGGGGATGTAAAAGGTTCATTGGTTCACATTGGCACAAACATGTGACATCGAAAAGCAGATCAGGTTGTGTATTTTAAATTGAGGAATATGACAGAAACTGGCTGGAGGTGAAAGGACAAAGGCCACTTACAGTGTCCAGAGGGCAGTCTGTGCCACTCAGGTCCAGGTAAGATACAGCATTGGTCCCAGACAGGAACTTAAACAGGTTCTGACAGGTAAAGATGTAAAGCTATTCAGTGCTATGGTCTTGTAGACTAGAGCCAAACCCAACTACAGGGCAACTCAATTCAATAATGTACAGTAGAGTAATACATTTACTGTGATTGAGTTGCCTCCTGTATCATTAAGTCATATCAGTATCAAGTAGCATGCACATCCTGTCACTTGAGACTGTACTGGAAAAACAAACTCCCTTTATGTCAAATAACCTCTATAGACAACCCATTACTGAATATAACCACAGAGTTCATGTTCCATAGCATACACCCTATACATTACAAAATGCATTTAGCTGAGATTAGCAGCGCCTACAGTATGGAGGTTTACTCAAGTGTAATAGTGTATGGAGCGAGCGAGACTGAATTCTAAGAAGTGAACTGAAAACAAGTGCTGCCCCCGCACTCACCACAGCTTCCTCTGTAGCCAGAATGCCTGTATTCCCTGACAGGTCCAGGTGACACAGAGAGCTGGAGAAGGCCTTGTTCTGCCGTAACGCCTGAGTCAGACTACCTAGACCTGGATGGATGGAAGGGAGGGAAAGGAATCAGAGAGAGAAAAGAAGCTGCACGGATCTCTATTTATTCACAGTATGTAGCACTAACAAAAGCAACCCAAGTAGTCAGGCATGCTTTCAATAGAATATGTAAAAGCCATTACATTCACATCTGTGTGGAAGATGGACATTTCAAAAGGGTGCAGCAGACAGAAGAGTTGGAATGTACCTTTGGGAGAGACACTAATCCTGGAGAGGGACAGCTGGGTGAGACCATTGGGCAGATTCTCCAGTTCCTGACTGAGAGCTATCACACCTGATGACAGATATCACAACGTTACACACATGAGCAGCTGAGTAGTCACTAGCCATTCCAGGGAACACCAGCAATGGACATTGACAAACCTAAAAAGTTATCAATGGTAACTAAATGCTTGCCTTTGTCCTCTATGTGATTGGCTGACAGGTTGATGGTGTGGATGGCGGAGCAGGTGTGATCTCGCAGGGCACAGGCCATCTTCACTGCAAAATCCCTACAAGAGGAATGGCCAGGAGAGAGAAAGAGGAATGGAAAATAGTTATTCCTGTGAACTAAAATGAATAATAAAGTGTCAACCAATCACATAAATCAAATGTCATCCAAAGATTTCCCACTTCCTCTGTGCTTCTGGCACCAGGTAGACTGTTTTGGGAGAGGAGGGAGGGAGGTAGAGAGGGAGGGAGTAAGGGATTTTTAATGAAGGTGAGGTGTATCAGGTAGTAGACTACTCACAGTTTGATCCCACATCCCTCTAGACACACCTCCTCCAAGGTGGAGGATCTGTTGATCATGAAGAGAACCTGCTCTTGGACCTCTGAGCTCTGTGGATAGATACAGAGGGGGAATTATTATTCCTCTGATTTCTATTGAATCATTAGCCATCCCGTCTCCATACACTGGCAGCAAATCTAATCTCAATGAGAATCTCCATCTGATCTCCATCTTCAGTGTCAGTCCTTTTCTCTGGTCGCAAACCACCTTAAATAMATTTTCCTGTAGAATATAACTACATCTGTGCAGTTCCAGACAGCTTCTCTCCCTTATCATGAAGGTCATTTCCCTGAACTCCATCATAGCCATGTGATTGCCTAAAGGCACTCCAGTATCACTAACACAAAAGTAGCTAGATTATGAAGTCATTATCGTGCCCTGCCTCCAGGGCACAACAGTCTGTGTGTACATGTGATGACTGTTGATAAGCCCTGCTAGACCCTGCAGCCTAGACCAGGCTGCCAGTTAGGTCAGCCACAGGATCCCATCATCAGCTCACACTGCCAACACGTACAGACAGCCATGACAGGCCCAGAGAGAGCAGTACTCAGGGATAGATAGTGATAACATGAGACAGTAAGCTCTCCAACTGGACCTGGAGAAACAGACCAAGATGTGGCTAAAAAGTTTACCAGTTTGAGGTCTTTGCTGGAGATCTTGGTGAACCATTGGTTGAAGGAAAGTGCGGCCACTGATAAGGCCAAATCTCTGTTTTCCAGGTGACTGAAATCCAGGAGGTTGAATTCCCGACAATTCTGGACATAGTAAATGTTGTCCACATCCTGAAATAATATAAATCATAAACACCTTTACTAATATTCTTGATCTATGACTACATCAGTTGATATTAATAGTAGAAAAAAACATTTATCAGAAACATTGAATGTTGTGTCATCATAGGGGGATGGTAACCTACTGACCCATTGGACCTCCTCTCTGCAGGGTAATTCATTGAAGTCACATAGAGCAGCATACGTCTCTGAGAAGCCTCCTGTAGTGTAGAGAACCAAGGAATGGCAGAGCTATTCAAATACTGTACAAATCCACATCCACACACCTACACAATGTCCACATAGTACGATACACACAAATGAGGGGACAATGCTGCAGTGGTGTGATTGATTCTACTGACCACATGGTCCCAGTGTTCCAGTCAGGTGCTCCTCCACCCGGGTTGCCAGGTTCCACATCCGCTCCTGCAGGTCTGGAGGGATYTTCTTCAGGATCTTCCTGAGAGCAGGAAATCGACACACATACATGTCACACATTTTAATCCTCTTAAAATGACAGATATTTACATTAGGTATCCACTTTATCATCGGTATTGGATTGAAATATGATTCAGAAGTGACCTCTCTGAGTAAGAAAACCTCCATTCCTTGGATAGAAGAGGAGCCCTAATCAGTTGGTTAATGGGTAGATGTTTCACCTCAAGGGTTTCTGCTATAAGTATATCACAAGCAGCTCTCACCATGTTTGAGGGAGGAAAATGTCCATCTGCATTGCCACGACACTCACCCTGGAGATGAATCAGGGAAGATCTTCTTCAGAGAAGCTGTCACATGACTGACCATAGCCTCAAGGTCCTCAACAGATGTCAGACTGAGAGAGTAGGTCTGTCTGTCCGTCTCAATCACCACCTGAATCGTCAACACATACAGTACAAAGGAGTCTTTCTATCGGTCTGTCACTACAACCACCATGCAGAGATACAGATACACATTCTGAAAGAAAGATTGTCTAAATAGTATAGTGGTTAGTGGACACGAACTCGGAAACACATTAACACCGTCTCTGCTTGTTCATTTGGTGTAACTAAATACCTGTAGACTAGTGATGCAGGGGTTGACTCATAAATCGCAGTCCCGGTGGGTTTGGGGTCAATAACTATTGTGTAGATGGATGTGTGGTTGTGAGGTGCTATACATATTCGACAGTCACAAGATGGGACTTACAATAGGTTTATGGTGCGTCAAGGGAACTGTAGYCTACTGTTCAGATGGGTTAAATGGAAACTGAAATCTGGACACTGACTGTAGGTCTATAACCTCTCACATAGCCTTAATATTAATGTAGGCAAAATGTTGACTGGGGAACAGGAGTGGAGAAACATGATTTCTTTCTTTCAGCATCTTGAGAGAATGTGAATGCCCAGTTAGATACCGTCTGAGGTGCTCTTTATCGGCGTCATAGAAGTTTATAGTATTTCAAACACATAAAAGATGTATCCAAGCCAAACTCAAATATTATCATTAACATGTTGGGTCGTTTTCACAGATTTCTATTTCCTTACAATCGGTCAAACTGATGTCATTTTGAAATTGTGCACAGAAAATCCCCTGTTTTTTTTCGGGTGGGGGGGGGGGGGGGGGGGGGTTATTGCATTTTCTCCCCGTTACTTAAACGTCTTTGCCCCGCGGCAGAAGATAACAGAAAACTTTACCGATGTCAACTGAATGAAGCATTCATCAATTTATGACACTGGTGAGCAAAGGTTTTATTTAGTCTTCTAGGGCAACAAGTAATGACAGAAGAGAAGCCGCATGCATCTAATTATAGACAAGTTGACTAACAAATAGCCTACAAAAATGTTGGGAAATTTTAAGAAACATCTAAACCAGGCAACATCAAAAATCCTGCACCCCCTGTCAAAACAAACATTCCACCATCTTTGACTGTAGCCTACAGTATGTTTTCTATATAGCGGTTTAGGCTCAGTTGCAGGTTTTCACTTTATCACATATAGTCAGGCAGTTGCGGGTGAACAAACAACTGACCAGCACCCCACTACTGTAGACATTGTGATGAGGGGTGACATGGGCACGTCTGACTTTGTCTCAAAGTGGGGGGGGCAAAAATACAAAAACAAGAACGCAAATGTATCATTCTCCACATTTAATGTCAGCAAGGGTGTTCCATAACTTACATTTCAAATTTCCACTTGCATAGCCATCGAGACACAAGAACTGAGCATGTGTAAAACCCTTTGCTTACGGAAAACCATGTCAAGCGAAGTCGACATTAAAATGCAGTTTAACCCTATTTGGCTAATTTGTTCCCATTGGAAACGACAGGCTGTGGTCTATCTTGGGTTAGTTATAAAAATATTTGGTGTCACTGAACTGAGCAACAGTCAGAGAAAGAATGACAGTGTCTGCACATGTTCACCCCYCCGAGTACCTGAACCAGTGGCAGTGACTAATGTTTCCTACCAACAGGACGTAGAATGTTAACCTCTGCAGCGCTACAGAAGACAAACCACCACAATCTCAGARCCCTGACTGAAGTCTGGTGACCTTTGACTGCATCCTGTGTATATGGAATGGGACCAGAKGTGCGTAAGGAGGGGATTCTTCAGATGAGTGGATGGAAATCTGAAGTTCACCCCATTTCCTACTGGTATAATTCCATCTCCATATGTGGTAGGTCAAATACTGTAAACATATGGTGATGGGTGGAGGACAGCAACAGCGGCAGGTAGCCTAGTGGTTAAGAGCATTGGGCCAATAACCAAAAGGTCACTGGTTTGATATCTCCGAGTTGACTAGGTGAACAACATGTTGATTTGCCCTTGAGCAAGGCACTTAACCCTAATTGCTSCTGTAAGTCGTTCTGGATAAGTATGTCTGCTAAATTACAAAGAAATGACATCTGGAATGTTTTACTGTTCACATTTAACAGCATTGAGTTGGATAATTTGCTATGTGCTTCTGACCTCTTATTCAGCACAAAGCATGTTTTTACAGCGAATAATTTACATGACCAGCAGTGATCAGAGCTAGCTTATGGTCAATCAGGGCTGCTATTTTTCAAACAGACATTAAAACCTCTTAACACCCAGGCAGTGGTAACCATGGGTCACAGTGGTCAGCCAGCCATATACCATCGTTTCCCCCTCCCTTTATTTACACAGTACAGGTACTGTATGTGCAACAAATATTTGCAGCCTGGTTCAGGCAGCTTTCAAATGTTTCAATGAACTACTGAGAAACATACGTCATTCAAGCTGAACAGAACAGACAAGTTAGAAGTGACACACACTACAATACAAAACATGTCACTTAAACACATATAGAAGGACATTATTTGGTTTACCTGATTAAGACTCTCAATGCTGATGGCATAAATCTCTAAATAGCTGAAGGAGCTTTCCACCTGCAGGGAGAGACCAGACTGTGGACAACAGTGAAGCACTGATACAAACACAGAAAATGTATACTGACTCACACAGGTTAATACATGAAAGGGAAGGTGACGGGAAGAGAGAAAAAGAGAGGGGGGGTGATGGAGAGACTGAGGTCCTGTTTGGGGGGGGCGGGGCGGGTCCGCGAGCTAACTCTCCAATGAGAGTCAAAGTAAGATAAGAGTTCTCATTACTACGTCAGCTAACAGGGGAGAGTGGGGGAGGGAGGTCATTACGACTGAAACTTAAACAAAACATTTGCCTTCATGGGCCTCCAACCATGGTCACGGTACCTATAGCAAAGTACACAACTGACATAAGCATAAGTGAAGTCATGCCCACTTTCAGTCACATGAGATGACATTTTATTTGTGTTACTTCCCTTTTGTCCACGTGAGGCATTTCTGTTTTATAAGTATACAAACAACACAAACTGAGGCCAGYATAACTTGTTTCTACACTGTATAACAATTATTAGAATGTACTAATACAGGTCCCATCCTCTCTCTAATGCATTGAGCCGCTCCATTTAACTCTCCCTCTCTATCTAGTGTGCCATGCTCCCTTCCTCCACTCTCCCTCTCTATCTAGCGTGCCATGCTCCCTTCCTCCACTCTCCCTCTCTATCTAGCGTGCCATGCTCCCTTCCTCCACTCTCCCTCTCCATCTAGCGTGCCATGCTCCCTTCCTCCACTCTCCCTCTCTATCTAGCGTGCCATGCTCCCTTCCTCCACTCTCCCTCTCTATCTAGCGTGCCATGTTCCCTTCCTCCACTCTCCCTCTCTATCTAGCGTGCCATGCTCCCTTCCTCTGCTTGGTAAGTTAATACTCAACTTGACCTGCAGGTCTCCAATTTTATTTGGAGGTGTGTGCTGGGACTCAGTTGGCACTGGCTGGGTATTTCTTCTAAAGGGAGATACATACCTGACTTCCAGTATCCAAAGTCTATTTTTACAATAATTTCCTCATTCTTCTGTAAGCTCATATCAGACTGTAAATTAGTCCTGACTGACCATAACCAGACTCAAGCAATGGTGTTAACATGTAGTTGATTTATAGTTGGAGCAACTGTATTCAAGACATGAGTAAACACACAAACACTTACCCTGACAAGTTGCTTACTGAGGACAACATAAGATCTCCATAGAGTCATCACCTTGTTGAAAAGTGTAAACAAAAACAAACATGTCAGTAACCACTACAAGATCAAAGACTGTCTGTCTAGTGTGTGTGAGAGAGAGAATGGACTACATTGTATGTAGCTAACTGTATTGGAGGTTTATTCAAATTCTTGAGCTAGTCAGCTTAATAGCGCCACTTGCAGGTGGAACCTGGTAACTTCAGCCACATTACAAACAGATAAACTGTATTTCTCTAGGGGTGAACCCTCCTCCTGGAGACCCTTCGGTAGCATTTTGTTCCAGCCCAATATGCAAACACACCAGATTCCAGATAATCGGCTGCTGCTCTTTTGCACATTTAAACACACACAGCTAATATAGTTTAACCCTCTGTGGTCAACATAAACAAATGCCCACAGCGCCAAACAAGCCCCAGCCGATGCCAAGTAGCAGGGTTTTCTTAACCAGCACAGGTTAAACCACCCACCACAGTGATTTGTTGGACCCAGGGACCATGAGGTGCCTACTCACCAGAACCCTGCTCTCAGCCTTCCCCTTGGGTTGGTTTAGCTGCACCTGCCGCATGAGACAAATCTTCTGGGGCTTCAGCAGCTGAGTGATGTGCTCTTCTCAGGAGAGAATAGAGATGAATGAAAATAACAGGGACAGCGAGCCATTCATACAATAATGCAAATATTTCAGATTCAGCCTGGCATACAGACAGCTCTTTGCCAAGAGGATACAGGCACCGCCGTAACACAAATATATATTTTTTGGGGGGGGCGGGGGAGACAGGAGAAAAAAAAGAGGCCATCTCAATCTTAAATGAGCATACAAACAGGAATACATTGAGAAAGATAAAGTGACAGGAAAAACAGTGGAGCTCCATACCTTGCAAGCTGTAAGAGATGTCAGTATTGCCAGCCATGATGTTGGGCCCAGCTCTTGTCAGTAGGGGTAAGAGAGAAAGAGGGAGAGAGAGCGTGGGAGTAGCAGCAGCGGAGGCAGCTCAGGCAGGTCTGGGAGGTACACACACACACACACACACATCCTGCTGCTGTCAACCACACTCAGACTGAAACCATAGCAAGCTAGGAGCCCTGAGACAGGAAATGACAACCCTTTCAGTATCACCTTTGCTAAAGATCCTTACATGATCTGCTGCAATAACATAGTAATGTCAAAAGAACTTCAACAAAAAATACAAAGGAAAAAACAGGAGTAGGCCAATATCTTTTTATTAGCTGTACAGTAATACATTCCGCATACCAACAAACAGTATTCATGTTGGTTTTCAGATCATTGTAAAATTTACACAGTACAGCCAGGTACAAAAATGCATCAACCTAGAATTTTTAAGAGCTTGACAAAAGCAATTTAAATGCAATTACATATAGAAGGAAGCTTCATGTTGTATCAGGTTCAAATGTTCTATGAAAGAAAGGACATTGTTCTCTGATACGACTAACAACCTTTATACAAAATACCTTTCCCTTATAGTTCTCTCCTCCCCTTTTTGAACCTCCTAATCAGAATTCCACAAGGCCCTCTGACCGCGTCTGTATACATCCCACAACAAAACTGCACCGTTAGGACAARATGGTTTGAGAAATGAACAGTGAACTGGGAGAAACATTCTACTTCACAAGATTACCAAAGCCTTAATAATCATCTTTCATTTACAGTTAAGACCTGAAGCTAGTTCAATTGGACACCTCCCTCCTTTACATTTTCACACAGAACTTGATTAAAGCTTTCCAGAACATGGGCGCAATTTACATCACAATCTCTCTACCTTATCTTGAAAAGTAAAACAAGACGTACATGGTCATCTTTCAAAACCTCTAACAGTATTCCATGCGGTCGAGATGTTAGGTAGGTTAAGAGTGAGTAAAGCTGCTATCTTCTGTACCTCCCAAAAAAAACACTAGATATTCAGGCTAAAAAGCTAAAAACCGGAAAGGTCATATCTCCAACATGATTTACAGAGTGGGCAAAGCCTCCCACTTTAGAGATTAGAAATTCACATACAGCCTGTGTTCCAAACAGCTATGGTTAAGAGTTCCTTTCCCCCAGCATTAAAGTTCTTTAGATCACTAGAAAAAGATTAAAATATGTTTGTAATAAAACTAAAAAAGTATTTACAAGCAAAACCAGCCAAGATTACCATTTGTACAACATAACTGCAGTCTTAAAAACTTTGTGGGTGGATGCATGTCACTGTCCCTGATTATAGTAGTTAATGTAAGCCTCTACAAACTCCATAATCTGTGACAAGTATAACAGTAAGTAAAATGTAATATGCAGTGAATAAAGTGTTAAAAAATGGAAGGACTTCCTTTGACAGCTAAAGTAATAGTTTTAGTCTACAGCAGAGGTCCTAGATAACAAGGCTGAAATTATTGGCACTCACTGTTGCCATGTCAAGCTCACAAACAGGTTAAGAAAATAGTTTATTAGTTGGAGGGAAAAACGGGGAGAAAAAAAACAAAGAAAAAAAAAAATGACCACTACAGAAAGTCCCAATGTCCACCATGTGTCGAACCTCAGCGACCATCCCTCCATGAAGGGATCCATTATTACACATTTCTCCAACATTCCTCCCATAAAAAAATATCTACATTTCTACAGACCAAGCAGCTGGAATTTAAACTGTTACAGTGAATGCATGGAAGGAAGTGGGTTTGAGAGTGATAAGAAAACACACCGATTTGTTTAAGACAAAAACCAAAAGTGTAAAGCGGAGTGGTTTGTAAGATGGCAGATTGTATGAAGAGGATAGACTTGTTGAAGGGAAAKGTTGAGACAAGGGGATGTCTTTGAGCAGTCTGTGTGGGCTAGATCACCGGTCCATCATGCTGAGGATCATCTCAGGGGTGAGGTCTCCGTTGGGGGCAGCGTCTGCTACAGGCAGCTCCAMCGTCTCCACCCCTGCCTCCTCTGGCTGCTCCACCACCACCTCTGGGGCAGCCTGTTCAACCTCTGGCTCCTTCTTCACTATGATGTTCTCTATAGCGCCGGTATTCTCATCCTCCACCTGAATGATGACTGCAGCTGAGGAGACAGATAACACCAGGTATTATAACTCGACATTAAAATGGTCAGTAAAGCATAAACTGGGCATAGATTTAGACCAGGGATGGGCAACTGGCAGCCCGCCCCCTTTTTGTAGGCCCGCAGATCAATTTACCCAAAATGTAAAAAAATACTAGGAACACCGTCCTTATATTATGTYGCACCCACTTTTGCCCTCAGAACAGCCTCAATTCATCATGGCATGGACTCTACAAAGTGTTGAAAGCGTTCCAAAGAGATACTAGCCCATGTGGACTCCAATGCATTCCCACAGTTGTGTCATGTTGACTGGRTGTCCTTTGGGGGGTGGCCTATTCTTGATACACATTGGAAACTTGAGAATTCCAGAGTTCAGATTTTATGTGGCCCCTACCCCCATCAAAGTTGCCATCCCTGATTTAAACATTGCATGATATTGGATCAGGGAGATTTAACTCACCTGCAGCAGCCTTGCCTTTGGGGGCAGCCTTGCTGGCTTTGGCGGGTGGGGAGGGTTTGGGGATGTTCTTGGGAGGTCTGCCGCGTTTCCTCTTGACAGGTGGCTCTACAGGAGCAGGAATAGGTTTGGTGGGTGGAGCCTGCTCCAACTCCATCTCCTCCTCTTCCTCCAGCAGTGCTGCTTCAGCCTCATCCTCTTCATCAATGTCATCCAGCTCAGGATCAGCATTGTCCTCTGGAGGTGGGAAGTTTAAGAGTCTAACACTGATCTCATTACATCCAAAGAGCAATAGTTTATAGGACACTACAATTAGCTATGTTTCAGTATAAGAAAGGGCCTCTCACCACTGTCGTCGTCATCGTCATCATCATCATCATCATCATCGTCGTCCTTCCTTGAGCGCATCTTCCTCTTCCTCCCACCTCGTCCTCTCTTGGGTGGGGATCCATTCTCTCCTTCACTAGGATCCCCGTTACAGTTCTCTGCATGTCTGGCCATGGTGTTCTGAGGAGAGATTTAAAAAATAAAATATAAAAGTTTAACAGAAGGATAAAATGAAGGGCTATGCCCAAAAAAATGGATGTATTCTTCCACTCAATAAATGTGTGTTTGAGTGAGTGTCCACACCCTGCGGGTGAAGGCCTTGCCACACTTGGTGCACACAAAGGCGGTGGGCACAAAGTTGGGGTCATGGTAGCGCCGGAAGTGCATGTCCAGGAGCTGCTTCTGACGGAAGGTCTTCTCACACTGGCTACAGGCGTAAGGCTTCTCTCCTGTGTGGGTGCGCCTGTGCATCAGCATGTGGCGCTCCTAGTCAATGCAAGGACAGCAAGAAAAACATAAGGACAGAAAACTTTTACCAACTCCATCTCAAAACTATGCTGACTGTCCAGTATCCATAATGAGTGAACGTTTTTTATATTGAGGGACACCTGGAGGTAATTGCAATGAAATTAAAATGGATGGTCATCCACCCGAGGAAAATATATTTTTTTACCTGGCCCTTCCAGAACGTTTTACTATATATTTTTTTTACCTTCCCCCTCCAAAATGATAATTAAAACAAAATAGCAGGGAATATTGAATCCCTTTTTACTAGGCTATCAATGTTGCAGTCGTGATTTCTATCTAATCAATCCCTGGTTGAGAACCACTACTGTATTCATACCATATTCATATTATCCACTAGAGGGCAGCATTTACCACTAAAGGATGATAACTATAAATTACACATGACTTTAAACTGTTAGTGAGCATCCACACTAGAGGAAAGTTTGTTCTACAGTAGCCTACAACGGTCAATCAACTGATCAAAGCATCCTACTGCACGCTGTATATCCTACTGCACGCTGTATATCCTACTGCACGCTGTATATCCTACTGCACGCCTATTATTAAGGAGGTAAAACAGACCATCCAGTGCGTGTTCATTGTCATAAACTAGGTTTCCATCCAACTGGCAACAGATTTTCATGCGAATATTCTCAAATCTGCATAAAAACAATATGCGCATTTTCCCAGAAGAGATGAGTTTGCAGATGAATTGTTGCAGATAAAAGGCTGTGCATGATGACGTAGTGCACATAAAAATATCTTACGCGGTTACATTTCCATTCCCATCCATTAAAAAATACAAGTTAAATGAGTTTCCATTGCATTTTCAACTCTGATGGTTCCGTTATATAGTGATTGTGCCCACTGGTATTTTCACTTGCGTTCTAGCAAACAGTGTGCAGATACAGTACTGTATCCGCACGCTGTTGGCTAGAGCGCACCTATAGCCTACATGAGATTATTATGGACAAAAGAGCGAGATTATTTGTATTTGTCAAATGGCAGCCAAGCATCGATGATCATGTCACCAGAATAAGACCGTGGATATTTATTGAAAAGGAGCATCAAGCTCCTCACCTTGAACCTTCACCACCTGTGAAGTTCATCATAACTTTACATTTMATTTGTAGCCTAATAAACTGCATGTTTTCCCGACCAGTTGTAATGGGAGGACAACACGTCATCGCGTGACTCCATGTTTACTTCGATATGATGGTTGTTATATCAATATTTGCACATAAAAGCATTTCCACCGTCATTTCTCACATAATGAATTTTTCCAACACAATAAGATCCTACCTTCTCTAGCGTCTTTTGTTTTGTCGACATTTGGGAAGTTTACCTATTTTCTTTTTCAATCAGCCCTGTCATGACAATTTTAATCTGCTAAATGTACTTCACTCTCATAAAAAGGTTGGATGAAAACCTGGTTAGTGTGACAACTGAAAACAATACTTCAAATGTAGGCTACATGTAGCCTAATAAAAATATAAAATATAAACAAATATTTAAATGTAGATTTTCAAACGCGTTTTACCCTGCGCATCTTTTACGYCATGTCATTGCTTGCCTCATTGCTCAAGTGGTTTGCAAGTGATTTCCATTGTTCTAATGGATGTCAATTCATTTGGATCTTCTTTTTCACTGTGCTCATCAAGGTCTGTCCTGTGCAACCATTTAAATACATCAGTGAAACAATGTTATAACTAGCCAGTGATAGATACTCTGTGCATCTTTCCCCGACATTTAATTTTACATTCAGCAATTAACAAGAGCAAGCCTGCTTCTCTCCAAGAAAAGTCTATTAGGCCTAGGATATATATATATATATAAATAATCTCCTACAGATTCTGTAGCCTATAGTTTATCCTGGGATTTCACGAAAAGAGGAATAGCGGAGAGTCTTGAGTCTGTAGCCTATAACGCGCAGGAATAGAGAGGGTAGAGTTGTGTAGACGATTAGGCAACTCATTAGATAAATATTAGGGCTACAAATATTTACCTGTCAAAGTGCAAGGGGGAAAAAGTACGAAAGGGTAGATACAGTAAGTTCAGATACACCTTAGCCAAATATATTTAAACTCAGTTTTTCATCATTCCTGACATTTAATCCTAGAAAAAAATTMCCTGTCTTAGGTCAGTTAGGATCACCACTTTATTTTAAGAATGTGAAATGTCAGAATAATAGTAGAGAGAATGATTTATTTCAGCTTTCATCACATTCCCAGTAGGTCAGACGTTTACATACACTCAATTAGTATTTGGTAGCATTGCCTTTAAATTGTTTAACTTGGGTCGAATGTGTCGGGTAGCCTTCCACAAGCTTCCCACAAAGCTGGTGTAACTGAGTCAGGTTTGTAGGCCTCCTTGCTCACACACGCTTTTTCAGTTCTGCCCACAAAATTTCTATAGGATTGAGGTCAGGGCTTTGTGAAGGCCACTCCAATACCTTGACTTTGTTGTCCTTAAGCCATTTTGCCCCTGTCCATTTGGAAGACCGATTTGAGAACAAGCTTTCACTTCCTGACTGATGTCTTGAGATGTTGCTTCAATATATCCACATAAATTTCCTTCCTCATGATGCCATATATTTTGTGAAGTGCACCAGTCCCTCCTGAAGCAAAGCATCCCGACAACATGATGCTGCCACCCCCGTGCTTCACGGTTGGGATGGTGTTCTTCGGCTTGGAAGCCTCCCCCTTTTACCTCCTAACAGTTCTATTTTTGTTTCATCAGACTAGAGGACATTTTAAAACAAGTTAATGACTCCAACCTAAGTGTATGTAAACTTCCGATTTCAACTGTATGTGCATTCCTCCAGGCTGCGCTCGGCAGCAGTCAGGCACGCAAAGYTCCACTATTGATTAGGCCTATGTTATTAGACAATAACATTGTTCTACCTAGGCTACAACAGTGCAACGAGGAAAAGTATTATTGTTATCAAATGAGTACACAATTATGTTTGGAAAAATAACGTTCCCATTGTAAGCTGCCTATTTCTCAGGTCCAGATACTAGAATATGCATATAATTGACAGAGTAGGATAGAAAACACTCTAAAGTTTCCAAAACTGTCACAATATTGTCTGTGAGAATAACAGATTCGAAAACCTGAGGAAATTCAACCCGGAAGTGACTCTTATTTAGAAAAATCCCTGTTCCATTGCCTGCCTTTCCTGCATTTAAAGGGATATCAACCAGATTCCTTTTCCTGTGGCTTCCTCAKGGTGTGAACAGTCTTTAGACATAGTTTCAAGCTTTTATTTWWAAAAATTAGCGAGATTTATCAAAACGCATCAGTGGATACACGGATGTCCCTCCATTAGTTGATGCGCTTGACACTGGTTGCTCGACATTTTCTTTCTCTCCAGTAATGAATAGTTTACAGTCCGGTTGAAATATTATCGTTTATTGATGTTAAAAACAACCTGAGGATTGATTATTTAACAACTTTTGACTGTTTCTCCGAACTTTACGGATACTCTTTGGAATTTTCGTCAAGCCTTGATGACCTGTCTAAGGTTTAATAATCTTTATCAAACAAAAAGGACCATTTATTGTGTAACTGGGATCTCGTGAGTGCAACCATCTGAAGATCATCAAAGTAAGCGATTCATTTTATTGCTTTTCTGGCTTTCGAGACCAATCTACACTGCTGCTAGTGTTTCTTAATGTTTCCTAGTGATCGACAAACTCAAACAAACGCTTGGATTGCTTTCGCTGTAAGCATATTTTCAAAATCTGACACGACAGGTGGATTAACAACAAGCTAAAGCTGTGTTTTGCTATATTGCACTTGTGATTTCATGAATATAATTTTATTTTTATTATTAAATTTTAAAAAATAAAAAATGATTTGGCGCTCTGCAATTTAGCAGTTGTTGATGAAATGATCCCGCTAAAGGGATCCGTGCGTCAAGAAGTTAAAATTCTAAATCAAATAGCTAAATGGTCCTTGGTATGACCTTCATAAAACAATTCCATATAGCTTAGTGCAATTTGACCCCCTTTTCGTGATAGCCAATTGGTAGTTACGATCTTGTCTCATCGCYACAACTCCCCAACGGGCTCGGGAGATGCGAAGGTCGAGTCATGCGTCCTCCGAAACACGACCCGCCAAGCCGCGCTGCTTCTTACCACCTGCTCGCTTAACCCGGAAGCCAGACCCACCAATGTGTCAGAGGAAACACCGTTCAACTGACGACTGAAGTCAGGTTGCAGGCACCCGGCCAGCTACAAGGAGTCGCTAGAGCATGATGAGCTAAGGAAAGCCCCCCGGCCAAACCCTCGCCTAACCGCAGGACAATCTTCCATGCCACACAGCCTGGTCAATCAAGGTGTGGATGGAGGACCACCAGATCAAGACCCTGTCATGGCCAGCCCAATCTCCAGACCTGAACACCATTGAAAACCTCTGGAATGTGATCAAGAGGAAGATGGGTGGTCACAACCCATCAAACAAAGCCGAGCTGCTTGAATTTTTGCTGCCAGGAGTGGCATAAAGTCACCCAACATCAATGTGAAAGACTGGTGGACAGCATGCCAAAACGCATGAAAGCTGTGATTGAAAATCAGGGTTATTCCATCAAATATTGATTTCTGAACTCTTCCTAACTTAAAACATTAGTATTGTGTTTAAAAATGAATATGAACTTATTTTCTTTGCATTATTTGAGGTCTGACAACACTGCATCTTTGTTATTTTGAGCAGTTGTCATTTCTGCAAATAAATGCTCTAAATGACAGTATTTTTATTTGAAATGTTGTCAGTAGTTTATAGAATAAATTTTTTTATTCTCATTTTACCCAAACACATACCTATAAATAGTAAAACCAGAGAAACCGATAATTTTGCAGTTGTCTCAATTTTTTCCCAGAGCTGTATATGGAGCACACAACAATCACAGCTCTGTAGATTTTGCCGCGAAGAGACAGATTCAATAGATAATTTATTCTGGTATTGCCCCTATGTCGCTTGTTTCTGGTCACAGGTTCAAATCCTGCAGTACCAGACGTGTCCCCCTGCTTAAGCCAGTACATGTCCAGGACCGTCTGAAGTTTGCTAGAGAGCATTTGGATGATCCAGAAGAAGATTGGGAGAAT